>NC_088098.1:91897395-92203260 GCF_036370855.1 Dromaius novaehollandiae
CTGAAGGACTCTAAGAGCAGGATAGAAAAGCATCCCTCTGAAATAATATGGATGTTGGTGATCCTTCCTTGGATCACATGATGTGCTGAGGACTTCTTGGGGTCTCTTTCAATTTTTTCAATTTTCTGATGCTTATAGAACTCTTAAGTGCTGAACGTTTGTTTTTCAAGGCGCAAGTGAATGTTGCTCTTCTCTCTTCATGAGAGACTAATTTTCAAGTTTTGCTGGCCCAGAAATAATCAAGGCACTTTCACCAAAATAAGTGCCCTGCTTTCTAGGAGTTGCAAATGCCCGCGGTCTTCACTGTGAGCTGTGGGTACTCAACACTTTTGAAATTCATTTCTCCTCCTTGCCTGCCAAAGTTCAGGTGAACTCTTTGGAAACCACCAGCATTTTTGTTTAGACATAGGTGGGAGAACAGTCCTTGCAAAGTATCTCCAGGAGCAACCTCATCTGAGTAAATGCCTTAGACTGGAATTCATGTCATTTCTACTTGAATTTCTCTTTTGTGGGAGTAAAATAAAATTGCAAGAAAGTTACAGTCAGGTGTATATGTGTAATACTTGAGTTTAGTCAGTGACTAAGTCCCTTCTGTCCTTCCGCTGCAGACCTTCATGAAGCAACGGAGCAATTGCAGCCCTGTGCTTAGAGGAATTCCCAAACTGCTTGAGATGATTTCTCCCGTGTATCAATACATGAAGCAGATTGCTGATTTCCTTTGTGAAAGGCACAGTATTCCGGTTGTGTCTCCCTAATGCTTTCTGGGGAGGCAGGGTGGCTCTGAGTTGCTCCCTATAGCAGGTGATAGCAGAAAAGCTACAATTTAATCCTTGGAACAGCAGGCCACCAATAATTGTTTGGAGCAATGGTAGGAAAAATTCTGTCTCTTCCAGTCAGCTGTAGATGCTTCAGGTCACAAAGTTGTTTCTTACCCTTCTGCTTAATAAATATGCCTTTAGACATGTGCATGAAAGTCAAAATAAACACCAGACTTAACTCTGCTTCGTGAAAATGAGCTGTTATGGTCTCAGCTGGATATGCATCTGAATGAGTACCAAATAAAGAAGGGCAATAAATGCTGACTACATGACAGCTTTTGTGTCTTTTTCAACAATTTTCAAAGCAATAGCCCCAAATTCTTCCAAAATCCAAATGTTCCATTTTCCCAGTTTTCAAAAAAGAGTAATTCTTGGTTTTGTGTTATTTTAAAATGATTTTTTATTTTAAAATGATTTTTTTTTAAAAATAAAATGTCTAATCATTTTAATTAAATATTTGAAATAGAAAAAAATATATATTTGGTTTTAGTTTGAAACAAAACTCTTGCTGACATTCCAAAATCATCAGCAAACCGAAACATCAGTCATGCATCTGCACTGTTTAACTGTATCAGTGTAGCTAAGGACAAATGACAGTCAACACTGTGCCAGCAGCAGTGGTTAAACTCCATAATTGTTTCTTTTATTGCCCCCCTTTGCAAAGATTTTAAATTCCTTGTTATGCAATTAGCTCCTCTTTTCTGCTTAAAGGAGCTTGTCTCTCTTGACAGGCCCTCTGATTACAAAATGTCTGCTGCAAACTCAGAGTGGCAGCAGATTCAAAGCAAGGAAATCTGCTTCCTCCGGTCATTACCTGAGCAGATTGGAGTGTCTCTCTGAGCTGTAATGGGCAGAGGCTGGGGGTGTAGCCAGGGCTCCTACAGACAGTGGGATTCCTGACAATGGTCCTCTGGTTCTGCATCCTTCAAGCCTGCAAATTCCTTCCCTCCTTCCTCTAGGACTGCATTTTTGGAGGAGTAAAGGGCAGAGTGCCACTGGTGGAGGGAGCAGCGTTTTCAGTGTCGAGCCAGTGAGGAAGGTGGATCGGCCTTTTCTTTTAGCTGGTGGCGGTTTTCCTTCTGCTCACTTCTATCGCAGAGATAAGCCCTTTGCTCTGCTTTTCACTGTCAACCATGAAATCATCTACCATTTCAGAGCACCTCTCAGTAGTTTCCAAATGCCTTTGACGCATTTTGCCTAAACAGGAGGCTGCTGAGAATAGCTGCTAAATCTTTAAATCTGGTTTCACACTTAGTCGTCTTTGTGACTTTAAGTTTGTTGTTAGCATAGCTTGTGTTCCAGGTCACTGAGAGCCTGAGATTAATACGCTAAGACTTGGTATTAATATGAGCAACTAGCAGTTTTATTGAGCTTCTCCACTCTCACAGGGGATCTAAACTAACTAAATCTCTAAAGACTTGCCCCAGAGTGCTCTGTGTCTTCTGTAATGCCTGGAATGGATTGGGGAAGGGGGAGCATGTCTTTTCCAAAAGATCAGGGAGAAAAATTAAACTAGTGCCAGGATGTTATTATATCATATTTTCTTTCTTGGTAAGAGACCAGCAAAACTTTTTGTCAGGATAAGGGCTAAGGTCCTTGTTTCTACTGAGTGATACAAACAACACACTGACTTGTTGCTAGTATCTACGGACTCTGATTTTCTTCTCTATACCCTTCTTTTCCTCCTTGTAGCTTAATGAAACCATTCACTCAACTGGCTTTTCTCCCTCCTCCCCTTCATATCCATCTGTCCGCTCCAGGTGGTAGCTCATCTGGATGATAGTGTACCTTCAGTATCGTGGCTCTTGCATCAATGATAGTTTCTATGTACAGCTTGTGTTGGATGTGTTGCAGATTAATTATTCTGAGCTTTGGAAAATGCCCAGTTAAGATGGACAAGAAAAGAAATGCTTGGTTTTGACCAACTGCTTAGCAATTCCAAACATTTGTGGCACTCTAAAACAAGGGAACTTTTGTGCGTGTTTGGGTACCTATTTATTTGATTAAAGTATGTTCCTGAACACTTACAGGTTGATAATGATGGCTGCATATTACATGATAATCCATCTGATCAACTGCAGTCAGAAGTTGTCTTCTGCAACTTATCCTTCATTGCCACAGGCTCTGAAGTTAGGTCAGCTAGGGGAATTTGGCATAAAAACATAAGGACCCAAATTTTCTGTGGAGAAGCAGATGTTTCCATGGCAGGAAGAGCAAATGAAATGTTTCTAGAGCCAGCAAATACCTTTAACACTTGTTTTCTAAAGAACATTCTCCCTCCATATCCTAAGACTTCTGCTTTCTTTATCTTCTTCAACCTATGTTCAATAAACATCCCTGTTTTTCAACAGTCTCCAGGCTCCTTTCTCACCTTCTGTACATTTTCCCTAAACCTCTGAGACTAAAGAAGCTCTCCTGAATGCCTTCTGATTCTTTGGGCATCCTGTCGTAGTACCAACCAAATATGATAAGGCTGAATTGAGAACAGTATCTATTTTACTACTGAGTAAATGGCTAGGCTTCATGTTTTCTTTTGGTCTTGCCCTACCTCTTTAGGGAGACTAGGAGTATCAGGCTTCATTCCTATCTCTAGGCTGCATTCCTCAGATGCTACGTTAAGGTGGGTAGTATTTGCCAGTCCCTTCACTTTTGCTTCTTTCCACAACTGTGGCTGATGCTGTTGCTCTTTACCACATTCTGATTTATCCTGACAAAAGTTTCAAGTCTCCATCTTCACTCCGGCTCTTGAAGCCATCTTTGTTTTGCAGAACTCATTCATTTGCTGGCTATACCTGTTTACACTTTGGTTTGGTAGGCAAGAAGCCTCAAAGCTAAATGATTAGCAAATTTTATCTGAAATTACCTTCCTTCCAGGACTTTTTGGTTTCAGATGCTGTCCACCCATGGCTTGGCTATTGCTGAGTTACATTGGGCTTACCTTTTATTTTTTTCACAGTGGGAAGAAGAAGTCAGAGACCTGTCCAGCAGAACCTCCTGATTCCTTCTGCACCTCTCTCCTTATATGCTGTGTCCTTTTGCAGGTGCACAGCTGCATCAACCAGCTCTGCTGGTATCTTCACTTAACTCAAGCAGATTGACTGTATTTTACCACAGGTTCCCGAGTTCCTTCCCTTTTCATGCCTTGAGCCTCTTCAAGCCCTTGTAACATATCTTTAAGTGTATGCTGCTCTCTCCAAAATGAGAGCTGAGGGTAGGTTACTGCAACGCTGTGCTCTGTCCTTCATGTGGGGTCACCCCGGTCATCCAGGTATTTGCTGCCTCTACAGACCTTCAAGCCACTCTTCAGTGCTAGGAGACTGTGTCCAGCTTCCCAGCATGGACACACTCCCACTGTGCTCATCCCACTTACTCTCATGGAGCACATTTCTGCACTGCTCAGTCACTGGAAGAGCCAAGGTGCTCCACACCACCTGCTTGTGCAGGTTTGTCCACAGCATCTGCTCTCTCCAACTGCTGGCTGAGTGTGTCGGGAAGGGGATGGGCAAGAAAGGATTATATTCATTACAATATTAAATAAATCAGGTGGAATTAGCTCCGAGCAGAAAGCAGCAGCTGGCTTTTGCAATGTTGTGACAGTCTCCGCCAATTATGCAATGTGAATAAAATCCGTCTGACTTCCACAGGCTCCTAGGCCATGACAGGCCTGGAAAGTCTGTTTGGCAACTTCCTTTGATCTTGTCCAGTAAATCTGTCCTCTCCTTGAGCCTCTGAGGGCCTTTTGACTCTACAGAAGAGCAGCCATTCTTGAAGTCTGTTCTCTGCCAAGGCTGTAACAATAGGGACCTCCAGACTCCTCTGTATACCCTTAAGGCCCAACTCGGAAGCAAGGAAGAACTTGGTTGGCTTTATTCTTATTACTGCAGCAGGTTACTGATTTAGCTAGTAGCTGTGCTGTGGTGTTTTTTTAATGCTTAGACCAGCAAAATGAGGCCATGATACCAACACCATGGCACTTGCCCTAATTATTCTGCAAGGTTAATTTGCTGAGGCTGTGCGGGTATGTGTTCCTGACAGATTGATTCCTTTGTATTATATTAGCTAAGGGAGGACACTGAGTTTCATATGTATTTGGGGGAGGGTGAACAATTAGAAGGGGGAGATCTTTTGCCATGGTAGCATAGGCAGGTCAAGGTTATGCTGAAATGAAATTACAGCTGAAACACAAAGGGTAAATACCCTGTTAAGGGGCACCAAGATGGCTCAGGATGAAAAATATTGAGGAGGAGATGGACTCTTTGAATTCACATGATAATGGACTTGTAAGGTGTTCAACCTTGATGTGAGAACGTGGGGAGAATGGAGTTGTGTATTTGCATGGATATGCACAGAGGAAATTTTAGTCGAACCTCATTTGACAGAGTGTGGCTGTAACTGGAAGTTTAGAAGATTATTGTCCAGTGTGGAGAGCTATAATACAGAACTCTTTAACTGAGGACACAGAACTTTATAGACAGCAACCTGAAAATTCAGCTATTACAGAAGAAATGCTAGATAATGGTGTAGATCTAGATCAGGGCTGGTCAGACTTGTCTATAGAGCTTTTTTCCATATTCCAAAAATTGTCATGCTTACAAAGGTAGAGGAGCCGCTGTTCAAAGGATACTTTCCTGCTAACCTTGTAAGAAAATGAGATGGCCACATTTGCTGTAGAAGAGGCTAATCACCAGGCAGTGATATTATAGAGCATATCTCAGCAGAGTTATCAGAGATATCTCAGCAGAGCATATCTTAGCAGAGCAGGGAAGAGAGTTGTAGAATAATTTAGAAAGGACAAAATGGTGATTCCAAATGCACTTGTGAAGGTAGAGCCAGAAGATGAAGGCAACTGGTGAAGACCATGAAACATGTTTATGTGTTTTGTAGAAGGAACCAGGTGAGCATATTCACCCCGCAGTGATGTCCCCTTGTCTTGGATAAGAGCAAGTACATGTTCATCAATGGGCTGCCAGCCTGGGAAGCAGTGCTGCAGTGACAATGAGGAGCAATGCCATGGGCCTGAGTGCATCACTGGTTATCTAGGCTTTGTTCTGGCCAGAACTTAGGATCTCAGTGTAGACATAGCTTGCTTAGGATCTGAATTTTCAACCTTCCATAGAAAGCTTAGGTTAGGGTAGAAAATTGCTGATGAGTTTGCAGGGGGAGCTCTTCTTTTGACTCTAGCATAACCTGTTCCCCAGCACAATGTTAGTGATTTTTCCCTTGCTATGATTTCAGACATATATCTGAAATTCTGCCTGCTTAAAGATGCCATAGTACTTGTCGTAAGAGTAAAGGGAGTAAGGCAAACTTCCACTCCTGGGTAATTACATTCTGCCTCTGAAACATCTCCATCCACTTTAGTATAGAACTTTTTTTTTTTTTTTTTTTTTTTTTTTTTCCAGCCAGGAACAAGCAAGACAAGAGGTCTACTGGTAAGAGGTTTGTATTGAATTTGGTCCCATTCAGTATGCTAAGTGATGCTGAATTTCAAAACAAACTCACAATTGCATGTAACTGTTGGGAAGTCTACATCCCCAAAGAAGTGCCCTAGCTGTGGCAATGATCTCTCACCCAGACCACGTCAATCAGAGGACAGAAAGAAAAGAGTATTTTGCCTTGCATTAATAGAGAGTCAGATTGTGGAAAGGATCTGAGTGAGGTGAGTGGGAGGATGAAAACTTCCCTGGTGCATTTTATGATTTAAAAATAATAATTAAAAAACCCTTGTGTTTTGAAAACTCTATAAAAAATGTACTTCTGCAGAAGAAGAACAGCATGAAGAGGAGAGAAAGGCTTCAGCAAGGTGAATCAGAAAAAAAAAGATTTCTTTGGGACTGGCTTTAGGGAGTGGAGCTTGGAGCTGAAGGAAACAAATAGCATTGCAGCATCGGAAGCAAGTGAAGCCAGCTTGAAATATATTTGAAGCAACAGGTTAACTTACACTGAGCATTAGAAGGGCTGAGGAAATTGTGTCTCCTTGCAGAGGCAGTGGCAGAAAAAAGAATCTTTTGGCTGTCACACAGAGGCTCACATGCCCCATCGGGCTAGCAGTGTGAAAGAGGCAGCTTGCCCTGGAAATGTTTTCTAAGAGGCTCAAGAAAATCCCTTCTAGTCTGTAGAGGAAATGACCCGAGCTTTGAGGACCACTGGTTTACAAGTACATGAAACTCACTGCCCTCCCCTCTACTCCGCTTAGAGCAAAGTCAGTTGCTTGAAGCCCTTAAAACAAAGATGTGTCTTAAAACTGACTTGGTATTTGTAGCACAAGAAAAGAGAGAGAGAATGCTGCCTTGTGCTCCCAATAAAGATGGCAAATTTTAGAGATAAACAATGGAAAAGGAAAGCACAGAGACTAACATCTAAGAGCACTAGTAGCAGGGAATAAGGATAAGGAGAAGAGAAGAAATCTGAAATGATAAAGAAGGTGAAACGTGCTTTATGTTTGTGGAAAGGTGGGAACTGTGACAACCTCAAACCTGGAGTTGATGCTTTATTATATATTTTCCCTTGAGCACTAGAGAATACACAAATAAAATCAATTAATGGGCCTTGAAGAAGAATCACTTAAAACTGTTCAATTAAACCCCGCAATGCAGAGAACAGAAGGGAGAGGGGAAAAAAAACAATAAATACATCTTAAAAAATGGACTTGTCTGAGGCGCCTGGGCCCCGACATGCACCATTACTGACGGATCGAATCACACTTCCATTAACACCATAATCTTATAGACTCCACAGGCCGTAAAAAAGGGATTTACTTTAATCAGGTTTGGTTAGGGCTGAATTTGAAAAGCGCTACAAGTGAAATAAAACACGACCTCGTCCCCCCTTTGATTTTCTTTCTTCTTACTCTGGCTCTCTAATTTACAATTTGCCAGCTGCCAACGGTTCATTTCTAATGGCTGCGATCCGCTGGTGTATGTCACACTCCCTCCCTTATTGTGGCGGGAATGATTAGGGGGAACATAGACCTTTCATTTCCGTCCCCACTCCCTGCATCCCTGAACAAAAGCCGAGGACATAGCGTTTCCTTTCATGCAATCTTTATGAACACTTCTGAGTTTTCCGTGTCACCTCCCCCCAACTCTTTCCCTGGCCACAACAAGGGTGATATTTGGTCACCCAGTCCACGCCTGGGAAGGGGTTGGGGAGGAGGTGGGAGGATGGGTTAGAGGGCAGAAGGATGCCCATGGGCTTCTAGGCATGAATATAGACCACCAAAGAGACCAGAGAGTCACAAGATGTCAGAGTAATTTTTTTTTATTTCTCTCTCTCTCTCTCTCTCTTTTTTTTTTCTTTTCCTCTGCTCCATGCTTCAGACTACTCAATTTATCACTTGGTGCCAACTAACTATTATGATTCTTTCTGCTCTTTTTTTAATCCTCCATCCAGGACAAATCCAACATACTCTGTATGCAAAGGACAGAGCTATCAAGTGTATGCTTTGTTCTGCTGTCCCCGCAGTCAGGCCCTGGCTATCCCTAGCGATAAAAAAAACCACCATATTTTGTGCTATTTAGAGAGGTGCCTTAGTGGGATGGTTGCTAACGATAAAGGCAGTTAACTTCATTTTTAATCAGCCTGTTATCCTCTGCTGGGTTATATTGTACTTCTCTAGAAGTTATGTTCCTGACCATGGGAATGTTGGCACTCAGGTGGCAGCAACGAGAAACTGTAGATCATAACGGTCACCTTGGGTTTGCACCTCTAGGAACAAAAGCAAAACAAAGAACAGTCATCTCAGAAAAGCTGCCACTGCCTGTGCCAGTGTGTATTGTGCTTACATCTTGGCTGCAGGTTGGGTGGGTAAAAGCCCTAAGTGCTCTGCAACAGAATTAAGTCATAGTATCTACGTAGGCATCTCCTAGGTCAGCAGTGGCATAAAAGCTGCTTGATGGAGCTCAAAGTCTGCAGGAGTATCTTGATGCCCAGCATGGTGCTTGGGTAAAATCATCTGGTTGTTTCACAGAGTTGCAACTCCATGAAGTTTTCCTTAACTCACCCCGTATTTTCCATCTTTCCTCCCCTGACTCACAACCCCTACATGAGGTCAAATAGATGCATTCCTTCTGTTTAGCTGGAAAATGCGTCACTTCTACAGCTCTAGAAATGCATTCACACAGGCTGGATTTATTCCTCAAGGTTTTCATGATAAAATTTTTGAGACTGAAAAAGGAGAAAAGTCTGGGAACTGCATGAAAGATGCAGGTAAACAGCCATTCTTGACTTTCTGAATGCTGGAATAGTGAGGAAACATTATACTTTAATCCAGCTGGGAAAAGCTGATACTGGAGAGCTGTACTAGAGAGACCAGATACTGTTCTTTTAGGTCTGAGTGGCTGATGGCTCGTAATAAAAGGCTGAAATACAGCTCATACACCTACATCGCCTGCATCTGGGTACTGGAGCTCCTCTGATGAGGCAAAAAAGTGGCTTGTTAAAAGATTACCTTGTGGAAAACATTTTGCTGTCTTCCCTCCTTAAAGTGACAGAATTTGCATCTATTCAGAAAATATAAGAAGGAAAAGTGGGCAAAGGAGCCCTATGGCGGACCCTTGCTACCTCAGGAAGCACTGCACATCAGGGAGTATTTTCACTGACAGCAGGGAGAGGGTTTTCAGGTGGTTCCAGTGTAAGCAGAAGTGAAGAATGACAGATGAAAGAGGAGAGCATAGTCAGTGAAACAGACAAGAAGTGAACGGAAATGCAGGGAAGAAGAGAATGATAGGGTGGAAAGGAATGCTGGCAAGAAGTAATTTCAATTTAGGAGGACATGCTGAACCAGAAGCATGCTGTTATATAGGCTGTACATGTATTTTTGTGTGTGTGTACATACAAGGTGAGGGGAGAGGGAGAAACTTAAGGGAGGGAAGCAAAAAAAAAGGAGTTTGAATGAGAGTTTGGTCCTGGGAAGGCAAGAATAATGTTAGCAACTGATACTAAAGAAAGGCAAAAGAGGGGGGGAAGCATAAAATTCACTTTAAAAACTCTCCAAGTTTAAAAGCTCCCCAGAGGCTTTGTAATAGAAAAGGGCTTTTAAGTGCTATTTTTTCTCCTGTTTTTCCTTTGGGGATGTCTGAGAGGGATGATTTATTGTCTAATGTATTTAAAGTGACAAGGCCAATTTTGGAGAGCTTGCCACAGCAGTGCCAGCAGCACTTTTCATGGCACTGCAGAATGCACCCTCTGCTGATGGCTCTTTGACATGGGGCTGTATCGCTGCTCTCTGACAGCGCAGCAAGCAGAGACAGGCAGACAGGCTTGCAGACCATACTAGCAGGGAGATGCCTTCCTGGTGCATTTCCGTCTTAGCTGATGAAAATGGGGAAAAAAGGGGGGGGGGGGGCTGTAACTGTGGAAGGAGACAATGGTTAGAAGCTATACCCAATTCCTATACCCAAATGAAATCTTTTGGGTGCCAGGGTTTGGTCTCCTTTCTCTTGCCATACTGCCTCCTGCTACAGTGACTGGCCAAGTTGGTGTGCCAGAGCCCTGTCTTCTGAGCTGTCCATAGGCCATTTTGGGCTGTTTCTATTCATTGACGACTCATGAGATTTTACTCTCTTCCCTTGATCTGTTCCTGCAGAGACTTGGCATTGAGACATGATTGCAACCTGTTTTCTACAGGCCACTATAATAGCTACTGCAAGCAATAGGCCTCACCTTCCCAAGGAGAGCTTAAAAAAATCTCAGTGCTAAGGATTTTTTTAAATATTGAGCCTGTATTTACTTTTGCTCTATTACACTTATATTTATACCCTTTAATACAATTCCTCTACCTTCTTGGTATTTACACACTTGTAGATGGTTAATCTTGCCCATTGCCAAGCAATACATATTTAATTATTTTAATCTCTACTCATATGTCAGTGCTTCCAGACCCGTAATCATTTTTTTTGCTGCTCTTCTCTGTATTCCCTATGCTCATCAACATCTTCTGTAAATGCGTGTTGCCCAGAATTGAGGGCAATATTCCAGGCGCTGTCCTGCCAGATCTATGCAGAGGGCCAGTACCTCCTCAGTTTCAAACATGATGTTTCTCTGCAGATGAAGCACAGCATTATGTTAACTTTTTTTTTTTTTCTACTGCTGCTGCTCTAGAGCATTGCAGACCTGTAACTAATTTGCTGGCCACAATCTCCCACAGTCCTTACTTCACCATTACTGTTTTCCAAATCTGTTTCTCTTTTAATGTCCAGGTTTCTGTTTGCTTTTTCCTCGTATATACTAACCTGGATTATTCTAAGCCGATTCTCATTTTCTCTGCTGCTCCCTACTCCTAACCTTTCCAGATTGTATTGTATTTGTCTGTCCATAGCAATGGGTAGTGGAAGAAGCTGTTCCTGTTTCTGTAGACTTTTATTTATTTTTTGATACCCTGCTTCCTCCATTTACTTGTGCTTGCTTGCTCACTCCCTCCCTGCAACTGTGTCCCTTCCTCACAAATGCAAGCCAGGCAGCTGTGGCTTATCTCTGCAGGAGCCAAGAAGAATGTCTTTGACCCACAAAGTGGCAGTGGCAGCCACCTCATGCTCTGCTTGGCCATGTTAATGCTGAACGCGCCAGCCAGCTTTGCATGTTCTAAGTACCACATGATGCTTCCTGTAGTAATCAGTCTGAGCATCACTGCTTCTCCCAATAGCCCCCTGCACTTAATTGACCAATAGAGCTAGACATATGGAGGATTGAATCACAAACCCAAATCAGCAGTTGTCAGAGGAGATTAATTCAAACAGGAAGCTACAAAACACTTTTTTCCCCCCCTCAAGCTCCAATGGAAGAAATGATTATTAATATCCCCAGCTGTACACTCAGGCAGATGGCAGTGACTCTGATGCACTCTCTCTACCCAACGTTCTATGTAAGATCTTTAGCATTTGAGTGACACTAGGAAATTACTGAGGGAGGAAGAGAAAGAGGAAGCTGTATTCATACTGCCTAACTCAAAGCATCTAAGTTAGATTAGCCTGTGTTAAAAGGATAGTCTGTCTTAATTCGCCGTACAGTCAATGCAGAGAGACAGGTGCTCTGAATTGCCCTCTAGAGATACTTGCCTCTCACTACTGACTCTTCAAGAAGCCTAGAGATGAACATCCACACTTAGGTGCACATATTTTCCCTCTCTCAGCTGCATTGTCCTCTGTATTGTGCTTAGGGGTCATTAGCTCTGAAATAGATCCACTGAGGATGCTGTGGCTGTATCCTGCTCCGATTACATGTTGCAGCTGTGCTGAGATCAAGGGTTCTTCATGTGAGCTGCTGCAGGCTCCTGTGCCAAGAGGTGGCACCCCCCACAGCCTAAATAAGCAGGAGAAGTAAAGGGTACAGAAATGGAAAGCAGGGCCTCAAAGAGAAATGATTCTTCCTGAGAAAGGAGTCAGGGAAAGGAGACTGAAGGTCAGCTTTTTAAGGGTAGCTTAAGCACATTGCTTTCACAGTACAGCAGGGTGACCTACTTATAAAGCACCTGACTGGGACTTTGGAGGGGACCTTGATCCTCTTTCTGTCTCTGTGTGCCTGATAGGCAAAACTGAGCAAACTACCCCTTTCCCCACCCCATCTTCATCTTGCTCAGCTGTAGCAGGGAAATTGCAGGCACAGGCTTCACTGCTGTGTGATTGGGGTACATGTGAGGGGTCCCACAGATGCTGCAGAAGTGATGTGGCTGGTATGCAGACTGACCGCTGAGGTGACCCGCCTGTGCTCTGGGCACCAGGTGGCAGGACCAGGGGATAATGAAGGAAGGGAGAAAAGAGGCATGCCTAGCGTGAGTGAGCTAGCAGAGTACTGCTGCAAAAGGCAGGGCTTAGGCATGTTTTTCCTCTCTTCTACTTCTTCCTACTGTAAGCCTGCAAGAAAACCCAAGTGGCCTGTGTTTAATAGGAGTCCAGCTGAGGACAGTCTCCTTCCTCCTGTGAGGCCCATGGTTATCTCCCTTGGCTGCTGCCCTGAAGAGGCTGAGTGCTTGCCCAGTAGTGAGGCCCTGTGACAGCAGCCCTCACAGCAGCCTGTTGAGGAAACAAGTTGCCCTTGGAGCTGGCTTAAAAGGCAGAGCAGAGAGTTGGATTAAATGGCCAATTTTCAACCTGGCAAGGTGAGAAGGGGTTTTCCCAGCAGCTGCTGCAGCACCTGCAATGTCAAATCTTTTCTCCAGCAACTGTGAGGTGAGCAGAGCAGCCACAAAACAGAGACTGCCCACTCCCAGTGGTAGGGCAAGGTGGCAACAGCTGTGCTTTTTGTGTGGAGAGGATCAAGCTGTGGGCTTGGTGCCAAGGATGGTGGTGAGGGGAGAAGGGCTTTGGGCCTGGCCTGAGGAGTGATGCAGGAGGCTGGGAGTGTGTGCTCAGCCTGCTTGTGGCTTGCTCACCTGTCTGGTAGATGTGCAGGTGAGAGAAAGGGCTGTTTTGGGGAAGAGGAAGAGACTATGAGCTGAACTGAGAGCAAAAATGAAGGCCTAATGTAGTGCTGGGAATGGCCCTTCCCTGAGGCAGCCAGAAGCGGCACAGCACTGGTGAAGAGCTGCAGGCAGCAAAGGGAGTGTGGCTGAGTGCGAGGACACAAAGAGATTCCAGCTCTGCCTTGGCCCGAAGGAGCCTGGGGGAAGCTGTGTGAAGACCTGAGCCATGTGCCGCAATAGCACAGAAAGCACAGCCTTGGCAAATGTGAGGTTGCACACTAGAGGAAATAATTTGGACTGTTCATACTGCCAGGTTTTTGATCAAGTGTAATCAGTAAAGGGGAAAAGAGCAGAGGTCATTCTGGACGTCTTGCTGAAACACTTTGCTCAATACATAACAGTGATCTTGCTTTTTTAAATGCTTCTTCCCCTCAAAAAAAAATTAAGAAGTGTGAGGATGCATGAAGATTGGAATAGAAAACATTGACAATCTTATACTATTGTATAAATCAATAGTATGCACTTGACTGTAGTAATACTGATTGCTGTATCCTGTGAAAGCTATAGCAGGTTGAGATAGAATTTGAAACTGAAACTGGCCTCTTTAGGAAGCTGCCCAGGCAAGTTATGGGCTGCTTCAGGAAGCACCAAGTGAAACCCTATGACCTGTGTTATGCAAGTGGTCAGAAAAGACCTTCAAAATGTTCTGAATATGTGAATGTTTGGGTTAAGCAATGAATATAACTACAACCCCAGAGTAAAAGAGAACACTGAACAGGATGGTTTGAGCCTGATGTTTTTCACGGAAAAGCATACCTCAGGTAAGCAAAACAGGCTAGTGCAGAACAGCACCATGTAAATAACTACATGTACATGGGAGATACCTTAGTCTGGTTAGATTAAAAAATGGGTTGACATGGACACCTGAACATGTGTGTTTGGGATGTGATATTAAAAGGGTTGGGGGAGGTGGTCTTCCTTATCCCAAAGTATATTTTTTTGGCTTTGGGGCCTTGCTGAGCATTGAAAACACAAGGTTATGAGGGGTGATGTGCACCACCTTTGCTTCTGTGAATTGCGAAATACTTAATGCATGGTTTTGGGAGGAGACTTGTGAGCTGCTCTGACCAGAATATGCTGTATTCAGGTGGTTAACCACCTCTTGTGGAAGCTGTGAGTTTAGGTCCTTCAAGATAGCTTAACTTGCCTTCTCAGGGTTTCCTAGGTAAAAATATTCTTAACACTGAACTATGTGTGCAAAATGCACACACTGCCTCTCTTTGGTAAGACTAGTCCTCTTGCTGTCTCGTACTCTCTTAAATAGCATCTGGTATACTTAAAGACACTTGGATGGGATTTTTCTAGTAATCTTGAGGATGAACAAAGCCATACTCTTGCTGGGATTTTTGGCTTGTGTGCACACATGCATCTGATGAGCTCTGGCATGGAGCAGACTGTTGGGTCAAATGTTCTATTCTTTTCTTTTTTTTTTTTCCCCCCAAAAAAAGCTTACAGTGTAATGAAGCACAAGAGGGAGACACCTGAAATGGAAGTATGTATGAGCACTCCTCCTAACTAGGGCAGCGGACTCACTGCCACAAGAGATCACTCGGGTTGTCAAGTGAGCAGGATTAGGGATGGCTGAGGAATTTGAGAATAAACACAGTTCTGTTGTGCAGGATAAAAGAAGATGGTGGTCAATATATCTTAGAGCTTCAGAGCTTAAGGCAAGCAGTATCTGACAGGATTAGGAAGAAACTTTTTTAACATGGGCTAGTCATCCTGTAATTGCCTACCTGGGATGTTTGCACATCCTTTTCTGATATTCTGGTGGAATCTGCTGTCTGAGAGTCAACTAGTGTGGCAAGGCCTGTGTGGAAAGAGTACTTCTGTCATGTGGTTTTTGTGTGCAGTAACTGCTAAAAGATGTGGTACAATGAAGCTTGAATTCCTGGGAGCAGAGAGGCAATAGGTGCTGTAGTGCATTTCTCAGTGAGTCCCAGCCAAAGAGGGTGGAAAGAACAAGCTGAAAATCAGGTGCTGTGAATCAGACTGAATCCTTGTTGGGGGAAAGGATGTAGATGTGGAGGCTGTGAGTGGGTGAGGGGAGATGCCAGCTGCTTTCTGGAGCTGCACAGGTGTGCAGGGGCTCATTACCTTCTGCAGCTGCTGTCATTAAAGCAGTGGCAGATGTTGCCGAATGTGACTGGTGTAGCCACAGGGGATGCAGCAAACCTGATTGTAATGGTCAGAATGGCAGCAAGGCTACAGCAAGCTGGGGACTTAAGAGTTAGGCCTTGGTGTGAATGTGCTCATGCCTTTCGTGACATGTGAGAGTCAGGCGCTTGCTTTGTGGGTCCCTCCTTTTCCTTCCTGCTATAGCGCCAAAACTCAGTTCATCTTTTCTCCCCCTGTCTTCCACCTCATTTTAACATCTCAAGGTGATCTGTCCTAGGAAATGTATGTGTAGATAAGTGAGTCAAAAGAGCTATGAAGATAATAAAGGCTGCTCACTTGCTGTTTGAACACAGACAGCTGCAGGCTAGAGTTGGTTGTTTTGCCTCTGTTTCCATGGGATATAGTTCACCTAAGATGCTTGGCCTGACTGGGATTTGCAACTCCTGTGCACCTGCCACAGGTCTTCTATCATAGTGTTCTCACGCAAAGGGAAGTATATTATGTGTTCTTGCTGCCTCTTCCGTGATGGAACTAAATACACAAAATAGCACATGAAATGAGGTCACAGAGGTGCAGTCTGACTCTTTCTGACAATCATGAGGCACCCACCTACTGTATGCTCCTGTTTAACACAGAAGCCTAGTAAGTAACAGAATTATAATGCTAGAAAGGCAGTGCCTGTTCAGTAATAGCTCTGCCTCTACAGAGATTCAGTGCTAGCCCTCTATGGGAACATGGACTCAGCAGAGGCTACGTTTGTTTGGCCTACTAAAGTGGAGGCATGGAAGGAACACAGTTGCTTTCTGTAAATACACCAAAACACAAAAGAGCAGGAAGGGGAGAGGGCTATTTAAGCTAAGAACAGTGTTGGCACAAGAAAAGCAGGGAATGAACAAGCTTAAAACTGCAGTGAGATTGCAAATTGAGAAGAAACTTTCTCACTGTTTGAGCAGTGAGGCTTTGAAGGAGCAGTGCACATTGAAATTGTAAGGGTAAATACTCCAAGCCACTCTTAAAATGAATTTTGATCATATTGTGAGGGAAATGACTAGGTCTAGTTCACTGCCTATAATAGCTTGGCCTTAGCTGACTTGAATTTTCTCTAACACATTGGGTGAACCTGCAAGAGATGCAAGGTTGTTAGTATCTCCAACCTTCTGGGATTAGGCAGAGTCTAATAAGGATGTGGGTGAAATATTCTTGCAGCTATTTTTGAGCTGCCTTAGGTCTTTGACAGTCAGTACTGTTGCATTTTTAGAGCCTTTCTGAAGGTACTCCTTCATTTGAATTTCTGTACTTAAGTATCAGCATTTTCATTTCACAGATAAAGAAATTGAGAAGGAGAGGTAAAGTTACTTGCGTAATGTGCTCATGGTAGAATTGGAACTAGCACCCTGAACGCTCAGTGCTCTACTACAGCTGCTAGTTCATACTCCCTTCCCTGTACAGAAGGTCTGACTAGCAAGCCTCCTTGCTGAAACCTCATGGGCTGCAAGCTTTCTGGCAATTCTGTGAGATGCAGTCTTGTAGCTTTATGGAAGTTCTTAATGTTATGGAAGCTGCTGTTTTTGCTTTTTTTTGTCTTACATAGCAAACAATAAAAAACGCACCAACTATTCTCTGACTTTGTGTCTATTCCCAGTACATGCACCTTGCACTTACCTCAGTAACATCTGGAAACAGGTTTTCTGTTCATTCTGATGTTGAAAGACCTGATGATCACTGGACAAAAGGTTAATCACACAGTTGTGCAATCTGGCAGATTGGAAAGGAACAGAAACCGTGCCCATCCTGCTATCTGCCTAGCTAACAGTTGCAGTTCCTTTTGGTACCACTTAGACTGCTATAAACTGACCAGCTGCTGCTGTTCTCCATTAATGGACTGTTATAGCACAAGGGCTGTGGTTAAATACAGATTGCTATGCTCCTGCTTGCATAATAAGAGCAAGCAGGGTTTAGGATGTCACTGTAGTGGTGTTTGTCATTCTATCAGCTGTGTGCTGGTAAAGTGATCACTTCACTACTGAAATGTGGGGAGGAGAGGGAAAACACAAAATAGTTGCAGTCTTCAGGCACACTCCTTTGCATTCTTTTCCCACCTGTTGTAACTTTTGGTCCTACCAGCTAGTTCAGACAATAAAAGCTCTTTAGAGAGGAAAGAAAAGTCCTTAGCAATAAAGGAGAGGGGGCGCTTCTTCATCTGACAGAGGAAGAGGATGTAGCATCAAGCCAGCTCAGAGTTTATCCAGAAGAAAGCCCCAAGAATGTCCCTACTGTGTGGCAAAAGCTTCACTTTGCATTCACACCTTCATAGTCACTGAAGCTGGCCAACCATGAGATGCACAGCTGTAGGGAACAGGTTTTCATTAGTTCTACAGCTCATGGAGCTACTTGCTTAATTTCATATTTATGATTTAAGAATGTTTGTATTAAACACTTAGCATTCCCCTTCTCTCTCACATCTATCATATTGAATCAGACTTATTCTTTTGCTGTTTGTTTTTGTATAAGTAATTACAACATAAACTCTAATTTCTTTTATACATTTTTTTTGCCTGACTGCAGTATTTGTGCTCATCTCACCCTTCACTTGTAGAGTGCAGTGGCTCTACTTACCCTACTTAGCTTTTAAGGGCTGACTGTCTATAAATCTTTTTTTCTTACAAGTACAAACAGTATTTGTTTTACATAGCTCCATATTGCACATAACATTTGGCGGTAGGGAAGCATAAACCATAGAGACAAAAGTCTTAAATGAAAACTTATCAAATATGCATGTAAAAGGGTGGTGAGTAAAGTGTAAACGAGGGATGTTACTGCTGGCTGACTGCGTTGGTAGTAGAGAGACTCTTGTGAATCAAAAGAGGACAGGTTAAACAAGGAATGAGTGTTCAAGGCACTGGGTTGGAATTCAGGAGAACAATTTTAAGCTCCCCCACAGACTTCCCATTTATTTGACTGTGGCTAGTCCCTTTGATGTTTTTTGTTCTTCTGCAAAGGAAGCACCATCCCTTATCATGTGTGTACATGGTTATATGATCCAGGCAGGAAATATCTGCTGTGTGTTTGTATAGCTTGACACAAAATCAGGCACTATTCTTAGTGAAGCTAGTTGCTACTGTAAAACAGATGGTGAGAGCTTTTATACATGACGTGGAACAGCCTCACAGTTTTAAGAACTGATGTGGTTGATGAGTTGTGTGAGACAGTAATGACAAAAGGAGCAAACAGGACAGGGATGATTTTAAGTATATAGGATTATTTTAACTGGGAAGCAGGAGTATCAGGATTTTGGAGGGAGGATTTGATGGACATGGAAGCTTAGCAGTTGTAAATCTTCCTCCTTACTGACTGTATGTCCATTACCATTCCGCTCTTTTTACCATGTGCAAATGTTTAGTGGTGTTGATTGTTTGGGGAATCTAAAATGTAAGCCTCATTATTCATCTTTTGTTCTGCTATAATGTTGGCTTAAGATTCAGAATGGGGAACTTAATTACCTAATATTTAAGTACAGTGTTTAAAGAGTAAAAGTTCTCTCTCCTGGCTTGTTAAGCAGGATATCAACTTGAGAGAAAAGGCTGGATTGTCACCTCGAGCCCACGTGATGTCACTCTTCAGCAAGGTGGCTCCTGTTAGCAGGAGGGACTCAGAAATGACAGTGCAGCCTTCTGTTTCTAGAGGATTCGAAGTTTAATTAGTTTGTTGCTGTCTTGTGTAAAATTGCTTCAGGCACAATGAACACCCCGGGCTCCCGGGGTGCCAGAAAAGTGGCTGTTCAACCTGAAGAGATGACACTCGGCTGAGCTTTTGGTATTCCATGCAGTCCCAGCAGCGGTGTGCTTGCCGTGGTAATGAATGACCAGCGCTGGCAGGGCTTTCATTCATTTGTCAGAACAAGAAGCCTTAGCTCTGTTTGTGCTCGTGTCCTCAATTCCTTCTGAGAGCTTTTTTGTAGTTTGATAAAGCCTGAGTTTTCAGAATTTGGCTTCTAGTTTGAGATGCCTCCCATTTCCATAGCTACAGCACTTGAGAGGCTTTAGGACTCTTCTTATCACGCAGACTTCTCTGAACACACAACTAAAAAAAAGTAGGAAATGTCAATGTTCTGTTTGTCTAGGATGCAAAATGCTATTTTGGGCAAAAACTTCTTTGGAAGTGAGGCCTATGGGCACTTCACAAAACTCATTGGGTCACAGATGTCATCTTTCCTTGCCCTTGTGACAAAACACACAGTTGTTTCCTCTGGACTCCCACCCTGCCCAGACCAGGCAAGATAAAGTCATCCACAGACTCAGACTCTATCAAGTTGTGTCAGCAAATTAATAGCACCTTTCTTTGCCACTGTGCCTGCGTGGTCTTTCTTTGCAGTGAGGGATAAGCTAAGTGAAATCACTTCCCGTAGGGCCTTCTGAATTCCCTAGTGGAAGGAAACTCTGCAGCGTGAGCTCAAACCTTATTAGACACAAAAATCCACAGGAGTGAGTTGTTATAAATGCCCCAAGGGCAGGCAAAGTTTCAGCTGGTGCTTTCTCTTCCTTAGACACCAAAGTCAATCAGTCATGAGATGCAAATCTGTAGAAAATGAGGCATCATTAGCTCTGGTGCTTACAGCACTCCTTGGGGGTTTTGTTGGTTTCTTTCTTTTTTCTTCTTTTTAGAGTTAAATTACACATCTTTGAGCATCTCATTCTTAATGTGGTCAGGTATGTCTGAGGCAGAAATGTTTCAGAAGGGCAGTCGTCCTCCCTTCCTATCCTTGTGAAGTCATACTGTGAGATTTCTGCAGTTATGATTAAAAAATAGAGGTACAATACTGTTGCTCTGTTATTTCAAAACTTGGTCTGATGGAAAAGAACTTGTAACTTTATATTAATACCACCTGTGACCTGGTCAAGGAAAGGAGTTACTTTTAAATGAGGTGTTCCCATAGGGATATTTTGATCTAACTTGCTAGGAAGGCACAGAAAGAACAACCAGGAAGAAGACAATGGATACAGGTGTTGAGGCTCAGGCATTTGCCTGCTGGCTTCAAGGGCCTCATTGAGGCTCTTGCCAACAAAGGAGGGGCAACATGGCAGACAACAATTTGTTTGCTAGGCTGATAATTTGGGATATCCAAAATCCTGACCAGCTTTTACAGAGCCTCTGTTTGAAGCATCAACAGTAAGTCCTTTGTGAATGAAAGAATGTACTCTGCTAGCCAGACCCTGGAGATACCAAGCAGTAATAGGGTTTCTGTGGGGAGCTTTAAAGCGATTTCCATATATTAAAAGCCTGTATGGAAATTGTACTAAATATTTGATAAACTCGGAGTATATATAGTTTGTTCCTTTTCTTTTTCTATCTATATCTAATTTTTTCTGAAAAATTCATGTTTTCTATAAAAAGCTCTTTGATGTAAGGAGACTGTTCGTCTCTGCTTACTATTTTTCTTGGTCCTGCAGGAGCAAACTGAATTTGGGATAGCAATGTGGCTCCACCTCCTGCTATACATGATTGGATGTCAGAGCCCTGAGACACTTAAATGCATACGTGTTCAGTTCTCATAGAAATGGGATGTTTCCTGTAAGAGTTTCATTGAAATTGATGATGACTTGTTCTGGTTCTATCCTGACATGAATGGAGATGAAGGTTCTTTAAAAAGAAAAGAAAAAAAAATGTTTTCAGCAAGTGATAAAAGGAGGCCTGAGCCGAAGCCCTTGATCAGCATGTCTTATTAATACAAGGGCTGCTCAGTGAACATCTCTGCTTAGGCCCATCTGTGTATGAATATAATGCCTTGGAATGTAGTGTAAATTTTGATCTGCATCTGAGCTGTGTAAGCTGGCACTGAATCAAATACAAATGCTCCATTCATCCGTTCTGCTGTCCCAGAATTCATCTCTTGTTCTGAGCTCTCACTCTTTGTGGACAAAGTTACTGTATTTTACCCTAGTCCAGCTGGAGGCTGCCTTCTCTACTATCCATCTAGCTCAGCAGGAGGCTGTGATTGCAATCAGTTACTCCCAGGCCATTTCACTACAGCCTGATGAGAGTGAAGAGTACTTTAGTCATATGGATCTCTCTTTCACTGCCCTTTCCCCACTTAGCTTTGCAGAACTGCTGTGAGTTATAATATGTGCACGCTTGATTCCCCATTCCTGGTGGACAAGGGGAAGAGGGTGGCACTGGTTGCAACCTTGTCTTGACTGCTAGAACTGGAAGTCATTTGTAAATTCTCTGTGTTGTATCTGCCTGAGACATAAGGACCTATTTAAATGGCCTATTTAAATTTTTGCAGACAGCTCATATTTCAGTGTTTTCCGGGGAACCAGCAAATTTCAGTGTTTTTAGCCAATTTATCACAGTATCTTTTCCCCACTGGGGACAACATGATATCTAGTCCCAGTGGGATTTTGCTAGTAGTGCTGATCACATTTCACAAGAGAAAGTGCTTGCAGTGGTAAGTACCAGATGCCCGTAGCCCTTCTAGTGCCGTTAGATATGCTAGGTTTGCCTGCATCTGACAGCTTCAGTTGGTCACTGAAGCTGCCCTCTCCGTGGTTCGTGGCTTCTTGTGATTTGCTTAATTCTTAGTGCTACAGCAGCCCAAAAATGTCCGAACTGAGCACAGCTGCTCTAGTCCTAATCTGTCCTATTTTGTTAACTCCTTGGCCATTCCCTCCTTGGTCTGTCTTTTTGTTCACAGTTAGTTTCTTTGAGTTCCAGGAGAGGCATCCCAGGGGCTGCTATGTTTCAAGGACTTTCAGCCGGAAGTCTTTACCAGGCAAAAACATGAGTCTCGGACTGTCTGTAGGTGTCAGGTTGTCCCACCTGAGAAAGCGACTGGAGTATGAATGATTTCTGAAGTATCAGATTATTGGAAGTTTGTGCCCTATCAGAAGTAAGCCAGGTCCCTCTGAAACTTTAAAGTGTTCAGAGCATTTTGATCTACTTCAGTATGAACACCATCTCCATAATGAAGTCTCCAGAGTTCAAGTTGTTGTCTTGCTCGGTTAAGCTCACATTTACATGTCAAGGAACTCTTGTCAGCATTCCTCTTATGTGTGGGGGATTTTGCCTTTATAAACAACAAATGTTTCTATTTATCTTGCTTCAGAATTACTGATTGAGGTGACTGGAAGATTTCCATTGAAAATGTGCTTCTGCTGTCCCCCTACAAGGTTGGCTGGAGTCTTTGGGGCTGTGTTTCCCAAGACACACTGTGGTCTCTTCTGGTTGAAGTTACAGTGCTTAGCTGTTTATACAGCCATGCTACATCATGGGACGTAAAATCTGGCTAGGTAATCTGGTATATAGAGGAGGATGTGCAAGCAAGATAATCCTATTAAATTCCTCTTTAGAAAACACAGTACCTTCAGGGAGTTTTGTTTTTTTTTTTTTGTTTGATTCAACAAGCTGAAAAAAAGAATTTGATTCAAAAAGTTTAAACACTTAATTTTTATATTAAAAAGCACTAAAATGATTGAACATGCTGATTCAAAGTTTTTGAAATATTCCCTTTTTCCCCAAATCTTGACTTGTCTTCAGAATTGAAGGCAACATCACTGAAGGCAATGGCTGTGTCCTGCCAGGGACAAGGCAGTTAAGTTTCCTAAATGTGACCCATGCCAGGGAGTAAGGCCTGAAAACAGGCCTTCTGCAAATGGTTGCTGCACCATGAGAGAGGGGTAAGTGCTAGCCATAGGGCCTTTTTTTAGGCTGGCCTGCCTCCCAGAAGGCAAGGTAGAGACAAATGGCTGAGTGGTGGAAGTGCCAGAGGTTGGGGTCTGCGTCTTTACAGCCATGAGCAGGTCCTGTGGGGAATTCCTGTCCCAGGAAGTCCATGGAAATAACAAATGCTCAGCACCTTCATTTCTCTTTGCCTGCTGGCATCCTCTCTTTAATGGGAAGAATGTTTCCGTCCTCCTCCTCCAGCTGAGATCATTGCTGTGAGTATCATTTAATGTTTGGGAGGGAATTGAAGTCACCACTGATGATGACTGTAGAAGCAGCAAAGAAATGACATGCTGCATAACAGTATAACTACTGGATATTTATGCATTCACTCTGATTACTCAAATGTTACCTGGCACTTTATTCCCTGAGTAATTAGTTTATAAACTTTATATGCAAAAATTTCAGCATCTACACACATTATAAAACCACTGTATCTTAACATTGGAGGGGAGGAGGAATATGTTGGGGGCAGATAGACTGGTAAGGCAGAGTGAACAGAGCTCTGATTTAGACACTCCAGAACCTGGGTTCTGTTCATACTGATTTCTGCTGTGATTGTAAGTGATTTTTCCCTCTGAGTCTGAGTTTTCTCCAGTGATAATGGTGTTTGCCAAATGTCCTGTGAGGAACAGTCCTACCTTTGGCAGATAAATTAGTTGATATGTGTGGGTAACAGTTTCTTGATCTGTTTTTTTCCTGTTGGGCAACTCCTTCCATAATCAATGGAGAGAGACAGGTTTCCCTGAAAAAGAGAAGGGAAGGGGTGGTTGTTGGAGCAGGATTCTAATAAGGGTGCTTTGCAGGATGTGGGTATCTTTGTATCTTCAGAACTATGTCTGTTAGATATGTACTTATTTTTAAATCCAGTAAGCATACAGTGAGCAAAATACGTATGTGAGGTGAAAGGCAGAAGCTGACTGGGAACAGTCAGCCAAACTGGATGCAGTCACAGCCTAAAGCCATGACAGAAAATGTCAGAGGAGTCGATGAGACCCTCAAGTGATGTGCCAGCATGCTTCCTGCCCCATGCTAGAGTAAGCCTCTCAATGGCCAACTATAGATTTCTTTTCCCTTTTCATCATATCTCTGTCACCTGATTCCCTGTCTTGCTCCAAAATGCAAATTCCACTTGCCCTGCCACTGCTGCCTCTGGAAAGGTTACTTTCCGTGTATCTGTAGATAATACTGCAGGTGCTTTTCGCAAAGGTCTTTAGATGAGATTTTGGTAGAGGATCAGTTTCAATTCTAGCTGCATAGAATAAACCTGCCTTGCGTAGAAGTTTTCATGTTGGTCTCAGTGTCTTGAATTTAATTACAGTTGTGGATTTCTTTGTCTTTACTTTGGCGGAGAAATTTGTGAACATTTTACCAGACGCCTACACAGCCTTGATACCAGTCATGCAGGGTGAACTGTAGGAAAATCGATGTATCACTTGACGTGGCAGTTCTGAAAAGGAGATAGTTGCTGAAGTTAGAAATATATTAGCTGTGGGTGTGTGTCTCTTTCTGTCTCAATATGCTGCAGACTTCTGGTGAAACAATGTATTTGCCTCAGTTGCTTTGCAACAGATCCAAGTCCAAACAAGGTGCCATGTGTCTGAACTGCCTCCTACAATACCCATCGTTGCTCAAAACTTGACCGTGGTTTTGAGAATTGTCACTATAAGCCTCAGGATTTTTTTTTAAGCCATCTTTCTCTCTGTCTGCCCATTTGTAGGCTATTAGAAATGGAGACAGATACAGCAAGGTCAGTTTTCTGGCCTGACAAAAAATTATGCTTATTAGACTTGGAAGGATGGGAAGGTATTGGGGCCGAAATAGTTGAGAATGGCCTAGTGTTAGCTTGGCTTAGATTAACTCAGAACAGTGATAAGGTTGTTCCAACTTCTGCTACCTGGTGACAACCAGGGGTCAGTGTATAAGATGAAGATATGCTGATGTGTAGTATACTCTGCTCACTTTCCCCCCAGCCTCCCCTCCATTAATACAGAGCTGCTGACTTCAGATAATTTGGAGCCCTTCTGTAACTGAAGTGGTGTCTGCCTTGTCTCATTCTGTATTTGCAGTGTTGATACATGACTTCTTAGTGTTTCTCCTTGCGCTTTGATCCTCCCACCTGGAAAGAAGAGAAATTGGAGTTCCCCATAGAAGTGCGCAAAGTTGACATTGTTCTTCCTTTATATCGCTTCTGGAATTTTCTCTTATTGTGGTGCTTTCAAAAGCAAAGCCACAAACCTGAATGCTCAGAAGTTAAGCCACAACTATGTTAGGCAGAAACACACGAAAGTTAGTATTTAAAGCTTTGAGCTTAAAAATCATCAAAATAACAGTTCAGGAACAGTTCCTGTCTGAGAGGGGAATGTAAGGTTTAATTGTTTTTTTGTTGTTGTTTTTCTTTTTTTTGATTGGTTCAAGCACTTCACCCACAGACCAGTATTTCTCAAGTGACTCAAAGTGTTCTTTTTGTTCCTGTGTAGTTTCCCATCCCTTTATGTCTGTGTTTTGACTCAGTATATGGATATCAAATCCTTCAGGCAGGAACTGTTCTTCTCTTTATATAGCCCTTAGTGCAATGGGATTGTTCCCAGGATGGTTTTCTGCACTAATGTGCCCTGTTCTGACTGTCCTTCCATGTTGTAAGGTAGGAGTGTCCTTTCCACTCAGTAAAAATGCACTGGTAAAGGCAGTGGCTTTTGGCAGCACCATTGCTCAGTAAAGCCACATGTGAGCGGGACAACTTCAAAAGAACGGACGTATGGCAGGAGGGTGCAGGCACGTTTTATCTGAAAGTAGCCTTCATCTCTACCTTGTTCAGAGGAGTCCAGGTTGTATACCCAGGTGTGTTTGTCTCTTCTTAGCTGCCCTTTCATTGCTATCAAGGGCTGGCAGTGGTACCTGCCGTATTGCTCTTCCTGTGAAATGTCAATGAAAGCAATTCAACTCTTATACTGATTTGCTCCAGATAAAAAATGTCAGAAGAGCATTCCTTGCCATCAAAGCTTGCCTTTGTAAGAGGAGCTGGCTGGTGAGTAGAGAAGTCAGAGATTACTGATATGGAGCGATCAATTGAAGAACCGTAATTCAGTGAAATGGTTCTGCTGGTATCATAAACCACCATAGCAGAGCTCAGTCCATTTAGAGATCATCAGAGCCCTGAGACTGAGTTAATACAGACTTGCGATCGATCCGACCCTCTCTTTCTTACCTCCCTTTAACTTTTTCTTTCTGTCTGCTTTCCCATCTCTCCTGTTCCTTCACCCTCATGTGCTATCTGCTTTAATTTCCCTTGTGTTCCTCTCCTCCTCCATCACCACCCCTTTTGCTCCCACTTCCTGTTTAACTCCTCGCTTCTGCTAGCCCAGCCCAGTGTACATGACAGATGTATAACAGAGCTGACAGATGCTTTGTTATTAAATGAAGGGGACTTTTTAGTATGTCAGTGCTGGAAGAGTGTATTTTCTTTTCATTTTGGGACATCAGGAATTCATGTCGGGGGGCTCAGGAATACAGATTAGTTTTTTTTCTTTCAAGCAGGTTATGGCCTCTGTGTGTGTCTTTCTTGGTGTTATTTCGTTAGAACCATAAAGGGAATATCTGTCCAGGTGATGGGCTCATAAACGCTATTAATGCCACTTAGATCTTCATGTATTTTTCATGAGGTGAACACATGGCTGTAGATATCAGGCATATGCTATGTATGCAGAAGCATAAAAATTTTAATTTACTGGAGGGCAGCATACCTTATGACTGGCAAGGGGTATTGACTTTTTTATTTTATTTTATTCTTAATCAGAACTTTTATTGCTTGACATTTTGGATTGGCTAGCTGCACCTGCTGTCTGACAGGATTGCACAAGTGGTACATGTGGTCACTTGGTAAAACGGCCATGTGCATGGGTGCCTCTAGGTGTGTTGAGCTGCTTTCCTGGGGGACAGGGTAACTGAGTGCATACCAGTGTGAAGTGATGGCATGGAGAGGACATGTAAACTGGGGCTGGGTGTTACTGTAAGAGAGGACAAATTGGTCCAAGTGTGAGAACTTGACCTTGTTACCTATTCCCATGAGTGAGCAGAGAGGGAAAGAGAAGTCTTTTTATGGCTGTGATTTGACATTCAGTTAAGGCCGTGGCTGCAGGACTGGGGATCTGTTATTGGCTAGAGGAGAAAGGAAAATGACCAGATCCAATTGTTCAGTAAAACCTGAGCCACAACAGAGAACATCTTTTCACAATTCGGGTGGGTCCCTACTTCTGTGGTTTTATCGGATGCAGTCATAACTCTGGCATTTTGGCTTTTTTTTTGCCATTGTTTCTTTTTCCTCTTCCCTTTTCCCAACATGCAGTAGTAAAGCCTGGTGCGTTCTTTATCTGTGGGTGGTATGTATTCATCAGTTTAGCTCACCAGATCAGAGCAATCAGCAATTGACCGTATGTTGAAAACAGCGTGTTGAAATACGCTCATTAATTTTAGGAGCCAGTGTTCACTAACCAAAATGGCTCATAAACTACCCCAGGGGAGTGGGAGAAGATTGTAATTTCAAGACATGGTACCTTTGCAGCAGAGGGATTGCTGTTCCCTTTCTCGTCTCAGCCCCTCAGTGAGGACCTGGGAGCTGCTCTGCTGGCACAGAAGGACAGCTTGGGCATAACAAATACTGGCTCTTTTCCTCCTTTCTGTGTCCATTCACCTGTTCGTGGTGCTAGGTAGAGGCAGTAGGTTGCAGTTTTTTTGCCAGCAAGCTATTGTCAGGAAAGCACAGCTTGGTAGCCTCCTGGGCATTGAATTGCTCTCGTAGGGATACTGGGAGCAACCATCCCTAGGTCCTCTGCAAATTAAACCACAGTCCACTCAGATCCACAGTGCAGTCCCCTGGGCATCAAACTACAGTCACTGCTGAAGTAGGAATATCAAGCCACAGCCACCTCAGCTTGTTTAAGCTATTCTGGTAGCTTTGAGTTAGAGATCTCTTTGGTGTTCCTAACACTGAAGACTTTTCCCACCCCCATATACTTCAGAACTTCTGTTCTCTTTCAAGTTTTCTTTCTTTCTTTTTTTGTTCTTTTGTTAAAATCATTTCTCTTCCTTCAAGCTTTTCAAAGCACTTCTGAGGCTTCTCAGTCACACAAAGAACTCTTTATGGCTTGAATTCCTAGTTGTATTCCTTGTATTCCTAGCTATTTTATGTTTTGTGTAATATAGCCAAGGTTTCTAGCAGTGACTCGTGATTATGGGCTATTCTGTGAGACAGCTGGTCCACCTTGAGACACCTGAGAGAGGCTTAATTATCAGAAGGTGATGAGCCCTCATTTTTTAAAGATGAGATCCCTTTTAGCTTTTTCAAGGAAGACTTTGTTCAATGTGTCTACGAGGGTGGGGAGAGGCAAAATCATAAATGACCTGGTCATCTCTAAGAATTGCATGCATGTTTAAGGTAGAGGAGTGTGTTTTTGCTGCTAGGCTAGTATAGGAGTGAGTTATGCTACAATTTGTGAGGTGTATGTTTTGAGATGTTCAAGACAGATGTGAGCATGTGTATGAGCAATTTGGCAAGTACATGCTGAATGTGCTGTCATACTCGGATAGGTGTGAATGCCTTCATGCGGAGAGAAGGGGCCTCATCAAGTAGTAGTGCATTTTATACAGACGGTGTTGGCAATTGGTGATAATGGAATTGTGTTGTGAACAGTCATGATATTATGGGCTCTGCCAGTATTGCAGGAAAGCAGCATCCTGTGTGTGAATAGTGAAATAAACTACCATCTCCTACATTGCCTGTCAACTAGACTGTGTATCTTTTCTGAGATATTCAGTTAGAATGGGAACTTTAGCAATATCTAATGAAATCAAGTGTAGGTCTGTGTGGGGGTGGAAAGCTGCCAGCATTTATTGCAACAAAAGGAATTAGTCATCAGAGGGCTGTGTCATGAACTTCTGTTTGTCTGTCTCTTATCCCAGCAAGAGAAGAGATATAGCCTTTTATCAGCACCTTCCCTTGGATCGCCTTCCTCCAATAAAATTAATTCCTATGGAAATAACTTTTTCTCCTGTTTTTCAGAAGTAAATAAGGGGTGGGGGTAAAGGCTGCTAAGAGATTTCTGACAAACTGGGAAAAAGGGAAAGTATAAAGATTAAACTTTTTTTTTTCAAAAACATGTATCAAAAGTTCAGCTAACAACCTCACAAATCTGGAGGCTTCAATACAGATTCAGTCTCCTCTCTTGAAAATATTGAGTTTTTAGAAATGCCTGGAAAAATCTAAAAAAAAAAAAAAATCCTACAAAAATCGTTTGAGGAGATTTACGGGTTGGTGGAGTTGCCAGAGGAAGAGGAGAATGGAGTAAATCCAACTTTATTAAAAGCTGTATGCAAATGATCACAATGGCTGGTGTCTTGTTCAAGCCATTTTCTCTATTCTTTATTATCCTGTACTTACTAGACTGTCAGCAGTGATTACATGCACAGAATGCTGGGTAAACAATTTATAGATAATAGATCTTGGGTGGAAAATCATGACATTTTTGGAAGCATCTTGTCTTCATTTAAATTTGACCATATTTGAGCCTGTTTTTAGTCACTAAACTTCAAAGGTACTTTGTAATGCTCAGTCAAATTCACATACTTGTGGTGAAAATTGTTTAAACAACTTCAAAAAGAAGTCTGGCTGATTCAGCTTCCTGTTCGTGTTCCTGAATTGCTGACAAGCAGATCAGCATCATTTCTCCTCGGCCCTCAGTTTATTGACTATTTGAGATTATTCAGAGAGCAATTGCTGTGAATAACTTTGGTCACTAATTTGTGACCAATTTGATATCCACAATTTGATCTGTGTACATAAGATCTGACTGGACACATTAAGCCACATGCTCTTCTTCCTGCTTCCTAAATGGATAATTGGAGAGCAGTTGTGGGTGATAGAATAGATTTCCAGAAACAGTAAAGAATTTTTAATGTTCATAACCAGTTACAGCTGCAGCATTTTCCTTTATGGCAACAAACTTGCTTCTTGTGATATCACTAACTAAAAGAAGGCGGAGTAAAGCTGAAAACACATGTGTCAAATTCAGGAAATGTAAGGTTGAGAGATGATTTTCAGTCCCAAGGAGGATGTGTTCTTCTCCTTCTTTCCAAACTCAGTAGAGATAAGTGGAGAGAAGAACTTCATCTATCCAAAGGATAGGAAGAGCTTTATTTCATGGTTTGCTCAGGCTCACTTTGATTGACCCCCAGATCTGGGTGGGGTATGGCAGAGCTCTACCCACTGCCTACCCCTCCTCTAATTCTCCAGCCTTTTTTGTTCATACCAAGAGGTGCTGGTGAGCAAGGCTGGACTGATGGTGAGTCTTTTTTGGGTGCAGGACCTTGAACTGACTAACAGTGCCCAAGTTTTGGTTTATGAAATTGTGAAGGGCAGGGGCAAGCACGGGCAGTTGGCTGGGTAGGAGATGTCATTGTGTGTTTTGAGCACTGTCCAAGCTGTATTGCTGGCATCTGCTTTGGCAAAGACCTGGGCTCACGAACTGGGCAGCTTTCACTTGGCTGAACCAGGCAGAGGCTCTCTCTCTTGCGGCCAGTTAGTGCAAAGGTGAGTTTACTGTCTGAGAAATGAGATTGAAGACGTGCAGAGAGGCATCATGCCAGGGCAGTCCCTGCCTCTGTGGGCCAGCACAGACTGTGTCATCCTGCTGCTGCTGACTGGGCCTCCGCTGACTCCTGTTCTTTGAAGTCCCATTAATGAATCCTGGAACCACTTGGCTTTCTTGTCTGCTCATCTTCGAGTGGGAACTTTAATTTTTTAAGGGATGTTATGACTCAGGTTTCAGCTTGGCTTTGAAGATGAGGCCTTAGGGAGTCCCTAAGTCATCTTCCATAGCAAAGGCATCTGTCCCACTAGGATGAAAGTTAAGTTTGTGCTCAGGAAGCATCTGTGACCTCATGCAGACAGTAGTCGTATTTGTCTGCTGTTTCGATCCCTTCTGGTTTAGCTGTACGATACCATGGGGAAGGGGGTAGTGTGAGGGCTCCAACAACTATGACCAGAACTGAATGCAGTACTGTAAATGAGAGCATACCACTGATGTATATGATGGCATTATAATGTACTTGCATACCTTAGTAATCCAAATATTCCCCCCCCCCCGCCCCCACCTCTGCATATCAATCAGTTTTTCATTGAGCTATCCACAGTGACACCCAGGTCTCTTCCCTGTGCGGTCACAATTAATTTAGGCTGCAGCTGTTGGTGTGCGGACAGTTCAAACTGTGTTTTCTACTGTGTGTTACCTTCCATTTGTCAACAATGAATTGATCTGCTATTATGCTGTAGGTACACCCAGCTTGGTCAGAGCTCTTTGAAGATTTTGTCTTACAGTCTAAGCTAGATGCATCTTTTTTTCTTCTGGGAAAATTCTTCACCTTACTTGTTTACTTTTACAGGTCATTAGTAGACACAGAAAGACTCAACTTTGAGTGATGTCATAGGCTATCATAGGCTATACTGTACTTTAACTGTAATGGAAATGTCTGAGGGTCGTTTTGTCTTGCTGGCTTCTGATTAAGTGACAGATCTTTGTGCTTCTAAAAGACTATTATTTTGTTCTGATTGCTATTTTAAGACTGTGAAGTGCATGATATTCTGGTCACTGGTATATATATTCGCTCATCAGTAATTACATTTATCTTAAACTTCTCTGGATTAATGGAAGCACAATTTGAATTTTCAACCCTCCTTTTTTTGTACCCTAGAACTAGCAGTTCCAAGAAGCACTCGTTTGCTAATTAAACTAACAATTTTTGTCCCACCGGCTAGTCAGGTAGCTGATATATTAGACTTGCTTTCGTCTTTGATTTCCTTCATCAGTGTGGACTCTGCACCTTTCTTTCTGAACAGAAAGCTTGTAGTATAAAATATGCTTATGGCTTGACATTTTTATCAAGACAGATGCTAAACTAAGACAGTCTGTTTTCAGTGATGTCCTGTGACTGGATAACATGGAAATTGTTGAGTTGGCTACCCCCAATGGTCTCCGCGTTGAAGGACCAGTGTCTTTACTGCCATAACTCTACTGAAGTCATCGGAATTGTGCAAGAAGAAAAGTTAGTCTCAGTCTGTCCTCCTTGAATACTTTATAGCCAGGCAATACAATATCCCATTGATTTCCTTTTCCTGTCATTTCAGCATGTTTCACAATCAGAAATGCCCATTGAGTTATGTTCCTGTTCTTTTGCTAGGTATTCTGTGCCTCTACTCAGTTTGGTGCAATATCTACTCTTCCGTATGTCTCTTTTTGGCACCTATTAGTCCCTTAAGGAAAAGAAACTTATGAAATCATTCTCTGTGTGTGCATATCTGTTCTGTCTCACTCACTGTTTGAACATGTTGACCGATTTTAACCAGGAGTGTCAGAAGGTTAGGAGATTAAAAGGTTTTATCTTATATGTTTTATGGAAATAACTAAATAGGTAGCTATTTGAAGTAACTCTATTGAAAAAGAAAGCTGAAAAGTGAGCTCTGCTGTATTGGGTGCCACAGAATTCATGCAGGAGAAAACCCAACCCTGGTGAAAGCTTCAGTCAGTGCCCTCACCTGGGGCCAAACAAATATATAAGAAACTTGGCTCGATTCTGTTCTGTTGCTCTTGCATTACATGTCTTAATCTGCAATCCTGTTCCTTTACTGGAAACTTTGTCCACGAGCTCACTGTCACCTTCCTGCTGCTGAAATGTAAGTTCTGTCATACCTTATATAGGACGAAGAGCTCTGTTTTCATTTATGCAACTGTCACGGCTTCCAGATTTACTGTGAATACCCATAGCATCTCCATCTTTTCTCCCACCTGGTAACTGCAGCAAACTCCCTAACCTTGGTATGTTCTTGTGCCAGCTGTCAAGTGCTGTTTTGGTTAAGGTGGAAGCTTCTTGTTTCATTACAAGCATCTTCCTGGAGAATCGTTCATTACTGTATTTTTTTTTTTCATCTATGGTAACCTTTTAATGTGCTGTCATCTGCACATTACCACTTTAAAAGTTGTCCTGTGCTGGTTGTTTAGTGAAAGTCATCAGAGACAGTCCAATCCCAACCTCTTTTCAGAGAGTCTAAAATTAGTCCATTTTCTCCTGTATCTTGCTATGTACTGAGACAATTAAATACAAAACCACAACTTCCAGCATTCACTAGTGAGTTGCCAAAGTGTTGTATAAAAATTCACAGCTTTGACACTAGGAAGTCAAAGAATCAGATGGTTTTCATGTTTACCATAAATACAGCTTCCCATATTTCTGAAGATCAAACATTCTGTCACCTTTTTCTTTCTTTGATCTATGTGAGGGGGAAAATTAGCCAAATCTCTCTGTTGGGAAGCAAATCACAGCTAAAGGATTTTTTTTTTTTTTTTTTTTTTTTTTTTTTTAAATCCCCCCCTCCTGTTCCTAACTCATCACCACCTGGAACATTGGAGGGGCTGGCTCTGAGGTGTGAGCCATCATCTCCGTAATATCCCCATAAGCTGTCTCTATAAATAACTCCATCTCTCTCTACAAGTTCAGCAACTCAGGCCTTGGCAAGAAATGCAAGATGCTTTAGTTTACCCTGACAGGTGGCCTTGAAAGGAAATTTCTGGATGTGAGTGATGTTTGGTTTGAATCAGCACTAGGGCAGCTGCAAAGGACTGATCTCTGACCTTAATTTTTGGAGAGCACTGATACAGGATTGGGAGATGAACAAAGCAGGGAGCTCAGTGAATGAGAGCAGTTCAAGAGAGAAGAGCAGATACAAGGATGTGTATAAAGAGAAGGGGGAGAGAGGGGAAGAGAGAGAAAGTGTGAGGGAGCAAAGGTAGATGAAAGTGAGGAGGGAGGGAGGTGGTGAGGAGGGCCCAGTTTTCATCCCTTTTCAGCATTGCAGAAAGTCAGGGAGGACTTGGGTTAATGGAATGTCTGGGTGAAAGCTTGGCCTGTTGAACAAATGGAGGAGGAGAGAAATAAAAGAAACCATCAAAGGGAACAAGAAGAGGAAAAGAGGAAAGTAATTCATGGGCAGAGAGACAGGAGAAGATAAAGCTCTAGGAGGATTGCAATAAAGGCATGTTGGAATGACAGAGTGAGAGGGAGAAGGGCAGGCCATGAATAAAGTGATGGAAAATAGAAGGAGGGAGCAGAAGATCTTATGACAACTTGGAACAGCTTGAAAAAGGTCACGCATGCCCTCTGGGCTCTTAACCACTCAAAAGCCAGAGTGGACTGTCATGGTAGATAAACAAGGGATGGTAGGATTGGATACAATTTATAACTTGCTTGCCATCTGGCATGGGAATGGAAATGAATATCCCATCCCTGTAGGACTGTCAGGGCACTGGGGAAACTGGCCTCTGGATTTCTCCTGGCTGCTAAGTGAGAGAAATGGCGCCAAATCTTTGCGTGCATGTTTCTCTCCAGTCCAGTGATGCTGGGAGGGTTTGTGAAGGAAGAGAACAGATCTCTCTGAGAATGCAGAGCCTGCTGCATTGAAACCCTTGCTTTTGTGCTGCCTCGTCCACTGGCCTGTGAAAAGGTTTGATACAGAACAGGATATTCCTACAATTCTGCTTCTGGATGGTGCTGTATATAGCATGGATAATCTATTACCTGGCCTCTTTAACGGCAAATGACTTGGGTCCCAGCTAAATTTGTGTCTGAACTTGAGAGCACTACAAGCTTTGATGAAAGTTTTAAAACAAAGAATCAGTCTGTGAACCTTCCCTCATGTCAAGTCCTCTGTCTGGTTCCTCAAAAGCTTCCTAGATGGTCCCTGTATGGAAGGGGAACGAATATTAACTACTAGCGGTGCTGCTAAGAGCAATGGGCTTTTTGGGAGGTACAGTGCTACTCCTAGTGTGATGCCATACTGCAACTGTGAGGGTCTAGGTACAGTGGGAAATGTTCCTAAATAGAATAAGCGATGGAGAGGAGGGCAAACCAATGTGACATTGCTCTCTTGCAGCCCTGAGAAGGGCTCTTAGCAGGTTGGGAGCCTACCCTGAAGGGAATGGCTGGTTTGACTAGATAAGAAAGAGTGCTGCAGCATTTTAGCAACCTGTGCTTCCTCTCACATCATGCTCCTCTTTTCTGTCAGCTCCATCCAGCTTTGACCTAGCTTGCTGAGGGAATGGGACAGGGATATAGGGAGTAGGCAGGGAGTTTCAGAATGAATGTGAAGGCTTAGATGCAGCATGCAGATGGGGTTTGTGCTTTCAGCACACTGGGACAAGCCCCCTCTCCCTCCCTCAGTGTAATCAAGACTAAAGCTTTCATTGCTTTCAGATTTGGTGGAGTGGAGAAGGAGATAGGGTTTTGAGATGGAAATGGTTTGGGAAGTTGCTGCATATCACAGTGGTATTCCTATTATTAAATGTCTGTCTGCTTCTGGGGTTTTGGCATTCCTTTTCCTCTCACAGCAGGCCCTTCATGCTGATTAGCCATATGGACACTCTGAATTTGAAAACGAGCTGAGTGAGGAGGTCTGAAAAAGCAGAGTTTTGTTTTTCAATATTCTTGAGGCTCTCTTGTCAATCTGTGGTTGTCTGTAGGTCAGATCCTCACCTTAGTAGATTTCTCTCAGTGCAGGCAAAGAACTGGCCAACTCTTCTCAAGAATGTGCAGCAGTTGGCCAGAGAAGGAAGGGAGCTCTTGCTGTGACTCCACTTTGCGGGACAAAGACTGGAACGCAACCAAGTTTTGGCAGAAAAGCTATTGCTGCATGTTTCTCAGCCTCAGAAGGTGATATCGGCAGTACTAGAGTATAGTGCTAGCAGAGCACTTTGCCATATTTGTAGGACTAATGACTATCCAGCTGAGAGATGAGGCCTTCACTTTTGCTGCCCTCTTTATTTTCTGGTAGGATATTGGGGAGGTGGACAACTGAGCCATGTGAGTCTTCTCAGCCAACTAAAAAGACAAGGGAACTTGTACAGCATGTATGTGTGCTGATGACTCAGGGGACTGTGTGTGTAGGCACAAATGACTGCACATGTTGAGTATATAATTACCTTCCCTTCTGTAATAATAATTTCAGGTTTTGAAAATCCATATGCGCTTCCTGCAGAAGGGAGAAGACTGCAGCAAGTAGGACTGTGTGTCTGGCAAGGTTGCCATTGCTTCTCACCAAAGCCTGAGGGACTTCGCAAATGATTTCTGCTCAGTTCCTGTCCTCACAAGGCTTTGCATGAAGTAACAGGCTACCAGGTCCACATTCTGTCTGTTATTTCTAGAAGCGCATACTTTTTTAGCTCACTGTTTGAATCCCTTGTATTTCTCATGATGACTCCCGTTCCATCAGTAAGCTCCCTGCCCTATTGTGTTCGCTTGTATGTGGATCAGTTTTAAGCTTGTCTCTCCCTTTCAGAGCTGGAAGGATGGAAGGGAAAAAAGTGACCTCATTGGGTCTGAAACTTCAGTGGTATGTCTTTTGGCAGGGGGCAGGAGAAATGAAAAGAGAATATGCCATCTTCTCCTTCAGTGGCTTGTTAACAGACCCTGTGTAGGCTGTGAATTTTCAGTTGAGGTCTCCCTAGCTGTTTGGTTGCATTCACCTAGCCCTGCTTCCATTACAAGATGATCTGAGACATGTATTGTTTGTCATATTCTATCCTTACGATGCCTCAGGGACCTGGGGGATGCCTGTCATCCCTGGTTTATTGGGGGGGGATAACAGGACAAAGACAGACTAATGGCCTGACCTGGGGACAGAGGGTTCTGAGCTCTTTTCGTTTGAGCTGGCTCCGAAATCTGGAATCCCGGTCTTCTGCCTCCTATCCTGTCATAACACTTGTCTCATTGTTTGACTGCTCTATTTTGACCTGTTCTTTACATGAAATCATTATAATGGATAATAAGCCAATAACAGGCATGCAGTTAGGTGATCTGTCTCCCATTCCTGACAGCAAGTGATTGTCTTGTTCCTTAAAGCAGAGGGATTAGTCCCCATTAAGCTATCAGAAGTTGCAAAGCTACAATCTACCCCTGCCAGTCTCACACAAGCAGTCAACAGTTATTTAACTTGTAGTGACAGGTGACATAGTTCAAAGAGAAACAATGCTTTGTGGGTAATGGTTTATTTAGTTCTCGTACAGCAAGCTGTAAATTCACCTATTTATGGAGACCACATTTCTCTCCTGTTGTTCAAGCGTTGCTCAAAAGTGCTGTTCTTCTGTCAGCTTGGATGTCAAATAGTCACAGCTCTATCAATTTAATGTCATGTCTTCTGTGGAAGGAACTAAGTTTCACACAGCCTTGCTCGTGCTGTGTGTGTGTGTGCGCACGTGCGCATGCACACGTTTGTGTGTTTGAGGGAGAGTGTGTGATTGAGCCACAGAGGAAGCAAGCAGGGAAGAAGCACCAAATTTCAGTCGGTCCTTCGCCTCCTTAACCTTGTCAAAATCCCAAGGAGAGTACTACTTGCTTTTTGGATGCTAGTTTGTTTCATGGAGCCCAACAACCACTTCTCCCTGGTCTGTGAGGTGAGAGAGAGTAGACAGTGAATGCCAAAACTATGTTGAGAACTTCAGCTGGTGCAAATCAGCACGGCTTCACCGACTCCATGGGAATGCCATTCCCCTTTCTTTAAACCAGCCTGCAGAGTAGGGCTGTGGAGTATACATGTGCCCATGCATTGAAATCAGATTTTTCTCCTCTGGTGTTTTATTTTCAGTAGTTTCATTAATGTAAAGGTGTAACGTGTTTAAATAAAGGTGTTCATTCAGTCGACCACATAGTTCAATCCTCATCTTAGGAGACAGTGTGAGAAGCCAAGGGCAGATTTTCAAATGATTTACATTATCTTTCTTCTCTCTGCTTCTGAGGTAATTCCTAACTGAGGAAAAATACATTTTTCTAAACCATAGGGATAGTCGGTCCTAAACCTTTTACAAAATTTCATCTCTTTTCAGATTTTCTCTTAAATGTTCCCTGCTTCTCCCATAATGCTTCTGAATTTTCCCCTTCTTCCTTTTCTTATGGTGCCTTCATGCTTTTACTCAGTATATGGAGTTGTTATATTTTATCAGTGCTCAAACAAGCCTTTAATTTTTTGGGTACATTTGGATGTGCAAATGACCATTTGCATGTGAAAAATGAGTGCACCCACAAATCTGCAGCTACCCCCAAATATCTGAGAGTACAAAATTGGAGGCTGCAGTATGCAATTTAGCAGTGTCTTTGTGCCCTATTCTGTTCAATTTATTGTTGGTGAAGCATGCACCTATGCATAAAGCTGAAGTTGTACAAACATTTTCACTCTAAATGCTAAATTTCAAATAGGGCTGGAGAAAGTTTTTGGTTGAGTACTTCATTCAGCAAAAATGAATATTCTGGTTGACCCTAGTGATTTGTGAGGTATTTTAGCCCACCAACTGAAGATTCAAAGTTATTTCTCCTTCAACTTTAAAAAAAAAAAAAAAAAAAAAAAAACAGAAAAAACACTCAAAATATTTTCTGTTGATATTTTTATTGACATCTCATTCTTTTAATTATTCTAAAAAAATGGAAACAAGGATGAAAGGACATTGACTCAAAGCGTGTGTGGGTATGTGTGGTTGAGTGTTTTGGCAAGAAAATTCAATGTTTCAGATAAACTGTAATAGAAGATATTTTCTCTTTTGGCCAAAAAAAGAAATCGATTTATACTGAATAATTCATTCCCAGACAACACAGCTTGTAGATAAAACAAGTTGCTTAGGTGCAAGGGCAACCACCTGGGATCTGCACAGATCAGCTTAGGTTTGACAGAGCTTAATACCTTAGCTGCCGTATGAATGCGGCTAGGCAGTCTCCAGGTCTGAGCTCGCTCCATGCAGTTGCGCAGCGCTGGGCCCAAGCTAATAAACCCTCCCAGGATGGGAAACGTGGTGCAGAAAAATCCGAGCTACTGCACAGATCAACTTCAGGTATGGAAGCAGTAATGCTGTTGGTGTTGCCTTTTATCCAGGATCCAGCTCCCCTGTTATTGTGCCTAGTGGAGAATTGATTGCATTTACGCATCTCTATTTTGAGGTGCTTGCAATTGCTTGGACTGAAACTGAGCATGTTTATTGCCGACCTCTGACCAGGATTTGGAGGAAACTGGTAAGCAAACACCCCCTGCCCTGATCGCATCTGAGACTGGCAGTAATGTTTGCATTGACAGTTATGAGAAGATTCTTGTTTGTCACTTGCTGTCTGGTTTGTGAGTGGATTTAGTTTTTCACTTTTTTTGGAGGTGTACAGAAATTACCGTTTGCCTCAGATTTGGACTATTGGTAACAAATATGCCTATGAAAACCTTGGCTAAGCAATGCCAACATAAACAACAATAAAACCATAGCTATTCATAAGCAGCACCTGCACATCTCGGCATAGCCAGTTACCCCACAGCCCGCGGGCATAGTCAGTGCACACTTATGCAAACTGAGGGGAGCCCCCTCTGAGCGGCTGTTTGTGCAGTGTTTGAGTAGCCTTCATAAACAGTCGTGCGCAGGTGAAATGGGACTTGAGTGTCCGAAAGGACCTCAGCTTCTTCCATGGAAGAAAGCAAAGTTTCTTCCTATTTCATCGAGTCTCCCTTCGTGTTCAGGGTGGCTCAAAGTATTGGGTAGTGGCACCTGTGCGGAGGGTAGTGGGCCTGTTGGTACAGGTTGTGCACTGCCCTGAGGCAGGGACGCTGCACAGGCTGGCACCACGGGACCTCTGCGGTGGCTAGGAGAGGTTATGCAACCTAAATAATAATATCCCCTTTTTCTGAGTAATTGTGTACTTCATGCCCTGGCCCTGTAAGACAGCCACCAGCCAAGCGCTGTAAGACTGGGGCCTCATCTTCCAGGTTTGCTGTCTCTCTTCCCCCAGCCCTACCCCACTGTGTAATCACATTAATTCATTGCATCGGATGGCCTTTAGACTATTAACTCTGCGGGAGGTGTAGCCACGCTCATGCACTTGGTTGATAAATAATAATGAAAAGGTGAGACAGAAGCAGTTGGGGATTCTGCCCAGTCAAGTGCTTTGAAAGAGGAGCTGGACACCCCCTCCTTTTCTTCTGAATAGTTTTTCACAAAAATGGAATTCTAAATCAGTCGAAACTGTCATGAATTCAAGTTGAATTTGTCAATATAGTTGTGGGGGAGGAGAGGAAGGTGGTGCAAGAAGGAGCTTTAAGGAAGTAGATTATTGAAGTAACGCTTTGGGGGGAGTCATTTAAAAAAATCATTTAGAAGGGAATGAAAACTTTATTTTTAAAAGTGCTAGAAACCCTAAAACAGAGCATTTTATTCCCAGTGCAACACATCAGTTCATCCATTAGTTGGGGGTTTCTGTCTCTCTTTTCTTTCTTATTTAGACGAGATTTTGTTTGCTTTTTAGGGCATCCTAAAAATAACTTTTATTTTGATTTGCTAACAAACCAAAAAATCAATTATTTCCACAGCTCTAAATTGCACATTTATAAAAGACAAATGCTTTATTGCTGTCTGTCAATGTGTTACTCATGAAGGAATTTCTTTGTTTATCCACTTTTCCTTTTTAAAGAGACGATGAAATTCAACAAAAAAAAATGTGGATTAAAAGAACAGTGAAGTGAAATGCACAGAAGTCGAGAAATGTCAGAATTACAATACAGTTCTGATGTGCTTGCAGGCAGTTCTTACAGGATTTTTGTCTTGCTTAGTGGAGGGCTTAGATGGTATATGATAAACAAGGTGTGAGGCCATTCAATGAATGATGAAGGGAAAAAGAAATATGACATAGGCACCCATTCAGCAAGTCACAGTCATCCCATGCACTGAATGTGGCAGGGTCTTGCAGGGAAAAAAAGTCTGCAAAAGTATAAAAAAGATGCATCAAAATGTGTATGCACAGGAGATTGGTTAAGAGTATGAGGGGAGCTGTTATACTGACATTTCCTGACTGTGCTCCACTTTGCAAATTTAACTTTTTAAATTAAAATGGGTATGAAATTCCATATATTACAACTGATTTAAATGACTGTGAACACTCTTGGGATCCTCTGAATCACGCCATTATGCAAAATAAGGTCATGATCTTGCTGGTTGTTCCACGTAGGAAAGTGGAGGAAGTCAGTAAAGGCTCTGCCTGGTCAGAGGTACCTGCGTGCAGAGGAAAAAAAAATTGAAGGATTTGCAAGAACATGCACCACACACATTGTAGGCTCCATTCGTGGTCATTTGCCGTGCTTACAGTCTCTGCAAAGACTGAACTTTGTTTCTTGATGCATTCTTTCAAAGAGCATTATAGAGCAGTCGTGTAAAGCAAGATGACAGGTCTCAGATGGTTCCTGTGCTGGGCTGAGTAATGCTGCTGTTTCCCAGTAATTTGGTAACAGAAAGAAGTGGAATGTAGCGCTTTCCAGTGTGTCAGTAAAATGCAGGATGTATTTTCTGCTTTTGTTCGGGGCACTCTGCAGGCTCAGGGCACACTATAGTCCCAGCATAATCTTACAGCATAGTGTCTCTGCATAGGGAGATGTCACTGCAGGCTGGACTCTAGTGGAGATCCAAGTCTGGCAGACACTGCTATACTGTCCTTCTCCCTTTCTGCCTGGCACACAGTATTTGTCAGTCATCTTGGAAAGATGGCAATTTGGTGCTTGTGTACAGGAAGCATTCTCTGTAATGCTGACTGGTGTGAGCAGTGTAGAACATGAAAAAACACTGGGAAAAAAAATCAAAATTTTGATTCATAATGTAGACTGTCTAGCTATAGCACCTGTGCTGTAGCTTACTAAGTGTATTACATTTTCTCAGTTTGTTTGTACCCCTACAACTCTATGCACTGTATAGGAGAAACTGCAGGACCCTAGAAAGAGCATGCAAGTTAGTCAACCACTAGTCATTGCTCACGCCTCCTGTAGTTCCTGTAACCTCTGGAATTCATGGCCTGCAATAAATAGCTTGTTGCTAGCTGTACACTCTGAAGCCTCATACAACGGAGATTTGCAAAATATTCTGCAGACATCCCTCTTCCACCTGTTCTATCTTACAGGGAAAAATAATCAGTTGTTCATCCTGAGACTTAATTAATAACAATTCTTTCCGTCCCTTCTCTTCCGTACATCAAAAGAATACCCCGACAAAGCAGCCAGACTCAAAATAGCGAAAACTGATTGAATGTATAGGAGCTTCTGTATTCACACCTTGAGTTCAGAAGCTTCTCCTGAAGGCTCCAAATGCCACAGCATTATCTGTATCTGTGCAACTTTTCCTGCAGTGCCATGATGCAATCTTGTTGTTACAGAGATGTTTACATGTTAGAGTAAGATTCATCAAAGACCTGCTTTGTTAATGCCAGATATGAAAGATTTGCACTCCTATATTTTAGGACTGGATTTATCCTTCAGTTGGGGATTGAGGTAGGTCTGTGCTGAGGGCTTAACAAATTTCAGACTTGCAGAGACTCAGGGTGAAGCTGTACTTAATAGCTCACTATCACCAACAGACTGAGACTGTGCCTTTCCCAGGTGCATGTTGCTGCCATTTACACTATACTTGCTCTGCTGCTCAGTAGCTCCATCCCTGAGTTCATTCAACTTGTAATCTAGCAAAATCAGCATCCATTTTTCAGGCTGGCTAATGGGTTGCATCTTTTCAATGGAAGAGGGGTCCAGTGAGCACTGGAGCTGGTACAAGATCCAGCTACGCACCTCGGAGCAGAAGTCAAGAGAAGAGGGGAGTAAGTCTCCCCTCTTCAGGCTCATTGACCTGTTGGATCAGCTCAGCTGCTCAAAGACTAGTGTCTTCAGGGGAGGGGTCTTACAGAGCCAATATCGAACCTTGTATTCACATTTGTTAAAGTTTTCACAAGTTCTTTTGCTATCTTCCTGTGCAGTTTAGTTTAGCAGTAACTTAGCAACATACCCCACATATTGTATACCAGGCAGTGGTCGGTTATGAGATCATTAGCCCTTTCTCTCCCAACTTTATCTTAGTGGAACCTTGAGATTTAGGGCTAATTCAGAGCCCCTTGCTCTAAATGGTATACAAACACTTGGTAAAAGGCATGCATTTGAAATCTCTGGACACATGTTTCTAGTCCTTAACTCTCAGACCTAAGCCACGTGGACCTGAAAACTGCTCAATTCTGTTTGTCAGGATTTTTGAATAATAGGAGGAAAAAAAAATACAAATGAATACCATTCCATGATGCTCAGTACTGGCTAAGTCACTTTTGCCCATATTTTCTCAAAAAAATAATCACCATTGGATATTGGCCAAGACTGAAAACAGCAGAGAAACTCCTTTGTATTCTTAACCATAGCAGATGTTGCTGCTATTACCCTGCAAGCCAGACAGCATGCCACAGAACTAGGGACTACTGGGCTGTCAGGAAACTTATTACTGCTTTTCTTTTTTCCTTCTTCTTCCAATACCTGGCCCCATACACAGGTTAGGAAAGTGTAGGACATGTTCCAGATTTTATCTCCTGGTAGTGGTTCCTTGCTGGTGCTGCAGATGATTCAGGCACACTTATTTCCAGTCTCTTTCCATGTACCTATGCCCTTCCCTACCCCTGCTTTAGGCCTGTTGTTGAAGGCTATGGAGTACAAAGAATATAACAAGTTACTCTGAAGAATGGGGGCCCTGGGGAAGGGACTCAAGACAACACTGAATGAAATCGTAAGCCAAGTCACAAAAGTCAGGTCTGGAAGTACGAGAGAGATGAGCTGTGGGGAAATCACAAGTTCTGAACTGTAGGTTGGAGCCTCTCTGCAAAAAGGCCCAGTCACAAGATACAGTGTCAGAGCTGAATTTACATCCAATGCAAGATTAATGTGGTACCTTGTCAGTCAGCTTAAAGTGTTTTGGCAGCCTGGGCTTTCTAGAAAGAGGAACTTGGGTGGAAAGCCCCAGAAAAACAAGTTTGCTGGTCTTACTGCTGCTGCGGAAGAGCAAGCAGGGGGTTCCAGCAATAAGTGGGTGCCCTGTTTACCCTGACTCATTCTTCACCAGACATGAGAGGGATTGAACACTGATAAAGGCAGTAGTTTGTATCTACTGCTCTCTTCCAGTCTGCCACAGCCAGCTCTCTACTTTGCCTCTGTGGGAGAATAATCTTTACACACTACTATTATTGCTACATTGCCATACAGATTTCTACTTAGCTGCAAGCATACACAAAAATTTGCTTCTTCTCTATAGTCAACAGTAACATGGGGCAATAGTGGCAAATGCCAAATACAGAAGACATGTGCTTCTGTAAAGGCCAGCAGAGCTCAGATGGGATAACTCAGGCCACATAAAATGGCACTACAAACCTAAGATGCAAGCAAAGGGTGCCAAAGGGACAAGCCTCCTCTGTCCTTTGGCATTGCCAGAGTCCCAAGTCCACTTCAGCTATTGGAGGGGTTTGGGTCTGGTTAGAACAGCTGGGAGAAAACAGCAGTTGACACCGGTCTGTGTGCAAGGAGAGGCGACAGAGCTGCGGTCATTAGAAGCTCCTGTGCATCTCAGGCTTCTCAACAAAAAGGGGATTTAAGGGGAGAGACCTCATTCAGTGGTGTGAGCTTGTGAGAATCTGGTTTCCATAACAACTTGCTTTAGGTCTTCTCTTCGTGTTCTAGTGTTATCTTTTTGTGTCACTCTTAGAACTTGACTTGCCATAACAACGCAATACATTTGAGCAGCAGCTTGCTCCTTGCTGGGAGCTGGAGCATCTATTGTTTTCTGAGGAGATGACTTATTCATTGCAAAGATAATGCAGAGAGTGGAACACACATTAGCAATATCTCTATTTACTCCTTTTAGCCTTTTTGGTAGTTGGTATTGTTTAATCTCCTAAAAATGGAGAGCTGCTGGCATTAGCTAAGATTGATGTGTAACCCAGGTTCTTCACTGTGCACACCCACAGTTTGACTGTGCAGTTACCTGAAGGGGGACTGACCCTGTGCTCCCACTTGCTGTCATGTCCTTGCTTCCAGCCTAGTCCTGCCCTTCAGTTCAGCATAGTCAGAACTGAGTCAGTGCATTCAGTATCCTTTGTTAAATCTTTCTGCTACTGGCAAGCTAGAGGTTCACAAGTGAGATAAGGAGTGGTGGCCCTATGTTGCCCCTCTCCTGGCCCCTTGGAATAGGTGGGTGTCAGCAATGGTAAAGGTGCAGTGCCTGGTGGGTGGAATATCCTTAAAAGAGCTGTTGGAAGCTGGTGTAGGTTGCAGTAGCCCAGAGGCTACATTAGTTTATCTGAAGAAATGCTATGAAACTTGTGAGGAGCTCAGTGGTGGTGCAGAACATCATTGCTCTGAGCATCGCTGCTAGCTGGAAAAGGGGAAACATGCAGAACTGATTGCACGTATTTTCCTTTTTCACTGCTGGTGAAGTGGCGTGGTGCAGTCTTGGCTGTTTCCTCTTAAAATGTAGCTAAAGCTTGGGAAAATGTCAATGTTTGTTTTCCTCCCTCTCTCCTGTGACTCCCTTCTTGTCAGAAATTGAATAGTCAGAAGTAAACAGGCTTTATTTTCCTATGGCATCTTAGGCAGTTACAGAACGGTTGGCAGTCCTTTGTATCAGAGGTGAGCTGGGCACCAGAGCACACCTTTGGTTGTTTCCTCCCTAATTTTACAGAGAGAGAAAGTTGCTAAAGGGCACACAGATGCTTGGAGGGAAGGTTTACAAAGCACAGCAGCCTGGAAATTGTGGCTAGCTGACAACTGTTGCCCCTGCACGGGCTAAGAGCCTGCACAGCACCTCTGTCGCAAGTTGGGGAAGCCCTGGGAGCAGCTCCGTTTTGCAGGTGCTCTCAGCTTGTAGAAGGGCTGCTCCCCTTTAGCACCAATGCTGCTCCCTGGGCTTAGCGGAACAGCAACACGTGGAGGCTACAGCAGGGGCCAGAAGTGCATCTATGTCTTCTGCTCCCATCTATTGTCCCTATATCCTCTCTTTCTCAGTTCACTCTTTGCAGTGCCTGTCACTAGGGAAGCTTGGAATGCATAAAGGAGACCCATGAGCAAGACTGGCATTGAAGTAATAAATTTAACTCTGAAATAAATGATACCTGTGGGTAATAGGTTTGAAATTGCTGCGTTCCTTGGTAACGGGATATAATTAATAAGTACCACAAGATCTGCAGGGCAAAGGTGCAATTATCCCCCCTCATTTTGAAGTTTCAGTGAAAGCATTATCACAATGTTGCCACAATTCAGGAGCATGGAACAGGGGGAACTTATGGAAAAGATAAGGGTAGTTCGGCAAACATTTCTTTGTGTTCAGTCCATACCACCTCCCCCACCCCTCCTCGGCAATCTGGAAAATGCACAGTATGCTGCGATAAAATCCGCACGGCTACAATGCAGCACAGTCGCCAGGAGGTACCGGAGGGTTCCCTTAGTAACTCCCAGGGAGTGAGCCATGAGTGATAGGACCACTTTATACCAGTGGGCAGGTCATTGCGTATTGCTGTGTTGCTCTGTGGTAATTAAAGGCTATTGAAGGATATTTCTACACCGTTACGGAGGGGTGTGGGGGGGTGCTTCTGTGTCCCCCAACACAGTTCCATAGTAATTACAGAGTAGTGACTGATGGCCTTACTGCATTACATCAGGCTGCTTATTGTGCTTCCCTGCATAGGACTATTCCCTAATAATCAGAAGGTAATGTCCTAATTGTTGCTCCCTGTAGCAGCGGGGTGTAGCTTTGTGCAACTTCATTGTTCCTTGGCAATTATGAGCCAGCAGCAGGGAGGTTATTGTGCCCAGATCCATAGAAACTGAGGAGTTTGGCTAGTTACTAAGGCTCAGGAGGCTCTTGGCCAGATATTCAGCTGATGGGAGTATGCTGAGATTTGCCTGACTTCAGAGCTATGCGAGCTAATACCTGGCTTGGAATTTCACCTGTATTTCTACTGTGGGGCTGCATGTCTATCTCCTGCTGTCATTTGGGCATTGACTGGTAACCTGGGTTTGGGAAGTTTTCTGTTTGTGTGTAGATTTTCCCCTGAAAGCAGAGTTTTGTGTTCTATTGCATTTTTATTTATCTATTTACCTGCGTAATGGCTGGCAGACCAGTGTCTCACACAGCTGTTTGGTATGCTAGAGTGGTAGATCTACGCAACATGACTTTAGCTTATGTCAGATATATCTGCATAGGGTTTTTTTTTTTTTTGATACAAATTTGTCTACTTCTGCTCTGAACCAACTAAAAGTCCTATCAGCATCTTCAGTGTGGTCTGAATTGAGCTGGACAGCCCTGACAGGGGTGTATGACTTGAGGCACAGCAAAAACATGGTCACGTGGGGGTTTTAGCCAGGTCGTATGGCTCAGCTACAGCCATATGGCAGAGCAACACACTATGTAGGCATGCTCAGAGTCTAACGCTGGCCACCACAGTCAGAGCTTAAGGCAACCTGAGTATGGGATCAGGTGTGCTAAGTGCAGTAACCAAACACAGCACTACCTACACAAGCTGTGATTGCCCTTTAATTGTAGGGTAGATGTGCCCAGTGGTCATTGTCTTCCACTGTGGAAGACAATGTGGAATCCAGTGTGGATCCTTCACACTGAAAAGTGAACTCCATTCCAGCCTTCTTGGGGGTGAGAGCCGAAAGGAGAATTTTGGCTGCATTTGTTGACCTTTTCATGTTGGACTTTCTTGTACTTCCTATGTAGAAAAAGTGGGCCTGGCTGAAATGCTGGGAGCAGTGCCATGATAGAAAGCCAGAGTAAACAGGCACTTTTTGAATAAAGCAAGAAATATCATAATGCCAGCTGTATTCTTTCATGGAGCAGCGCAACAAGAACCAACCTGATGACTTACTTGTCCCAGTAAATCCTGCCATGCTTAAAGTAGGTGCATTGTTCATGTGTTTGTAGGGAAGAGCTGGTTGTAACTTCCACTTGGAGCATCTGAGATTTGGAAATCTTTTGAAAATGTGCTAGACTGCATGGTCCAGTGTGCTGGTTTGTCATAGCTCAGGGATTCAGTGAAATCAGGAGAAATGAGGCTGTGAGCTGCAGTGCAGCTTTCAGGAGGCCTGGGGACCTCTGGGGTTCTTTCTCTATGTGCGAGTATTTGAGAGGAAAGCTCTGCAATTACAAAGCCACAAAGAGAATGACTTTTCACAGCCGAGTCTTGCTCTCCTTTTGGAGACTGCTGCAGTGCTGCCAGCTTCTCTTTTCCCATGTGTGAGTCTGACTGTTTCTGGGAGTGATGGTGGTTTCTTTCTTTCTCTTCTTTCTTTTTTATTAAAAAATGTAACATTTGGGTCTTTGAAATTGAAATAGATTTCAGTCTTCCTTATATTAATTATTGATAAATGGAGCCTGAGAGACAGAGATGAAGCCTGGCATGATTAAAGACAGACAGTTTTTAATTTTATGTCTCTCACAGTGACAGAGGAATCCAGTTTAATAGGAGCCATTTATTAAAAGGAACTAAATCGGAAGCATGCAACCAGTCAGGAGAGGGACTGTAGTGGAAGTGAGGGGAAAGAGGTATGTGTTGGGGCAGGGGGGAAGCCTGTAGGGTTGGGGAATGATATTGCAGCCCATAGAGGTGTACTTCAAGCCCCATGTCTCCCACGTGAAGAACGCACATGGAAACAAAATAGCTTGCCTGCAAAGGCAAGTGGGCTGCAGTCAGGCAAAATGAAGTAATGGCGAAGCTGCTGAGCTGTGACTGGCTGATGATGACTCTTACCTCAGCAACATCTAGGTGGCCTTGCCAGTTACCTAGGCCCTGTGCACTGCATGAATGCAGAACTGGAATAATAGTTCTGTCCTCCAAAACATTTATGGGCTAGTTAAAAAGCAAGACACAAACACTGGATAAAGACAGACAGGGAGATGATGTCTTCCTCTGGAGGTGGGAGGAAGAATGTTCCTCTCCACATCAGGCTTGCTGAAAACTCATTAGGCAATTGGTATATTCTGAATTTTCTTTGCAGTTGGTGATACTGCTCTGTATGAAGATCAGTTAATGTGGCCTGCAGCAGTGAGGCTTTGGTTTGCCTTTCCCTACCTGGACCCTGTCCAGGGTCCAGCTTGCAGGTATTAGGGACTTTAAAAAAAAAAAAAAAAAAAAATTACCCATCTCTTGGGTTTTGTAATTCGCTGGGGGGACTGATGGATTTTGCAATCTGATGTCACTTTTGTGGTGGCATTGTCCAGGCTGGGAGCTAGGGGGACCCTGTGCGGTGATCTGGTGCAGCCCATCAGGTAATGTTAATTGGAGATCTAGAAAATAACAAGTTATACGAGGATCCAACAGTTCTAATAAAGAATTCATTCCTGCTGTTTTCATTTCAACCTCACTTTACTTCTTTTTCTGTAAGGGACATTGCTAAATTTATAATTCATGGCTGTGTGAATCTGAGCTGCTGTTTACTTTTAGTCTACTCTGGGATGGGAACGCAACTCACATGAGGACATTTCCCATTTGGTGTCCCTCTCTGTTTCTGTGTGTCTGTCAGCTATGCTCATGTGGACTCCATACGGTCTTCTGCGCTCCTTAGAAAAGTGATATGAGCTGCTTGATAGGTTTTTGAGCCTTCAATGTCGCTTATGTTATTTCTTCTTATGGGAGGTTTCTTTTGCTTTCATCCCCCCACATCACCGTCTTTTTTCTCTCTCTCTCATTTATTTTTTTATTTTAATTAAAAATATTTTAATAAAGAAAGGTTGCCCTGATTTGGACAGCTTTTACAAACCAGGAGAAGGGACTGAAGGCAGTCCACAAAAAATTGTTGTCATTCCCATTGTTTTGCTGTTGAAATCAGCACCTTGATTCCTGCTTTTCAGAGTAATGAAGAACCCTCTTTCCAGGTCTTCCCTGAAACTACCCTTTATAGCCGACATATATTTGCCATGTGCAGCTCTACTTTTTTTCCTGGGACAGGTTCTTGAACCTCTCTTCTGGACCCATTGGGGTCTAGGTTCTTATCCCTTTTGTAGTATCTAGGTGTCAAGGAAGGAAATGCTGTATTACTTCTTGGTGGGATTGTTGCCTATATCCAAGGTAAAGGAAAGTGTCTTGTTCTGTCCTTTTCCCTTCTTCATCCGTCCTCTCTCTTTGTTGTTTGGTCCTGACTTAGTGGCAAGCAAGTTAGAAATGCTGCAAAGCCGTAGTCAGAGAAGATGGAGAGCGTGGTACCTAGTGAACACATGCCAGGCCCTCAGAGCCATGTTACTGGGTAGACTCCCAACCAGGTTGCCTGGGCTCTTCATGGAAAGATGGGCTGGCTTGGGGAGGGTAGGGGTTTAGCATCAGTCATGCTGTCCTTTGAGTGTGATAAAGACCAGCCATTTCCCCAGGGCACTAATGCAAAAGATTATAAAGCTACTCTATAATTTTTGTCTATTCAGAATTTAAACTACCATCAATCATCTCAAGTTTTTAGCGTCAAATAAGATAATGTAGCCGACTATATTATTAGAAAGAGATGTGTTTCTGAAGCAGGGAATATCTGTGGGTGCATCTAAATAGCACTTAACTAGACATGAGATCTCTCCTCAACAGTGCTATTTTAAAAGAGCTTCAGTTTGTGGCATGGACTCTGACTCAGGAAAGCTGTGCTGAGGCATTTGGCCATCCAGCCCTCCTGCAGCTTGAGTTGAGGAGGAGGGAATAAAGAAGGCAGGAGGATTAAGCATCACCCTCGTGATCTGTGAGAATGTTTTTTCCATTGTCTCAGTATGAAATGGTTTCTGTGGCTGGCAAAACTTGCTTGGACTAGCATATGGAAAAGATCCAATGAGTTGTAACTGATGGTCACCCCCAATGTTGTGTTCCTCTTTGGATTTCCTCTCTCTAAAACTGAATTCATGCTGGTACAAGGTGCTGGAGTGGCAGCTGTAGATGTTGAGAGTTCTATGCAGATAAGCAGCAACAGCCTTGGCAGCTGGAGGGCAAGCGTTCAGCAACAAGCTCTGGCATAATCCTAGAGGTAGGAGGTATTTATGAGAGTGGAAAGTAGATTCGTTCTCCGTAACTCATTATCTCAGTGGCCTCACTGCTGAGGGGAAGGGAGGATAGATCAAGACCGCTCTTCAAGTAGTACGAGTGATTTGGGTGGATTGTAAGACAGGCTCTTTCACCCCTGTTCACAGACAGCCTTTTCATAATATTAAGAAGAAATATCTGGCCAAATTCAGGTGTCTCAAACACTAGCGGGAAAAAATATGCTGTAGTCTTCATTTAAATTGTATTTACTGATGCTTAATTTTCATGTGACTTTGGAATATCTCAAGTTCTAGTGGAAAAAACAAAAATGGATTTAGCAAACAGAGGCTTATTTTGTTCTTCCACTTGGAAACTCACCGTTGCAAAGACTGTGGCTCTCCTCAGCATTATTTATTATCCCCTTCACCTTGTGATTTACTTAAATTTTAATAAGCAATAACATAGATTTTTCATTTGCAGGAGGCTATAACATCATGCCTCTCTAGAAAGTTGCGAGGGCTTCAAATATGCTTTCGTGTTTTGCCCAGTGGCTTCAAAATTTAGAAAAGCTTCCTCAGCCTCCTTCGCTTCAGTATTTCTTATCCAAATAAAATACTGACTGGATTGCCCATGGACTCTGGTAATTCCTTTATGCAGCACTGTCCAGAGGAAAAAGAAAAGTAGGGGTCATTATTTCCTCTACTGGCAACCAGTGACTTTAAGATAGTGACTGAACTCATCACATATTATAGTTTAATGAGAAGAGATACCTGTATTGATCTCCTAACAGAGAAAACACAAGGAGCTATATAAATGATGTATGGATTGTTTCCTGTGGTTGAAATGCTGCCAGCTTTGGTGTAGGGCATGCTACCTACTGAAGCACTCGCGGATTTCAGGCAGTGAGGAATACCGTGGAGGTGATGACATGACAGCATCACCGCACTACGCTGGAACACAATCAGGTCTGGGTGGCCCAGCCCTGCAATCTCCATGCTGGGCTTTTCCATACGGCACAGGCACAACCTGAACCAAGGTTTTCTATCACGTCTGAGCTCTGCTCAGCACTAGGCCTGGGTTTGATATAAGACTAAGGATGAAGAGAGAGCTATACAGATTGCTGCTCTTAATTTTGTCTCCTTCCAGCAACAGGGAGCAAGGAGAGATCTGCTTTACATCTGAAGTCACTTGGTCACTTTCTGAGGCTGTTGCTTTAGTACTGTAAAATCCTCCAGTTGGGTTCAGTCCTTCTCCCATTGCGGTCAGTAGCCAAACTCCTCCTGCTCCAGCGAGAATGGGTATTGGAGGCACTATAGATAAGCTTCCTTGTTTTGTTTTAGAGTTTTTGTTTTTCTTTTTAAAAGCTCTGAATAGACAGATTCATTCCCAGCTATTATAGTAATAATGACCTTTCCACCAGAAAAAAAAAAAAATAATAATGGCCATAAGGGTCTCCAGCCAGGCTGTTGTGGGACCCCCGACACTGAAGGCCAAGTGCCTAGCCAAAAAAATCACATCTCAAAATATAATTGGCTCCTGCAACAAAGAGAGAGAGTGCAGAAGGAAGAAAGGAGAAGTCAGCAGGTCGAATGGTAAGGTTGCAGGCATTCATATCTAAATGGCCTCCCAGTGTACCATTTTGCTCCTAATGACACAGGATTAGGAGAGGAACATAACTGAGGTTTTATCAAACATTCAAGTGAACAACACATCCCATCCCGCTTCTGCCCCCTCCTTGTTCAGTCTAAATTGCAAAGGACTTTAAGGATTTGAAAAGCCAGATTTAGCAGCTGAGAGTCATTCTCTCCCTCCCTACTCCTCCATCCCCTTTCCCGTTGCCCCCTCCCTATTTCTGTTTCATTCAGTAATTAACCTTTTGAATAATCTCCTGTGCCGAGCTGGTTACGCTGCTGCTCTGTTTCCCTGTTGTTGAGAGTCCTTAAGAAGCTGGACCAAGTGTCTTGATGAGTTGACTGACAGGTAGAGCTATCTTGAAGGCAAAAGAGTATAGCAGTGCGGGGAGCAGCTGGTGTCTTCTAGTGATAAGGAAGAGAAAGTGGTAGAAACTGTGCTTTGAGGTTTATATTTGTTATAGCCACTGTTGCTCCATATCATTCGTGGTGCTGTTTAGATTTTGCAGAATGAGGGCCAAATCCGTTGCAGCCTTCCTGGAGTGGGTAGGATCATGGGCAATGTAAGCAGAGGAAGGCTTTGTCCCTGCCTCCTTCCTTTTTCCCTCAAAGAGAGAACTGATATTTTTCTGTCACCATTTATATTGTATTCTCTACTGTTTATTATTATCCTCTCTGTTTTTTTCTGTCAGTTGTTCCCAGTCATTGTCAGTCCACTCTATGCGTAAGAATTAGAGCAGGATGAATTGCTGGCAGACAGCAAAAATTGCTGGCAGACAGCAATGTATTGTATGTATTCCCCTCACCCCTCTGCGCAGTAAGTTATCTGGGAGCAGACCACAATTTTATACTAATTTGTTTGCTATTCTCAGTTGTTAGATAAATAGTTTGTGTGACTGAATTTTAGCCTCTGGTTTAGAATTGTGTTTTTTTAAGTACCTACTCCTAATTTTCCGTGCCATTTGATGGCTCACTGATGCACATGGCATTATTCCTTTTCCTAGATCAGTGAATCTGAGCTCACTACAACAAGTTGCGTCCTCTAGCCTGTTGACAAATTATCTGTGAATGTTTATTTATAAGTATTCAATGACTGTAGTATACAAAGAGCACAGAGTACTCTCCAAAATATCTACAAGGCTGTTTCTGAGGAGAATGTGTGCATTGAGACCTGACTGGGTTCGGGGCATGCATTTTGCAAACGTTCCAGGGACGAAGTACATGTATTCATGAATAAATTGTTTGTAAATATCATTGAGATAAACCACCAAGTTACATTTATAAGACTATTTTAGTGTTATCTGCTTTTCTATCTCCATGAATAATTATCTTTATCCTTTCAATCTTTGCATATTTTTTAAAATTCACTGGAAAAAATTATTCTAAGCCTGTCTTAGAAATGAACCACCCAGCCTTGCTCCTTCTTACTAAGACATTTGGCTTTCCCTTCCATTAAATCGGTTTCCTTCCACTGAGGTGGGTGGAGCTGCTTGTGTGGCAAACGTGCCGTGAAAGGAAATTGTGTTGATGATGAATGGAGAAAGCAGAAAGACAGCAAGAATCCTGGGTGAATCTTATTTTGGAATATCCACCTTATGGACCCTACTAGTGGTGTTCACATCCCTGCTGTTTGAACTATAGGCAAAAATACTGAGCTGGTGCAAGGTGTTGCAGTGCCTCCCGTGCAAATGAATAGGGGCTGGAATAGCCTTATAATGACAAGCCTGCCCTGATGTCTATAAGCTGAGTCCGAGTTGTCTGCAGGCATGAATTAGTGTTTGCTGATACAGGTCTATATCCCCCACAAGTGATGTTCTCTTTTGGAGTAACCTCTTTACAGTAATCTGTTGCTCCTTTCTGCTCTGGGCTATTGACTTCAATGGGTTTTGGATCAGGCTGCACTGAAAATATGACTTTGAAGTGTGCATTTATTATAGAAGTGTTTCAGTACACTCTAATGCGAGCTTTTGTTTTGTGGGCTTTTTTCATTCTGCTCAAAATGCTAACATTGCTTTCTGCCCAAAAATATTAATGAAGCAATGACAATGTGTGAAACATTCATCCTTACAGAACAGTGTTAGTGTTTATAGCCTTTCCATACAGCAGCTGATACCAGTACTCTGCACAGTTCTTTCTAGCACACAAGTGGATAAGCAGGTGTGACCATCCAAAGGATGGCAGTGGAGACACCCTTGATGGGACAGTGGGCCTGAGGAGGGAGTCAAAATCACTGTGTATGAGTTAAGTGGTGGTGGGTTATAATGGCAGGACAGGAGAGGGCCTGAGCTGGAAGTCCACTGAATATGGGATGTTCAGCTGCATTCAGTGATGTTGTAGTTTCACTATCAAGTTCTCACAAGTTTTCAGCAGAAAATGGTGGTAATTTAATGGAAGCACATTGCAAGCTCCTTCGAGCAAAGCTGTCTTTGGTTTTCTGTTCATACAGTGAGCTAGCACTATGGAGCCTTGGACTATAACAGCAGTTCGAGTGTCCCACAAAGAACCAAAGGGTTAATAACAATGAGGAAAAAAGATCTTTCAAGACTCCTATTTTTGCTTCATGCAAAGTAACCATGGGAAATAAGCCCCCTTCACGTTTCAGAGCCAATTCAGGACTAATTTATTACTAACTTGTTGTATTTGATTTTTTAATTTCCCCCTTATGACACAAGTATTCTTTATAATCTTTAAGGTTTGTCTAATGCTCTCTCAGCTAAATACGCGAGTGGTATTTTTCTACTCTGCACGTGATCATCTTCCGATGTGCTTATTTTAAATGGGAATGCAAGTGCTTTGGGTCAGGAAACTATAATTTTATTTGTTCTGAGCTTACCTGTAACTGATTGAAATAATCTTGTTCACTGTGTCATCTGGTAAGCTTTTCCTCTCCGATTAAGGGGGCTTTCACTGCAATAAACTAGGTCTGCTTTTCATGGTGTTCTGATAAGTTTACCGTATTTCTGAACTGAAATTATTGAAGACTTTCTGCTCCTGTTTTTGCTCATTCTATAATTTTTCTTATTTCCTTCATAGGTAAGTCTTGGTGCTTCTAATCCTTCCCTGGTTGTCCTTAGAAGTAACGGTAAGTTAATTAATTTGATTGAAGCATTTTTATAACGACATGACTAGGTAATTTAGATTGGCAACAAAACTTCCATTGTCATATGCTGCCTGTGATTGATGTCGTGGACGGGAGGGAGAAAATGAGGTGGTTAGACATGCACAGCTTGTCCTAAAACTTCTGGTCAGTGTTATAAAATCTTCACTCTGTTGAGAACAGCTGCGGTAAATACCAATGGCTCACTATAGCTGGTTATGATCCACCAAGATATACACAAGTACTGGAACATCTTGTATCCAAGTAGTATTAGCTACTACTTGTTTAATGATTACCAGATGAGGAAGGAAGAAATATGTGTCCTGGAGTTGAAGGACTGGTTATGTCCAGACACTTTGAATGGCCCTGGCACCGTAAGAATTTGTCGGGTGAATTTTTTGATTGTTGTGTTCATTCGTGGTGTTTTGCTTAAGATTCTGGCAAATCAATACTTTCGTTTAGTTCTGGTGGAATGGATAGGTTCCAAAACATTCTGAAGTTGCAGCTGGGTTGTAAGGAAGACGATATGTTTATATGGGAAAAGGTTGTTAGTGCAGTCCTTGGGTTTCCAAAGAAGGTTTTGTTTTTGTCAGAAGCTTAATACAGTCCATGTGGCAATTGTTCTTTGATTTACTGCAGTAATTGAGGTCTCCTTCCCCAGTTCTGGTAAGTGAGAGTAAAAAAGTCAAGATCAAAACTCAGTCCATAATGAGCTGCCAACATGCATCACACTCAGATCAGCCTGTCAACTCCAAATAGTTGATGGGAGGCATGGCACAGGTATCTTGGCATAAACAGCTAGTGTTGAGATACTTGGTCCGTTGAGACAGGTAGCTAAGTTGCTTCTTCAGGAGAAACATTTGATCCGTTATCTAAAGCTTTGTTCAGACTAAACAATTAAGTGTGGTGCCTTCTTAGAACTGCCTGCTATTTTTTCAAGTAAAGTCTTAATTTTTCAAGTAAATATAGTGCCTTGACTCTCACTGTCTGCCGTGTGTGATGAAAAGTGCGAATGAAAAGTGTCTTATGAATGTTTGCACAATAGATTAAATGAAGAAGAAAGATAAGTTGGTTGAGTTTATAGAATTAAGAGATTGCTTTTGATGGTCAGCTGCTCTATGGAGCAGCTCTTTGGTCCTTGCCAACCATTCCATTTGCATCAGTTGCAATGGCTTCTCCAAGCATCTAGGTTCTGATGAGATGTTCAAATCATTCATTTAAAAAAATGCCAGTAAAGGTTATTCCCTGACATGTTGGCAATGGCAAGATGTTTGTAATCCAGATGAGTTCTGACATAACATGATTACGGCCTTGCTATGTGCATGCTCCACAGCACAGGTTCTAAAATAAGCAAATAAAAAGCCCTATTAAAAAAAAAAATCAAATTTTTTCACTCAGGTGTGCATTTTGTGGTATAGTGGTTGAGTGGACTAGAAGGGAACCAAGGTTTTTTAGATCCTGTGCAAAATACATTGAGGTTTTGTTTTGTGCAGCTCTGCAGCATCAATTAATTCATAATCTCTGTGTTAGATCTGGCGCTGTTTAAGTCAACAAAAACTTTCTTCTTTTTTGATCCATGTCTTTCTGGAGCTGCATTGTGTCATGGTCCATGATCCTCATGCACTTAAAAAGGAGTAAACAAAACTGAGCAAAGTTTATTGTCATCTATCCTACTATTTCAAGCTCCATTAGAATCAAAAAGGTTAGAGACATTGTTTTCAATATGACTTAGGACAAAGCTATGTTGTGTGACAGCAAAGGCAGAGTAAATCAAAGTGCCTAAAATGACATTAAAGACTAGGGACAAAACTCTTAAAAGCACCTCAGCTGCTTAGGAGCTTATGTCTTCCTGAAAATCAAAGGATTTGGGGATCTGAGTTCCTTTGAAAATGGGACTTGTTTTTGAAAGCTTCTTTTGAAAAAAATATCCTTTGCATTTAATAACTTGTTCATTCCACACCTGTTGAACAGACTTGCACAGTTTCAGTTGCCCTGATGTTCAAGGTCCTGTGGTTTGTTAGTGCTTATACGTAGTCAACTGATCAAGTGAAAACCCTTCCAGAGGACTAGCATGGGGTGGCTTTGCCATATTGGAAAGTGTTGTGGGATAGTTTTTAGTACAGTATAGGATACCTGGAAGCCTCTGGATTATCAAATGCAGCTCTCTGCTGTGTCAGGTATTGTGTAATGTTCCTTTTATAAATTTGCCATGTGGTTGGGGTTGTTTTCCCTTAATACTGAAGTTGCAGGGCACTCCCTGATCTCACTGCTCTGAAGGTTTAAAAGCCTGCTTTTAATTCCCAGTCTGAGAGTATTCATGGCCAGTTAACATCCATACGTTCTTATGTCACATTGATCTCTTAGAGCTCCTTTTCCTCCTTGGCGCTTACTCATCTGACATATTTATAGCCTGTAATCACATCCCCCTTCTTCTTCTGCTACTTTTCTTCTCCTACCTTTCTGCGTGTTTGCACAAGGAACAGAGAAAGGTCTCCAAAAGATCCCCTGAGCTCACCGTATTGACAAGATATTGGGCTGCTATGATGCAGCTGAACGAAATTTCACCACCACTGACCTGATGCATTGAGTTTATACAGGAGAGCAGGGCTATAAAAATTGCAACCCTGCTTTTGCTACTTCAACAGTGCTAAAGTGGCCAGATGGATGTCAACCTAGCAATATAAGGGCTCTCAAATCTGCACAGTGACATCTGATGGCATATTTAGTGCTGATGATCAGATGGACTTTGCAGCAACATTTCTTGCACACAGCTGCTAGTCCATGAGTTTTCTTTAGTAATGAATCACAAGGAGGTCCTGGGAGTGGATGTATTGTGGTAAGTGATTGCAGTGCAAATATATATTTGTTGGCTTCTAAATTACCTGCCTAGTATTTTAGGGATTGCAGGTTGGTGGAAGTGGCGTGCCTATGTGCCATTTGTACTTCTGAAAATCTCCTTCATAGAATAGTTTTCCAGTCAACCTTTGAGGTGTGTTTTGTTTGGGAGGGTTCTGTAAATGCCAGTCTGGGGCCTATCAGTCACTTTATGACCATATAATGGTATCTGATGTGAAAATGGATTCCAAAAATATGTAAACCATGGTACCCAGCTGTGCCTTTAAAGACCTCATGAGTCTTCAGCATTGGTTTTCTGACCCACTTTGTACCTTTGAATAAAGCTTTCTAAAGGGGTGTTTTGCAAGGCCTGAATTGGGAATCTGCATTTCACTAAATTTTGGGTCTTAGGCGCCCTTGCATTTCATGCTTTTGAAAATATCATTGGAGCTCTGCATAGCTGGTTATATTCCCAGGGCTCAAGGAAACTATTTCCTGACCTTCAAGATCAACAAATGACTCCTGTAATATCTTCAGTCATTGTGTTACAGACAATTTTATTTCTTTTGCTTTATGTAGCCTGTGTTTTCTTCACAGCTCTTACAAATGCACTGGCATTCAAACAAAGCACTGGTATCCTTCCAATCCTCTTTGGTCCCTGTTACTAGCTTTTTATGCTCTTTTCCATGGAATCTGTCTGAGCCTATAGAAGTGGTTTCACAAGCAGAGGGATTTTTTCCAGAAAGAGCAGAATCTGCATGAGACCCTGGGAGTCCCCTGTGCCAAAATGCAATGTGGAGTGGTGCAGTCCTGAGCAGAAATGGCATAGCTCTACATAGTAAGCAAAACACTGTTCTACCAAGTAAATTACCCCTCAAAGAGTTTTCCATACGGGAGGCAGTAGAATGCATAGTGGTTCATTTAGCTGAGGATCTGTTATCAGCTATTCCAGTTCAATTGAGTATTTCTAGGAAGGAGGGGTTTCTGAATGTCCGCAGCCCTTTAAAATCGGTCTGTCATGACTTCTGGTAAATGTACATTTGGCAGTTGGTGCTCAATGTATCATATATTTACTGCAATTCATCTATAGAGTCTTTTGCCAAACACCCTCTAGTGTCTGCTAAGCTGTTGCCTGCAGAAGCCAGGTGGGCAGTTGGCAGGAACTGCTCATTAGCAGCAGGAAATGCTGGTTCAGCTTGTATCACAGGCAGCCCCCCAGACCCCCAGTGCCAGAAGAGCTGCTGCTTCTGTTTGCACAGAGATGTGGTTCCTTGGCCCCATAGGCTGAGGGTCTCCAAGCCATCTTACTGCCGCTTAGGGCTTTTTAGGTACTAACAGGGAATGACTAACCTGGGATGGCCACCCACAGCACTGCGAAAACAGGGCAGTGCAAGCAGGGAGTTTCCTAACAAAGGTGATTGAGGGTTTTTATCTTCCTCCAAAGGAAGCATGCTAATGCTGCTGAGCACTCAGCGGCTCTACGTGGGCAGAAAGGAGCACACTGAGTTCCGATGCTTTTGAAAAGCAAGCAGTGGCAGGGGCTTCTGCTACGGTGCCCTTCTCGTCTGTGTTACCCATCTGCTTCCTTCTCTCTCTTGTCCTGTTTGGGTTCTCCTTATAGGTATAAAGGCTGCTGGCCAAAAGCAGTTTTGAGAGAGCATGTGTTCACAGTTTTCAGCAATTTCTCCATGACCTCCTGTGTTGAAAGAGAAGCTATTAAGCCTTGCCTTAGAGGCACCGTCTTTTTCGGGAATACCTCCATGAATGGGATGAGATGGGGGGAGGGTAGTGTTGGCTTGAGTTGCATATAGTGTTCTGCACCTTTATTTCTGTTTGAAACCCACACATTTAAAATCCCACAGGCATTTTTGGCAACCGGTTACAGTGGTGAGGTCTCACTAAGAAAATGTAGGCAGTGTTGGAGAGAGTGACTGAGCATTAAGCTTGTGGCTGATGCTTTTGCAAAAGAGTGTGAAGTAAGTGTAATTTTGTTGACAATATTTCTACACCTTCCTCTCAGCTGAAGAACAGTAAGGTAAACTCGCATGTATTTGGGATGATGCCATCATATGCGTGCAATTAGGATCCATTTTGACAGACATCTCCTCCTACTCATGCCACCAGTTTCAGTTGTGTGTTATCTGCCATGTTTCTAAACTCTCTCACCTGTGCTTGCTTTGAAGGGAGCACTGAACTCGGCCTTGAGGTCATGGCAAACTGTACAGGACCACAGAAGGCTTGGCGCAAGCTCCTAACATGTCACTGGCTGCACAAAAGAGCTGTGTTTAGGATGCTCTGCTCAGCGTCTCTTCCCCAGTGGGTGACCATGGGAATAGGAAGCTTGTTTTTCTAAGGCGCTGAGTGACTGCTATTCATTAATATCTGGCATCAGCCAAGTGACGGCATAGCAATAGCTGTGGGTTGGAGGACTCCTGCAGAGGTCATGTATCAGAGGAAAAAGAAGCAGAGATCGATGTTCAGCATTTAGGATCTGCTTTGTTCCCTTCTCATCCCATTCCTGCTTTCTCCTCACGCGTGTTTCTTTCCTGTGTCTTTCTTTCGTTGCCCTAATGTCTATTTGTTAAAATAATCATTTTTTCTCTGCATGAGCTTCTGTCATTAGATGAAAGGTCATGGATATAATATGAATCTGGAGCGATAAATACAGTGCAAAATGGATTGAAATGCACACAGCAAAGAGGGTTTCCAATTAAAAACACTTTGTCGAGCTTGCACCAAACAAACAGCCACACAGCCTCCGATTTCTCTTTGCTTATAATTAGCTTCCATTGAAAGTTAATTACTTTCAGGACTGAAGGAAGTGAAAATTAAAAAAAAAAAAAAAGGAAGCAGAGGAAAAAAAATGTTTTCAGAATGTCACGCCCAAAACAAATCTTTTCTTAGAAAGCTTTTGTGTAGCACCTATTCTGTGAACATGAAAATCCAGTTCAGCTTCTTCATGTCCTAGAAATTGGAGATGGAAAGCAGGTGTGTGAGTACATACGGCACCTGGGATGTACCATTGGGTTACTTTGAAGGCTCTGCATCTGGATTCTATTCTGGAAGGCACATGGAGAGTCCAGCCGAGATCACTGATGTGAGGGCATGATGTGAAGGATAGGTACCGCAGAAAGCTGGAAGCTCTGCTCTGCCTTTTGGAGCTTGCCCTCCAAACTCATCGGAGCAGAGCATTCGCAGCTGGTTCAGAGCACCCTCCTGCATGGACTGCCCTCATCTGTCCTGAATGCTCCAAATGTTAGACTTTCTACTAGCCTCCCTTTCCCCTTTTCATTAGCTGAACTTTAAAACTGATTGTTATCTGTGGCCTTATGCCGGTTCCCTCAGTTAATTCCTTTCACCTGAAGAAGGCGGAATGGTCCCATTTTTAGCTTATTCATAGGAGAAATGTGAGCTGCTATACTGCAGTAGCGAAGACCCTGCATATAAATATTTCCCACAGGCATGCCTTGTGCTGGAGTAGCTACTATGTGCAGTAACTATAGTTAGAGCACACAGCAGTCACAGTTGTCTTGTTTTGAACTGTTTAGGTGTTTCTATGCACAATTGACAGATAAAGTATAGGAATTATTCTAAAATACAATTGTGTCCTTAATTATTTTATATTATACTTTAGTATAATGTATTAGTATAATATATTTCTGATGAAAAAAACAGCAAAAGGCATGAGAGAGGCTGGGATTTTCAGTGCTTGTTGTTCTTGAAGCCCCCATTTTTGGAGCACCAGGCTTCAGTGATAAGAAAGCAGAGTTTGTTTTCAGCAGTTTTTGCTGTGCTTTCTACAGATCAGGCTCCTTCACTGTGTTTTCAGGTTGGGCACCTGGAGGTGCATCCATGCTTTCAAGTCACCCTTGACTAGAATCAGTATCCAGAAGTGCTGGTATACATCTTTGTAACAGGCTGCACAAATCTGGGAGCAGAGAGAGATAGAGTTGAGTGCTCTTTTTCCACAGAGGCAGTAAATTAAACTTCTAATGCAAGGAAAACAGGTTTAAGTCTCATTCACTGGAGATCCATGAATCAGATACTTTTGCATATCACATGAGTATTTACTGTGCCAGTATACTACACTCCACTGTAGGGTGAAGCCTTTGCATATTTAAGGAAACATGACAAAATATGTTAATTCCAGAAGAGGAGAGGGAACCATGTTCCCCCTTCTTGCAGCATGAGGCATAGTCTTCAAACTGGCAGGAAACCCTGTGAACTTCTTTTCCAATTCAGGATCTTGCAAGCTAAGTCTAAGGTAAAGACAAACCATTCTAAATCTACCTTGGTCTATAAGGGTTGTGCTTCTACAGCATTGTGTTTAGCCTCTCCTTTCTCCTACTAGCACAAAAACATGGAAGTGCTCATAAGACCGGGAGAGAAGAGAGTTGGGAAAATGTGTGCTAAGTAGTTGAGTGAGAGATTTAAGTAAAGAAGGGAGAGAGATGCTTTATGCGGGCAGAGGAACAATAGCTGATAGAGTTGATAAGCCTTCACTTTCTCTTTGGGAATCTTTGAGAAGGGAATAAAAAAATCCATACAAATAAAGAAGAGGGCAGAACCTTTTCCCACTCTTTTAATAATGCATCTCGTGGTTTTTATGTTAAGGGAAGGTTTGGAAAAATGAAACAGAATGGCATACTAGATAGCTGGAACAACTGAACTGTGAGTGGACTGGTGCCACTGGTCAAGGTTGAAACCAAGACATAGACTGAAGGCTTTTAGGAAAGGCTTGGTCTGGCTCAGAGAGATAGGAAACTGGTTTAGGGAAACGGTTTCCTGATGTGAGAGATGGATATTGATAGCTCATGACACTTCTAGCTGGGAAAGAAGCAGGAGTTGTGATCTTAGTGCTAGACGTAGCCAAAGTTTTCTTGGCATTGCTTTGCAGGGAAGGAATATGCAAGTGTCTCTGGGCCATGTTTACGTCCTCCGATCTGTGCTGCCAGTGCTATTAGTTATGGGTAGACAAAAGTGGAGTACTCTCTTGTGATCCCTCCTTCTTAGTAACACTTCAGGCACTACTTCTGCATTGGGAGTTATACAGGGGCCAGTCAGACCATCTGTAGGCTGCTTTCCTTCTAGCCAGTAAACCGAGGGTGTTGTGTCCTTAATCCTTTCCTACAGTGGAATAGGGCAGGCTATCACGTGAGCGGCCAGGCTCCCTTCAAGCCGGGGAAACATGCTGACGTGCCTATGCCAAATGAGCTGGGTTCTCAGGAAGGCTGTTGGTTGAAACTTTTGGAGGGGGAGGAGGGAAATAAAGCAATTTCATTTCACTTGGAGTCACCATAGCAGCAAATTACTTCTCCTTCCTTCCCCCACCTCGTGAAAAAAAAAAGCCTGGAGTAACAATGGCAAGCAAGGCCTTCAGTGAGAGTGAGCAGTAGAAACTCATTTACAGCTGAAAAATATATAGAAAGGAAGTCAGGAAACTATTGAATGATTTGTAAAAGGAACATGGTTTCCTTGTTTGCTGTTCTATTCACTGTCGTCTGTGTTAATCTCTGAGAAGAGACAAGCCATTTTCTCAGCCAAGAACAATTTACCTGTGTGCTGGCATACAGTTAAGAGCAATTTAGAAAACAAAAAATCCCATTCCAAATTAACAGTTAGCTGGCTACATTAGGGGAATTTTTTTCTCTCCTCTTTTCTCTCCCATTCAGAAGTTAAGAATTGGCAGCATTCTTGCTCTCTGAATGCATCAAATGAGCATGCTGCACTCGGTGGTGGTTTGTGATGTGCCCTGAGGGAACAGAGAAGTCAGGCTGCGTGAGACACTTGTGGGTGCCTTCTCATGGGCATGTGAGTTAGCATAGGGCTTCTTTCCTACGTTGTATGTCAGCACTTCAGGTAGCCCAGCCTGAGTGCTTGTGTAAGGAGCTGCAACTGCATATTTGTAGAGGACATGGGGTCAGGTTTGAGCTCAGATCCACCATGCTGATCCCTTGGCATTTCCATTCAGGCACAGGTGTTGCTTTGGAATATTAGAAATCCTGATACTGGACTCATCTGCAGGGACTACTCCCAGGACTTGGAGTGTGAGCTGGATCTCAAGGAGTGTGTCTAACACCAGAGAGGGCAAACACCAGAGCTAGCAGCTGCAGAGTGGAGCTCTGATGCCTGCTTCTCTATGATTGGGGCTCACTGTTTGTGCCAGTGTTGATATGCTATGAGATCAGAGTTCCAATCTTCTCAAGCCTACATAGTACAGGGGTGACTGAGCAATTAGTTCCATTATGCCTTGTCCATGCTCTTTTAGAACCCTGTGTGTTTTTGCCGGTAGGGTTGTTATCTGTTTTATAGAGAAGGAGGTTACAGCCAGAATTATTCCTGCATAGGATAAAAATCATATAGTTTTAAATCAGTGGGTGAAAAAGCTGCTTCTCTCATCCTTTCCTAGTGATCCTGCAAGCATGGCAGAGGCCAAGAAATCATGTGTGCTCAATATTTCCAGCTGTTCATGCAATCCACTTCCCTCTAGCCTGTGCCTGGCAATGCCAGAATGTGTGTGTGGCTGTAGGCTACACTGGGAGTACCCAACCTTCCTGATTGTGCAAACCACATTTCAAAAGCATCACATGGCCAGAAAGTAGAAGAACACATCTCCCAAGCCACACAGCTGCAAGGAGCTGGAGCTCCAAGGGAGCCTCTCAAGTCGATGACAACAGCATCTCTGTGTAGCCCTGTTACAGGATGAGGATTGGGCTGCTGTCAGCTCCAGCACCTGCTTGGCTTACTTTTCCTGCAGGCAGGGTCCAGCACAATACCCAGCATATGTCATAGCCCTGGCAGAGGAACCCTGTGTGACAGTCTCAGAAGCAGCATGTGGCTCAGGAATCATGAGGTAGCTGCCTTGAAAGCATGATGTTGTCTGGGTCATTAGTGCTTTCCTAATGAGCTGCTGGACCGGAAGAGATTTGCCCCCACCAGAGAACAAATGAAGCAGCACAGTCGGCCTTGCATCCTCAGCATCTAGTAGGGATGCTTAGGGCAAGCAGAGTCTCAGTCTGATCTCAGACTGACAGGGTCTGTGGAAGAGAAAGTATGTGGCTTGCTGTTGTCTGTGCTCCACCTTTTTCCTGGGTAAGGAGAAGATCCTGAACCTGAGCACTATCTGTCCCCTTCTGTCTGTCAGCACTGAACTCCCCCAAACCCTTGTGGAGTGCTGCAGAGGTGATGTGTTGGCACCTGACATTACAGCCAACCAGCTGACATGGAGTTCAGTGAAGCTAGAAGAAAGAGATTAAAAAGCCCAGCTATTTAGGTGGAAGGAAGTGTATTGTCCATATGTGGAGAGGGCAGCCTCAACTACAGCCAAGCACAGCTGTTAGGGGCTTGGAAAGAGTTCAGTCTCAAGGCTATCTAGCTCTGCTTACCGCATCACTGGTCACTGGGAAAGGGCAGACCAAATGGATTACCTGATCTTCCCCCTTCCCTTTGTTTGATGTCTTTTCCAGAGAATGTCTTGTGAGAAAGGTGCTTTAGTATAGATGGAATAGAGGTGGCAAAATCTGTTCCATCTTGGAAGTGAGATTTCTGAATTGAAGCCTTTGGTTTCTGCTTGTTCTAATCAGGGATTAGCTCTCAATCATCCTTGAAGTTGATAGAAATGACGGGTCAGTCCCCTTTGGGCTCACACCCTTTTCACCAGGGAAAGATGTTGACTTGGGGAGATCCTGAAAGACTGTCTGGTGCATAGAGGTGTGCAGAATGTCTTGGGGGGTGGAGGAGAGGCAGGATGTTGCACAGATAATAAACTCAAAGGAAACATAGTTCTCAGCACCTAGAGTGGGTCAGCATGTTAATGTGGAGAAGACATACGTTTCAGGGAACCTCTCCCTCATTCCTCTCCTTTGCAGACCATGTGGAGGTGGCAGCAGCAGTTCCCACTCAAAAGATCTGTATGTAGGCAGCGCCCTCAGCTCACCCCTGTCTGCTCATGTAGATGCTGCACTGCTGCGTTTTCTCCAAGGTGGATGCTGTAGGCCGGATGGAAATGCCTTGTGGACTGCCAGCTGGACCACCCTGATCTTCAAGAAAGCCTCCCTTGTTCCACAGTGCCTCTGTTGGCAATGATTATTAGAAAGCAACCAGGGTCTCACCTGCTCATTTGTTACAGGATTAAGCGCCCTTTATATGCATGCATCCATTCTCCAACTCCAGTATTCCTGCAGAATCTCACTTGAAATTAAACATGCAAATGGTTCTAGAAATAATCACCTCACCAGCTGTATACAGTGCATGTTCCTTCTCATGCCATTCCTTCCTTCTCCATTGGAAAGCACCCATCCTCCCTCTGCTTCCCTGGAGCAGTCCACCCCATCATCTATTCTGCTGCTGTACATGCCATGTCATTTCTTTTCTTTTTTTATTTAATTTAATAAAATGAGTGTGTGGGCTGATTTGCATATTCATGGATCACTTGATTAATAATTGATGAGAGGGCCTGGGGCAGGTGGTTGAGAATAAAAAACATTTAGCAGAGAGCAGAGTAGAAGGAAGAGATCCCTGGCTGGTGCATGTCCATGGGGGGAAGAGCTGTTGGGGACTGGGAGGGAGGGAAGGGAAGAGTGAGAGGCAGAGTAGACACAATGCTGAATGTCACCGGTGGAATGTAATTTTATCGATTTAAATATTTAATCACGTCCTTGAAATCTGCAGCATTTCAGTCCCAGGGGCTTTCTCTCTGTGGAGCTACTGTCAAGAGAGCAGGGGCTGGGAGGTTTCTCTTCCTGGCAAGGGAGGAGATGAGGACAAGACAGATTGCGGGGAGTCACTAGATGGGTTAATGTCTTCTCTGGTGTGGATGTGGAGACCTTGGAGGAACCTGTCATTCAACAGCCTTGAACCAGGACCTGCTCCCAGGCCCAATCTCAGTACTGTGGTTCTCAGACCTGACCAAAGTGGTTGAGCTCTGTTTAAGTGAGAGATGAAGTACTGTTTGGACCCCACTGAGGGCTGACACCCGTATCTCCTGTTCCCAGCCTGTGTCTGCTGTCAGTTGTCAAAGCCAGCTTTCCCCACTGACACCTATACATGTGACTTAAGGGTGAAAGACTATGCAGAAGCTCCATGATTCAGAGAGAGTGCATAAGGGAAAGTGGTTTTTAAAAGCATTTTAATGCCTAGTGCACCTGCTGGGTTCAGGTTCTGTAAGACCTGTGTTCCTAGGACCATCTTACTGGCAAGAGGACTCAACCATGTGAGAAAACAGAAAGCTGAGAGCACTCCAACCTCTTGACAGTGCTGGCTGCCTGTCTCTTGTGGATCTCACCTCCCCAAATCCTGACCCTGCTCTCTCCTGGAAAGCTTTGCCATGTAAATATCCTAAGCATAAATATTGCCAAGTTTAAGCTTAATTGACCTCCAGGGTTTGAGGGCAAAAAGGTGAGATACTGCTTCATGCTTTTTGCAGTGATCTGAATATGTATATACTCACACATGTATATATTCTGAATGCAAGTGTCCTGTAGCATTCATCTTAGGATTTGTTGTTCCTTTTGTGCCAACTCTGATACCTAAAAACATTCTGTGTTGTTTGGGGAAACAACTTTGTTTCAATTTATTCCCTGGAAATTGTCATCAGTAACACTCAGTAGTACTGGGATTAATATATTAATGGAGCGATGGCAGAGGTAGGGAGATGAGGCTAGCACAGGAATGGTGGTAGAAGCTACAGTGTTGCTTGCTGTTATTAAAGCTAGGTCAATGGTTTTAGTTTTCAAGTTCATTATTAATGCTCAGAAAGCTAGCCAGGCAAGTGCCCTCGTGTTGTTGTCTACACAACAAACAGAGCAGATTTGGGGTTTCTTTCCTTACGAAGTAAGTATTTCTATTCTCAGCAATGGTGCAAAGTCTTCCTGCTGACTGCTCAAAGGCGGGAGCTGCTCTGAATCCATTTAGCAAAAAACAAGTACAATTCAGGAGTGATTCTCATCCTGGACTGCGCTCTGATACTTTCAGTGTCTGAGTGTATTAGAATTTCTCTATTCCTGTTTATGGTGACAACTACACAAATCTGTTGGGGAAACTTGGATCCAAAATAGAGATTTTTACCTCCTAATGGGTGGTTTGATGGTCTATTTATGAATGGTCTTTACAGATAAAAAACAAAGCAGCCTTTAACAGCCCAAGGGAGGCACTGACCATGCACTTCCATTAAAGAGCTGTAGTTGTCTATTAATAAATAGTAAGATGATACATTATGGAATAGAGGTAATCATTAGGTAAAGAGTAACTAGTTATTTATCAATTGTTATATGGTACTTAACAATAGTTTTTTTTTTCTCCTGTGCTGTTTTCTGCCAGAAAAAGGGATTAACTCTTTGCTTTCCACCCTCCCCACTCTTGTGCTGCCTTCCCCAGTGTTCCCAGCTGAGAGAGATGGGATCTAGATTAGCTCTGAACCCCCTTTAGCTCCTGTGTGTGCACCTGCCCTTACGGCACATCTCCTGGGGCTCTGTTAACTCTCACGATCTGGTATCAGTCTCTTTGGTATCTTAAGATACACGAGAATTTATTCCTGCTGTTTCTCTTGGCTGTCTTGCATTCAAAACCGAGAGCACTCTCTCCCTCCCAAGGTGCTGCCTGCCTTCTTTACGTACGGGTCGTCTCTTCTAGCATGCTCCCACGCCCTCCAATTGATGGCATCAGCTTGCAGCCTCCCTGCAAATGTATGGAGGGATTCGGGGTCGGGAACCCCACTGGCAGAAGAGGTCTGCTGGGGAAGCAAAGCGCCGCTTCAGCTGACATTTGGACATTGCAAAGATTTCCCTGACAAGGGCCTTGGCATGCTGCTGTTCTGTAAACACATCAGCAAAGCTGCTAAGGCATGTCGAGTCTTTTGCCCCTTTTGGTCTGCCTGTTCAGGACAAAAGGAAATAACAGAAGAAGCTTTAGTAGCAGATGTGGAACAATCTGGGTGCCCTGTGCCTCTCCCTGACCATTCCAAAGACTCTGTCCATGCTCGGGCAATCCCTCCTGCCCTCCTCCCCCCAGTAGAGCTTCCCAAGAACATTGAGGACTGATTCGGATCAGCACCTAAATGCAGCTGCTTCTCTGAACTTTGCAACCAAGCCTTTCTAGTCAGCAAAATGATCTGAAAATATTTAATGAGTGTAGATTTTAGTGGATTACTTTCTTTCTTATTTTTTTCACCAAAGGCAGAAAGATTCTAGTAGCAAATATCAAACAGGTAAGGGATTCCTTTGAAACTTTTTTTAGCCAATACCAAAGATATTGGGGTGGGTGAGGTCCTGGTTCTGATTTTAACTTTTGCTCAGAAGTTCGGGTCAATCCTTATTTTAACAGAACTTTCATTCATTCTTCTGCTAATTAGGAGCTCATGATCCAAGAGAATTTTACTGTGAAAGCCAGTGGAAAAAAGAGCATCTGGGATGAATCTAGCTAGAGATCTCTTTATGCTGTCTCTCTGCGTACGTGCACATAACAGTGGTGGTCTCAAAGAAGACTCCCATATCCGAACAACTTTGAACAGCAGATGTTGTGACAACTAGGTTGGACATTTGCACAGTGCTATGAATTTTGCATATACATCTTTCTGCAGCAGAGATTTTTTCACCCTTGTTTTTTCAGGGACTTAAAATTCACTCCTGAATACCAACACAGATACAACACTTATTTTAACTAGATTTTTTTTTCCTTTTGCAGAGAATGGTTCAGTCTTCCTTGGTCTGTAAAGTACTTTTACCCCTTCTATCACTGTATTTGATTGCTACTGTTGAAATGCTTATCTGCACATGTCCCTGGTGGAGAAGAAGTGTTATTCTCCCCATTTCACGGAAGTGGAGAGAGACACTGAGTAGCTAGCTATGTGACTAGTCCAAGTTCACAGGGAATTAACTGAAAGCAGTTTCTAGGGAAACACTATTTTGGTACAGAGTACTGCCTTACTGGGCGGCTGGTTTTGTAATGTGAATCCCACTCACTAGGTTTGGTCTGAGATTCAGCATTGCATTTTCTACTCACAAAGTGGTGATAACCACCAGCCTGTGCCAGTCTACGACATGATTTAACATATGTGCGTGTTAGGAAAGTTGCTGATTTTGTTGACTGGAGATTTTTCCCATCTGTATGATCTTTGTCAGAGTCATTTTTTTTTCAGGTTTAATTTTTATTGACATCTGAAACTCCTGGCCCATTGGCCAAGGGAAGGAAATGCTGCACACAGAATTCAGCTCTGTAAACAAACTGCTGCAAAATGTGAAGGTAGAGGTAGTGGTTTGTAGTTCAGGCCTGTTTCATTGCTAACCTCTCTTTGCTGTGCAGTTAACCTCAACAATGATTGCAGGCATATTGTACCTGTCTTACAACTGTCCTACTGGTACCATGCACAATTAATATGACACCAGGGAATGTAATACATGCTTCATGTCACAGAATTCAATTCATTTAGCCATTTTCTTCCCCGGATATATCTTGGCTAAGGTCAGTGAATTTGCACTGAAATTCCGTTTGTCTCTGTGCACACACTGCTGAATTACCACAGGATCCCAATTAACAATGTCAGACACATTTTTCTTTCAACAGGAGAAGAAAACGCACAATAAGCTGATTTTTCACAATGCTTTTCATGCACACAGGCCTTGGCACAACCTAGGGAATACCCTTCTATTGCTAAAAATAATAGCTCTGAAGTCTTTGCCCAACTGTTAACTAAAATTTGTATAGCATGGTGGATAAATCATCTGCTTAGTACGTCGAAAGTATTATGTTCCAATCCTGTTAAAGTTGTAGTTATTCAATATTTCAATTAACTCTTTTCTGCTGATATGATTATATATTAATTAAATCTTGCTAATGTTTCTAAAGCCATGATGAGGAATATATTTGATCAGATATTTCTTTTCATGTGTATGAAAGGCCTTCTAGGGAGAGAGCCGTGGAACTGTAAAGCGATATGCTATCTCTTAACAGAAATGACGTTAAGAAAAGGGCCAGCTGTGGGAGATGCTTGCGAGCATCCCACTCTGTTGTGTGATCCTATTTGTTTTTACCATGCAAGCCTAGCTAGGCCTCAGCAGAGGCAAAATTGTAAGGAAAGCCCAGAACAGCAAAGGGGTAAAAGTGATACAGCAGGCTGCACTTCTCTTTTTTAACTAGTCCTGTAATGATATTCCCATGTAGCAAAAAGGGGTTGTAGATTTTGGAAGCAATTTCCCACGTAGACCCACTTTAAACCATAAATTTTAGTTCCTGTGATGTTTCCAGTAGATGTAAGTACTCACCAAGCTTTCCAAGATCTAAACTAGGCAACTGAATTTGCATGCTGTAAAGCTAAATCCTCCCTGTGCTTTCAGTGGGAGGAGGACATTCTCCTCTGCCCCTATACTGTGGCATTCAATGGCACTGCAATATCTCTCTGAGTGTGAGTGAAGGGGGTCCCGTGTCAGTTCTTCAGAATGGGAGCCCTTCAGTAAAACATAGGGAATCAACCTTTGCTTTTTCCAAGCAGCGTAAGAGCGAGCTGTGGCTAATTCAGCCCCTGCTTTTTCCACGTGTGTAAGTCGATGTACCCCTCTGGGACCAGGGCAAGCTGGTCTTAATTCTGCCTTATTTCATTTGACCATGCAAACAGCTCCCTCTTGTCTAGCCTGGCTGCTTTAACCTCCTGCTCCTTCCCTGTCTCGGCTGGTTGCCTGCGTGCTGCGATGTGGATGCCCCCACCCCAGCAGGCACTGTGTGGTAAAATCCCCAGCTTCCCAGTTAGGCTCTTTCCCCACTCCCACCTCGTCCCGCAGCCCCGCGTGGGTCTGGAGGCGCCCGGGAGCCAAGGGAGCCGTGCTGACTGGCTCTATTGGATGGGCTGAAGCACCAGCTGGGTGCAGGTGGCACCGCGCTGACGGACAGGAGGCCACGTCAGTGGCACCAAGCGCTAGTCCCTGCCTCGCCTACAAGTGTGCGCGATGGTGGAGAGCTGTAATGCTGCGTGTGGCTGTCGGAAGGGAGGAGCGGGGGCTGGTGGTGCGCCCAATAGGTACCGACATTTGCTGCATGACCTGTCGCTTGCTTTCAGTCATTTGGGTACAGAGACGTGTTCTGCAGCATTGCTGCCGAGTAAGGAGAAATACTGTGGCTTTTTAATCAATTCCTTTGGGGCTCTGTCTTTTTTCTCTGCTTATCCTATCTCTATATTCTGTCTTTTATCTCTATTTTCTGTCACTTTCCTTTGTTCTCCTTTTTATTTTCCTCCTTCTACTCTTTCCCTTCATTCTCCATCCTTCTCATTCCCTCTCTTGGTTGAGGATGATAGAATTTCCCTTGCTGCATTAGCTCTGTTTGGCCCATCTGTCCTTGCAGCCCCACAGCAGCTCATGCTACAGCCCATCCTGCAGGTTTCAGAGGAGAGCATGTGTATGTGGCTAATTGTACAATACTGTACAAGACTGGGGAAAACATATTTTTCTTTCCCCTTCCTGATGCCCTGAAACCAAAACCCTGATTTCCCCTTCACATTTGTTCAGCATGTTATTATTTCTCCTGGAGTTATCTAGCTGCAGTATTTGAGTTAACAGCCTCCTGCAGCCATGGATCCTGCAGATTCTCTGTTGCAGTGGGAGAAAGAGCGTCCTTTTGTCCCAAACTGACTGCCTCCCAATTTAGTCACTTTTCACCTCTTAGGTTCATGCATGCAACTCCACTGATGACCATAGTTTGACCACTGTCCACAGTAGCATGCATTTCTGCGAATCAAATGTGGTTATGTCTCTTCAGAAGAGCTGCTTCCATGAAGCCCACTCTCACCTTTCCTTGGAGTCTCTCCCTGTTTAGCTGTCTGTGGCTTCGATGTCATACATTGGTATCATAGCGCAGGCTCTAGACTGTTTTGTGCAGTTGTGAGCTCTGCCTTGACCTTCCAGTGTGATCTTATGTGAATCGTCTTATGTCTTGTCTTTCCTGTCTGTAAAGTGGGGAATTCTGTTTTTTGCTTTACCTCACTTTCCTGGCAGTTTTGCCCATCTAAACATATCTCTGTTTCAGACAGGCTGTGTTTGGCTGTGTCAGTAGTAGGTGAAGCACAACAAGGGTCCTGACTTGAGGCGTTCTAGATGCGACTAGAAGAGGAAAAATAAATTATCTCTGGGCTCCAGGGCTAGTAAAACTTCCGCCTCAAACATCTCAACAAAAAGGGCTGACGTCCTGATCCTGGATGAAGATCAGCTGAAGATGCTTTCTGTCTCTAGGTGGGTTGGCCTATTCAGTGCCAAAGACAGCACCTTCATTGAACAGCCTCAGCTACTGGTCTTGCTCCTTTTATTTGTTCACTAGATCTAGCTTCTCTTGTCTTTGCTTCATGACTTGATGGAAGAGAGGTCTTTAGTCGACCAAAATTCACATTTGGTATATAGGCATGGTCATGAACCCATGCTAAACCACACTTAAATCACTGAAACAAGAGGCTTTGTAATTTCTATTTTTAAAATAAAATAACTATTGAGTTCATAGATGAGCATAATAGTAACCCATAGATGAGCATAATAGTAGCAACAACTCAGGTTACCTTTCAGAAACTTAATTCCCTGCCTTTTACCTTCATTGCTGAATTAGACATTTAATTTGTCCGCATCTTGGATCCTGAATTATTCCTAGAGGCACACGATGGTGCTCTGCACCCCTGGCACATCTTATCCCACAGCGCAGCCATGTGTTAGGTTCACCTCTGCTGCTTCCCTCTTCACCGGCCTTTCACTCTTCGAGCAAATTCATGCTGAAGATGGAGCCACAAAGTCCCACTTGCACAGTGGTGCACTGAGCATCAGCTGGGCGTGCGAGGATGGGATCCCTCATCTTGCAGCCCCAGCAACTGCCAGTCAATCAGTTCATCTGGGCTGAATCTATATGGCCAACTATTTAGGCGTTTAGGATCAGGAGTTCAGTTTCTGAGGGGCTTATTTGAATATTGCCTTGTCAATGTGCCAAGTGGCACAGTTGATTGATGCATGATGGATATGTTCCTCTGCTCTAGGATCATGACCTCCAGCTGGGTTATTGAGTCATATTCTGATGTGACCGTAGCATTTTCTGGCAATTTAAATTCCTTTAGTATATAAAAATAAACTCTCTCCTTCCTGGGGCTGAAGGAAACCTTCTGAATGTAAACAGCTTCAGTAGTTTAATATCACTAAATATGTAGCACTGGGCAATGCATAGTTCATGAAAATTTCAGTGAGAAGGTATGAATTTTGCTTTCTTCAATGTGAAATATGTAACAAAAAAGGAGGCATTGGACCCAAGAGCCAAATTCAGCAATATATGGAGCAATGAAAATAAATTAGGCTTTACAGCATTTTTATTCTATTATCTAAAACAGAGTAGTGGATTCTGAGGTGTGAAGTTATAGATATGAACAGGTATGAGGGTTGAAAAACTGGGGCAAATTAGGCCAAGCCACTGTGATGATGGCCACATGGTGTAAGTGTGATTAGATTTCAGAACTGTAGGGATGAGGGGAGCCCAGGGCTGGGGGTACTGCAGGCCAGGAGGAGGGGGAGCACTGGTAGATCTTTGTTGTAAACATAGTTCTTTTATGAAAAGTAATAATTATTTTCATGCAGACAAATTTCAGTAATAAATGTTTTCTAACATTTCCGCCGGAGCTTCCTAAAATGTTTTTTGTCTAGAAGAGCAACAATTAAATTATGCATTTTTGAAACTCTGGGAAAAAGTCAATGCATTTTTCTACCTTTGTTTAAATGTGCAGCAACAGAAAATAAACATTCAGATGTGTGGCACTATATGGGAGCAGCCAAGTGACTTTGATTGCCATTAACTCCTTTTGCTTTGTTGGATTGAAATGTTGCAAGGTAGGGGCGCATGGGGAGAGTGACAGGGAGACGTGTATTCCTTGTGTCTGGGTGGCAAGGGAGGACTTACATATTTCTGTGTATGAGGGATAGATCAACCTCTGTTCCCCAGTTGGTATCTGTTGGACGTGAGGGGTCATTGACCAGTCCCAGAAGAAGGTGGCAAAAACTAGTGGACCAGACTAGCCCATTGGTTCTTTTAGCAGCTGGTGCTACTTTTGCATTTGAAATGTTGAAACTTCATTTACTGAGTGCTGAGGGTGGGAGAGGGAAGTTGTGTGACACAAGAAAAAGTTATCTGAATTAAAAACGAGCAAAAATAAAAGCTAACTGCAGTCATTAAAAATGGATTTCCAGGAAGGCTGTGGAAAGGGAGATTAAAAAATGTTATGATTTCTGTCACGACCACGTTTAAGCTGGGTCATTAAAGATGCTATTGTCTGGCCCAGCTGTTTTAGAACAATTAGCTGTTTGACAACAGGCAGAAGGATAAGCTGGCTATTGCCTCTCTTCCCCAAGATACTTCACGGAGACACGTGTGTATGCACATGCCTGCTGCTGTGCCCCCCCCCCCCCCCCCAATCCTTCAGGGGGAAAATCCCGACCCACTTTACTAAGGAGGCATAGTAGCCCGGACTCTCAACCCTGACCCTCCCTGTTGCAATGCCTCATGTAGCACACGCTGCATGGAGCCTGCTCCTTCTTTCTTCATTTTTCTCCTCTTTGGAAGCTTTGTGCTACACAAGTCTGGCAAGATCACAAAAGTGATTTTGGCACATGGCTGTATGTGTTTTAACACCCACCTCCGCAACCACTTTTCAGTTTCTTATAGTTGCCTTCTGCTTTATTCGTTCTCTGTGTGAATTAGGGTGTTGCTTTGAGCTGAGGAAATTTGAGGAAGCATACTTCTTCAGGAGGGAAACAAAAAAAGTAATCCATTTTAGGAAATTTTTTTCCCTCTGTCCCCATTTCTATTTGGCAGTGCTCCTTAAATATGCCTCCAATCCTGTTCTTTACATTCAGTTTCCAAGGATGGTTAGGAGATTTCCCAGAAAGCAAACGTAGTTAGATATTTTTCAAATGCAATTCAGTTTTTAACAGAGGCTCAGTAATTAAATCCCATTGGAGCTGGTTACTTGTGTCTTACTCCAGAAAAGATCCCCTCACTTTGCGTATGGGGAAGATGGGGGCAAGGAAGGTCCTTCACTTCCTGACCAGTAGTTCATCTCGGGACCTGAAAGCCAGTCTGGCTTCGTCCTAAATCATACATATACAAAAATGACGATGCAAAAAACTCACTTAACAAAGTAGACTGCATGTGTCTCTTGTTATGTTTGCTTTGCTGGAAGGTGGAGGGAAGAGTCATGTTAGTCACTCCAGTCAGTAGACAGGACTGATGTGGAGAGGACTTAACTCTGAGGAAAGATCCTTTATTGCATTTACACTTTTCAGAAAAGACTTTACTTCTGTGGCTGGACTTCTCTAGGTAATTCCAGTCAACTAAGATGGAGAAAAACAGTAATCTGTTTCTTAGGGCAAATAAGGAGTTCATGATTTGTTTTTTGTTTTCTATCCAAGATTACTTCAATAACAGGCCCAGGCCTGCAAGTGTTCAATCTTATGTATTGTGTGTGTTGATTTCAGAGTCCAGCCTCGTTCAGGGAAGAAACACTGCAATTTTCTCTGAGTGTTTTCTCTTTGGTATCCCCATTCGGGACTGTCAGAGAGATGTGCTTACGTGCGCTCTCTCTCTTGCGCTCTCTCTTGTGTGCTTGCACTCTCTTTTTTTTTTAATGCTTCTCCAGTAGGAGAAGTATTTCTCTAATACAGATTGTATTTCTTTGGCAGGGAGGCCTGCCAACCACCAATTTTCTCCTCCCAGCTAGAGTGAAGCAAGCAGATCTGTAGTGGTTGTTGGAGCTGTGATCTTGCTGTTGCTCCTAGGCAGGGTTACAGCACTACCAGGATGGGACGTCTCCAAAGGGGACCTAAACTGCTGCTGTTGGGTATGTCTGCAACAAACTTTCAGTTGCTTCACGTGGGGGTACGCTCATGCAGAAAGTACTGCCTTAGAAATAAGATGGATAAGCGAGGCCATTTTGGTCGTTAAAGATCATGTAGCTCTTTAAGAGCAGGTATTTTGATTCCTGGAGAAGTGACAGAAGTGACTATGCTTTCTCCTTTCCCACAGCCCTTCCTGGATTAGTTTCTGATGGAGGTGGTGTTCTTCACTTCCTGTCTTCTGTGTCAGTGTCATTTCTGAATCTTTTCCTATATGCATAGTGTACATGACAGTCTGAGATTTTTCACGGTGTGAAGTCTGTTATGTTTAATGAAGCTGCCTTTCAATGCCATCTTGGCAAAAGTTACAAGCCACGTGGATTGTTTGGTCACTGTTACCCTTGTGTTTTGTGTGGCTGCTTGGCAGCTGGAACGAGAATTCTTCCTTTGCCAAAGACTGTGCCATCAACGCTCCTGTTAAATCACTCTCCGCTAACAGCTGACAGTATGGAGCCCCTGACACACGGCTCAGCTCCTAATTCCAGTTCCTAGAAAGCAATAGCGGTGCCCGCTAGCCAGTCAGCTTGTTACTGCCTCTAACAACTGCAGTTGTTGCTTGCCTTTCACTTCAGATTTCTCCACTGCCTGTTTGCTGCACTTTTACTGTCAGTTCAGATGACCTGATAGCCACAAAGTTCTGTCCTGTTAATGTCTAATGAGCAGCTCATAATTGCTATGGAGATGCAGCAGCCCATTCAAGCTAGACATAGACAGGGTGGTAAATATTGAAACTTGTGTTTCTGTCAGAGTCTTCATTGTGCTGCAGTCCTTGCTCTGCTTTCTGTAGCCGCTAGCACGCATCTCATGTTAGTCCTGTCTCTTGGTTAATGCATAGGAGGAAGGGAGGAGAGGGTCACCTTACTTGTATAAAGCTAAAACATGAAAATGTCCCCCCCCCCCACGCCTCATGGGACAACTGGAGTATGATATACTGGTAATAAAAAGCTGTTGATCTGGTGAGTCTTTCTGTGTATGGAGCTTGTTTAAAGGTCTCTTTCCTCTTGCCTTTGAAAAGTCTCACTTGGCTATCTCCTTCAGATCATTTGAAAAGGTGTTCCCCTGGCCTGTGCATGAAACCTGGTAAATTTTGCTTCCTCTCAGGCAGAACTGAGTAGCATAGGTCCAGTAAATTGGGTGCTAGAAGTCTTCATTGCAAAAAAGGGTATGTATTAAAGTACAAAGACACATTAGTAACTTTTCCAGCCCTCTATAAGCATAGCTTAGGTGTCAGATGGTTGTGGTTGTTGATATCCATTGCTAATGGTTATTAAAGTTTCCCTCTCACATCAACTTGCACCTTAGCTGAGGTTTTGTAGACAAGGGATATGGACTGAGCAGGAAGATTTTACAAGGAAATAAAAGCACAAAATCTATTGCAGACTGTAAGGGTTGATTCAGAGATGCAGTATAAGGCAAGAACTAAGGAGTGGGACTTTCTCCTCCTAACAGATCCAGGAAGTTATTATATGCCCCTGTACTGACCATAAGCATGTTCCCAGCAGAGTGCCTTGGGGATTACTCCACCTCTTTTGGTTAACCTCAGGATATTTGGCCCTGAGATGCAGGTAGTCTCTTCACAACTCCCCCAGCTGCCTGCTGTGGCTGACAAAAGCCTCAGCACAGTTGGAAGTGGTAGCAGGATGAGATGACTTCTTCTTTTAATAGAGACGGACAAGTTTTCAAATGCTCCTGTTTCCTCCTTGCCCTAACTGCGAGTGCCTGTGGGCATAGCTATTCATCCACCTGCATGAACGTTTATGGTCCGTGGCCTCCACTGACCTGTGCAAAGGCATGCTTCATTTCCTTTATTCTCAGCTGTCTGTGAGGAACCATCTCCAAATAATCCACAGCACATCGCTCCACCAGCTGGAACAGCTGTCAGATCTGTAGCACTGTCACCTGCTTCTGGTTTGACTACTGCCATGCACCTCCATTCCCCCATGTAACACACAGACAACTTATATCTATATAGCTGCCCACTGAGTAAGCCAGCCCCATTGCCTAGTGTGGGGTAGCAGCTCTGAACCCAAAACAGCAGAGCAGTTTGCCAGAGGCATGCAGCATCCCACCTCATGGCCTGCAGCTAGAGCCAGTTGTGTTCCTATATGTACAGGTGTCCAGCGGCTGTTGAGACTACCTAAACTTTTGGGGTCAAAATGTCATGACTCACCTAAAGCAAATAGGATGCTGGCCCTTCTCTGAGATGTCCTATCAAGCAAGCTTGTTGAAATCTGGCAAGGCCAAATCCTCGCAGCTGGTGCACCTTGGCAAAACTGTGTGTGGTCTGGTCATGTGTGTCTGTATAGCTGATGAGTCTCCCAAACACTCTGGAACCCTTTTATAACTATGTTTTTCTTTATAAAAGTGTTTAGATATATGTATGTATATATAATTCTTGCTACTTATATATACATATGTATATATGTATATATAAAAAATTCTGTATATGTTGTCATTATCCCTGCTTCTTGCCCTGCAGTATCCACTGTTTTTCCAGCTCAAACCTGGCCCGACTTTCACTATTTTATCCTCATTGCCCACTCCAGTGCTAACTTGCTGCATCCCCTGTGTTTTCAGATACTTTCTGAGCAAAGTTCACTGTGCCAAACTGTTCTGTGATTTTTGCAGGATGGTTAAACATGCACTGGGGATGAGGTTGAGGCTGTGTCTCATTTCACTTGCAGTGATTTATCTGGGGTGGGACTCCAGGCTTTCAGAACTGAAAGGCTGCCCCTGTAACCTCATGTCCTGTACGGATTCCCCAGGTTGTGCCTTGCATGCTGCTGCTTCTGTGCCGAACAGGAGGATGTACGGCACTTGGAATATCTTTTGAGAGACTTGGCTGTTTCAAGCTGCTTGTGACTCTAAAAACAGCTTTATTTAAATACTGCATGCAAGCTGGTGTTTCAAAATAAGAGAATAATTAAGGCAAGGAGGAGGGAGGGAGGATATCAAATATTCATGTACTTCAAAGAAAATACAATCTTCTTAGGTATCCTGTGGCTACAGAATATTCACAGAGTGGAATCGGCAGCAGCCATTCAGTGAACTCCTGTGCATGCAGGCATCTGAGAACTTGTCAAAGTGACTGTAGTGGAGTTTGAGAATGGACAGAAGCAAAGGAAAGGATGGAAAAAAGAATGTAAAAAGGAGGAAAAAATGTCACTGAAAGTGCTATTTTGCCTTCCTAAACATACAGCCTGGGGAGGGTTGACACTCTTTGTGAGTCATGCTCCTTTTTGGGGAGGAGAAAATGGAGAAATTAGTGGAACAAGATGAACTATTTTATTTTCTCATTTTTCAGTGACATTTTTGTGTTGGAAAACTTCCTTCAAAAAAAAAGCTTGGAAACCAAAGGTGGTTTTTTCATGTAAGTCAAATAAAGTCTTTCATTCAATCTGAAAAGATAATTTTTCTAAAAAAAAAAAAAAAGAAAAAAAGACAAAAATTAAATGATAAGTCTGAGTCTTCCTGGCATTAAGTATTTTCAATTTTTCATTTGACCAGTGAATGGAAAAATTGTGCCTGATGCTGAAGAAAAGGGTGTGTGAAAGGCAGAATAGAAAAAGACAAAATACAATGAGGTTTATAGAAAGGTTGAACCTGCGGATACCTAGGCAAGGAGAGAAGAGGAGTTTAGGAAGGCTCACCCCTGATGTAGCCTTGCTGGAGTGAGTGACAGTGACTTGGATCTTTGGGGGAAAAGACAGGGTGGTGAGGGCAGCTGCGCAGCAGTGTGCTGGGACCAGGCTGCAGCCTGGAGCTGCCAGGGAGCGCAAGCCAGGCTCGGCTGACTGCTTTGCTTTGCTGAAGAGCGTGCTGCTTAGCCTGTGGCCTCAGCCACCGGGTCTCAGCAATGTCGCTGAGGGGAGTGGTGTCCGTGAGTGCCAGCACAGGAGACGGAGGAATAATTTATTGGTCGTGGCATTCTCCATGCCCAGTGATCTGTGGGGAGGGAGCCGTCCAAGAGGCACGGCCAGATGGTGAGCTCTAATGTCCCATATTTATAGATGTCTTCATTAGGTGACATCCGCACAAGAGTCCAAGGACCTGTGCCTTTCAGAGCTTGTCAGGATCGGACATAGCATGGTGATGAAGGTGAGCGCAGAAGTAAGAGACAGGAGCACAGGCCCAGGGATGCAGTGCTTCTTAGTGTGCAGTGAAGAGAGACACAGGGCGAAAGCACAAGTCCTGCTGAGAAGAGAAAAAGGGGAATAGGATGAGCACGGGGTGAATACAAATCAAAACAACCCACAACCTTCCCCCCAGGTCCAGTGCTACCTTTGGTCTGTTTCCTGTTAGACTGTCTTGCTCCCATCACTCCTGTGCTATCCGAGGTTGAGCTGACCCCATGCTCACCACCATGCCTTGCTCTCACCACAGTTGCCCAGACTCAAAGCCCAATGGTGCCTCTGACTTCTCATTGCATCCCACCCACAGCCCCTGCATCCACAAACACACACACATGCCCACACGTGCACCTTTCACACTGATGTTAAAGGTGCCCTAGCCTGACTCTCAGGTGCAAATACTATGCCTTCACCTCTGTCCTTTCTCTGCACCTTCACTACCGTGCCCTCCTGCAGTCCAGGTCAAGGTCACCGCAGAGTGTCTGGCAATGTCAGTTAGTGCCTCCAAGCCTTCCCATTACTGGCTGCAGTGTACCTGACCTATGTAAAGCCTGGCTGATGAGAGTCCTGGAGGGATATTTGGTTTTGGGGGGATGGAGTTGGAGCTGGAGCGCTAGAGTGCTTGGGCTCAGACCCGGCCCTTGCTTGTATTCCTGTCTGCTGTCATTGCTGCTGCAATTACGTCCCTGCTCTTTCCCCCAGCTTGTATCCCTTGTTCACTCAGTTTGCAAAATCCTCCAGGTCTGCTTCCTGGAAGTGTGTGCAAGAAGACAATTTTAGTCTTGCAAGTTGTTGTTCTTACTGTTACCAAAACCATCTTTCTCCAGTCTAGTTTCTCCCTGTGTTTAACGCAGCCCATTCCCCAGCCAAATTTTCTTCCAACACAGATAAATTTCCAGACTTCATCAAGTATATTGGGGCAAAGCATAAGGAGACTTTTGAACCCTTTTCCTATAGACGGATGATTTCCAAAACAGGCAGTCATATAGAGAAAGCTATCTTCTGCATTAAGGGTTGACTCAAGTAAATGGAGCATTTCAGGTACGAGTGGTCAGGTCATGAAAACTGAGGAGTGTGAAGCACTCTGGGAACAGGTGGAAGGGCTGCTGGCCAGGATTTTAGGAGGCCTGGGCTGATGACACTTCAGCAATGTGAGTTAAATTAGTCAAGTATCTTGAGAGCCCCGCAGTGTTTGTCCGCATCGGCAGCCTGGGTGGAGAATTGCCTTTTGGCTGACTAGATCTCTCAGACCACTTCTCTCTTCCAAAAGACACATTAGGTGCTCATGGAGCTTTTTGGACTTAGATTGCCAGTTCAAGTCTGGGTTCAGGCTAGCAGCCCATGAAAGTTGTTTCTGAGGAAAGAATTGGTAGATTTGCATCAGGGCAACTGAAAAGGCAGATTTTGGCTTGGATCTTGACTGCAAGTAGATTTTGCCCACACCTTGTCAGGGTCCCATACTATGTATGCCTTTTGTGCCCCTGTATTTCTTATTGCTGTTAATGTGTCTGCAAGTGTGACGTATAGTTCCTGGTTTGTCTGGAAGGTGGCACACAACTTTCTGTGATGGAAGCGTCCAACAGACTGCGTTAGTCCTGGTCTTACATATGACTGTACTGCAGTCCTAGGAGAGATTACTGTGTAGTATAGAGACACCTAAGCAAGCTGGCTTGCAGCTAATGTAAATATCTCTAAGGTAAGCTCTGTTTCAGATGCCCATGATGGGGATACAGAAAAAGCTCTTCATGGAAACAGCAGAGTGGTGCAGGGTACTAGTGCAGTGTAAAGGCTGGACCATTCCTAGAGCCGCAGGTGGTGGTCAGGGAAGGAGCAGAGGAAAGTTGTACCTCTCCCACTTGTGGGGGGAGGGATTGAAGATCTAATACTGTCAACCTGGCACTGCTAATTTTCTTTCCTTTTTTAATAACAGAGAACACTGTCATCTTGCCATAGTCTGTAGAGAGCAGAGCCCCCCTTTGTTAATCTCCGTCTCTCAGCTGTGGGCATTCACAGTTAAGCATCTTCCAGTCTTGCTCAGTCACTCCTGCAGAGACAAGATCCTAAAAGGACACCTAAAAATCCTACAATTTCTGTGCTTGTTGAGTAAGTCCCAGAAGCAAAGACCCCTGTGGTTACCTGCTAGGCCCCTGCGAAGAAAATCCTCCTTCATGTGGGATTGTGGCAGAGCCTTATAGAATCTGATGGCAAAATAGATTTAAACAAGGCAGCATTGGTTTTTGAGAACATTTAATAATATTTGCAGGTCTGCTGCACGCTAAGATAATAAATTTCACATGAAGGCTTATTGAATGCAAGGGCTCAAAAAAAGGCAAAGCTTTTCTCCCTTCATGAGTCTTCTCTCTTCAGCCTCTTCCTATGCAGTGTTACACACTGGTCAGAGGAGCATTGTGGGACTGTTTTCCACTTATATTTGAAGTGTCAGCACCGTCTACTGCTTCAGACTAGAAACTGTAAAGCAGGACCAATTCTGGTCACTCATTAAGGAAAGCTTGTTGATTTAATTGCATAATTCCATAAACGGCAATAGTTTTTCTCGTCCAGGACCTGTAGATGTGCTCAGTGTTAGGTGCTGCAGTTCTCTTAATGAAGTGGTTTTAAACCTGTACCTGTGCATAGGTGCATTGACCTAGATTTATCAAGCTGTTACCCTTAATGTTTAAATTGCACTTGACTGGCCCAGTGGTCTGATCTGGTCTGGCAAATACTATATTCTCTACAAGACTTCTATGAGGAATTCCCTAGCTGATCACACATTTCTTTGCACTATTATAGATCTTCCCATATCCATTTCTTCTCACTCATTTCTACTTATTATCTAGGGAAGCTATTGCAGCAGCTTGTTCACAGGAACATGTGAAATTACCTTGTCCCTCTCCGTTCCAAGTCTCCACTCTTAAAAGAACAAATATTTGTTTTTCTTTTTCCCCTTAGCTGGAAACATCTTTAGGTATACAAGAGTATTAGTCAGAGTTTTTTTATTCCTTTTTGTTTTTTTTCCTATTTTCTGCTAGAGAGAAAAGCAGTTGGGAGTTTTCCACTGAAACAGGTTCTCATTAGCAAATACCATTTTGTTGAAATCAAAACACTTTGTGGAAACTTACTGGTTTCAGCAAAGTTCGCCACCGCTATACGGGGGCTGTCAGAAACCAGCTCCCTGGGCAAGCTGTTCAGAAGAGCCTGTTTCCAAGTGCCATTATCTCTGAGGACACACTGCTCCACGGTAGTTTTAACTGATCTAAGTCAGTGCTAATGAATTCCTGGTCTTCCCCCAGAGAGGGGTTGAGAAGGGAGCAGGTAAGACTGTACGGCTGGAAACAGCAGGGAGGCAATGCTGCTTGCACAGTGGTTTAGACTATCATGGGACTGCAGTCTAAAACAGCCCCAGTTGCGCGTTAACACCTCAGATCCTCTAGTGGGTCCGATTGGCTACTCGCTCAGTGGCAAATTTTGCAGAGTGCTGCTGGTCTGTGAGCCCCAAGGCACCTCAGTCTCCAGCACTGTGATGCTTGGCTTAGCAGAAATGCCCTGAGCTTTAAACTTTTGTCCCCATACCATTGTTTTGTTAGTTAGTTTTCAAATTCTCCTATAGGAAATTTCCTACACAAAATTGTACTTATTTTCTTTCTCAGATGGAGTCAATTTTCTGTGGGATTCAGAAATTTTCCGCAAAGTTGAAATTCTCGGTTTTACCTAGTTTCTTAGAACTGTGCCTCTGTGTTTGTTCATTTTTCTGTAAAGCACTAAACAGTTGAGTAAGCTAAGGGCAAGCACTAAGTGATAAACCCTGCTGCATTGTTCGTGTGACCATGGATACCATCTAACATCCCTGTTTTCCAAAGGCCTCACAATCCTGGGTTAATGTTTATAAATCCTTTACACAGATGTGAGGTTTTGCTTACGGAGCATGGGATGTTCCCTATGGACACAACGTAGGCAGTAGTCAGGATATGACCTACATAATGATGTATTCCTCCTCCCCAACTTGGGGACACAAGTTACATATAAGTCTCAGTAAAAAAAAAAAAAAAAAAGAATTTGTATCTAGCATGTGACCTAAAGTAGCAACTGTTTGGGTTCGGAGCAATAGGCTACTATTTTCCATGCAGACTAGGCACAAAAGACAGCTATTTTGTATTTAGCCAGTAGTTGAAATGTAAAACATTGAGCACTGTGTAAATAGTTAATCTGTTCCCCTAGTCTAGACAGGACAAGCATATCAGGCTGTGCTTTCTATACGCAATTTTGGCAAAATTTTAAAACAAAACATTTTGTGCCCCATTTGGGGCAAGTTTCCAAGGGTTTTTCGGTATTCCTGTTGCAAAGGTCCACCTGCAGCTCCTAATCAACTGATCTGCTTAATGTGGCTTGTGTAATCAGGATTTTCCTTCTCAGGCAGGCCTAGTACCCCAACTGGCCAGTCTGCCCCAGGCACCTTTAAAGGGTGTTCACAGCTCCTGCTGTGAACGACTCCTGTGCTGTAGACCTGCAGACCTGTGCTTAAAGCTAGAAGCTGTGGGACTTGCCTTGGAGTGAGGTACATCTTCTGGATCTGCAAGAGGCACACAGTTACTATCAGCATCGTGTGGTGCTTTTGCCATCGGGCAAGTGGTGAGAGCCTGAGCCTTGCAGACCTTTCTCTGAAATTGGCCTCACCAGGTTTTAAAAGAAAAACTCCAGAGGTGAATGGAGACCGAAACCTGCTATATTCCAATATATTCTGTGCCTTCCTCTGTTTTTGTCTCATCAACTATGGGCAGGATATATGGCAGTGCTCTTACTAACAGAGACACTGAGATACTTGTTTCAAACTAGCTGACTGAGAAAGAAAACACATGAATTTATTTTAAAATATGTAAGATTCTTTTTTAAAACAAGAGAAGAAGCAGAAAGTTGAGGAAGAGAGAATCAAATATTTATGCACTTCAAAAGCAAAGCCATATAATTTCAGTGACATTATTGCTAAATGACTGTTCATCCCCCATCTTGATTGACAGATAAAACAGGTTTGTGTCATTTTGAAGTGGCTCCTCATCTGGGTAACTTCTCCTTTGCAGTCAGGTCTCTGGCAGCTCCCTTCAGAGGCCTCCACAGGGAAGAAGTAAGGAAGATTACAGAGGCACAAAAATATCAGCCATTAATTCAATTGTTTCCTCTGCTTGTTCTGCTGTTGTTGCTGATGGCGTTTGTTATTTATTCTACTGCCTATAAGATTATGTATGAGTTCTGTTAGCTTAGTTCAAAGTAGTCCAAATTCTAGTTGCTTACAAACAGGGAGATGGTAGGGAGCCTTAAGAAGGTGGAAACATTGAGTTCATAATGTAAACATCAGTTTGTGATAGTCCTTTTCAAGTTGTCTGCTGCCCTGTAATCCTTGAAACACTCGCAGCAGTTGATTTGCATCTGGGTGTCAGGCGGCAGCCCCGCGAGGACTCCAGCTAACACATTTGGGTCTGCATCCTGATCGTGGCATAACATCATGCTGAACAGAGACAGGGATGGGGGGAAAAGGAGGTGGCTGTATGGGGCATTGGTCACAGGAGCATGGCAGCAGTCTGGAAAGTCTGAAGAAATGCTATTGCTATTGCTGTCTGTTTGCGGTGGAAACTGCCAGCTGAGGAGATGCATTGATTTACGGCCAATACACTCAAGCATTTCCGCAGAGGCTTTATTGGGCCTCTGCCTATAGAAATGGATTGGGCTGGAATGATCCCGGGGCGGGATGGAGTGGCTGACCATATTTGATAAATACTGGAAAATATAAGCAAGTGGGAAGACCAGGACCTTTTACTGTATATTTAGAGGGAAGGGAGACTTTAACAATGTGAAACTTGGTAAAGAGATAACAATTTTTCTGGACGTGTTAGGTATCATCTACCAGCTGCCAGAATCTAAACAGATGTCCCAAATGGCCCAGTCCCAGCATTTACTGGATTTCATGTCAAATCTGATCAGGGAACATAGGGGTATTTTTACAAAACATTATATATAATGCATCTAAGTCGTACCTGATGTGAGCAGCTTCAGCTCTTCCACTTCACTAGCCTGAAATACGTTTAGCATTTCCTTTCATTTTAGCTTGGCTACTGCAAACTGCTCTTCTCTTCATACAGCAGCATTACTAATCTTTACTCCTGTCTTCTTGCCTCTCTCCACTTAGAGGATGGCTATGCCTGAAGCAGTGCTAGGGTTAATCAGCACAGTATTGGCATAGGTAACAAGCAACAGCAAGAGCAGAACAGTATGGGCTTTAGAGTAAATCTGGCATTGTAGGTAGATTAAAAATAGGCCTGGTATGCCTCTTCACGTGCACTTGCATTTATTATCAACTCTGTAGATGTACCAGCAGTCTTCCTCTTTTACTCAGGGCCAGGCAAAGGGAGAGTGGCTCTGGTACTCCATTCATAAGCTTCTGCTGATATTGCATTTCCATGGGTAATGCTATGACTGAGGCCAAGCATAGAGACAGATGACTGCACCTAACTAGAAGTACCCCACTGGCTTTGCTGTAGTGATGGCATAGTAAAGATGGATGGTGAGGAGGTCAGCAGCTCAGGTAGGTGTCTGATGGGTTTGCACAGCCATGCCCTGAGGTCTGTGTTGCAATGCCTCTCTTCACTGCTATGGACTGCTCCAAATTAACACTCCCATGACTGTCTTCTGATCGGGTAGTTAATGTTTGAATGTGTCAGCCGTACCCCAGCCCTCATGCTCACCTCTTTCCCTTCTTTTTCCCCTCCATAATTCTCCCCTTGGTTAATTCTGTTAGGGTTTGCAGAAGGATTCTTAACATTACAGCTTGTAAATGGCAGCTCTGTTTCCTTTAGCTGCAGACTCCGTCTCTGCATTGTTCTGCTAAACTGTTGGATGAGTGAGCCAGAGTGCTCTGACATAGAGAGCTTTCCTCCCTATTATGTCTGTTTTGGAAGGACAGTAGCTCTGTAATGCTGTGAATGAGGGTAAATATATACACACTGAATGGAATTGAACCTCTGAGCCCTTTGCAGGACTTAGTTTGCTCCACACACTCAGAATTGAGCATTAAGTGTCTTTAGAGGCATATTTTCCTCCTTATCTCTCCAAGCCTGCTCAGCTCTTTAAGATGGTCTGGAGATACCTTTAAAGAAAAGAAAATCCAGTCTCCTAAATCAGCAATGGCATCTCAGGAGAGGAGAGTGATTAATACGTAGTATTACAAAACATTGGCATAATCATGGGATTCTCATTTCTATAACGTTTTTCTATATAAATCACCTAAAAAAAATCATATTTTTGAATAACACTGATGGTAAACTGCCCCCTCTGAGATGGCTGGCTGGCAGCAGCTTACCAGCACAGAGCAAGCTGGATATAGTGCTGTGAGAAGGGGCAATGTTTTGGCCAGGATTTGTAAAACAGTGACCAAATCATTCAGAGGGCATCATGCAGTATGTGTTTGTCCCCGGCAAAAGGGATCATGAGGTCTACCTTTTTCTAAGGTCAGCACCATAGAGTGTATTCTGGATTTAAATCTCATGTTAAGGTCCTCTCAGCATACTCCAAATACGTAGAAGGGAATTTACTGTCTTCAGAGAGAGGAAGAACAGTCTTCTTGTGCTAAAAATATGATCCCATAGCTCTAAACTAAAGGTGATGATTAGAAAATATCAATAGAAGTTCCCTGTTGAGAGACACTGTATCAGGAAAATCAATGATGTTTGAAGTCAAGCTCAGGTTGACAAAATTCAGATCGAATAAGTGGAAAATTTTGATATTTTCTGAATAAATGGGTTTTGTGGTTGCCTGATTACACATTTTTCTTTAGGCAATTACTTTATTCTTACTGAAAAATATAACTTTGTTTTTGTTTATCAATACAGAACACTTAAATTGGCCCAAAGAAGTTTTTGCTTTCAGCATGATGTTTTAAGGAGGATTTTGAACTTTTTAAATGTGAGAGGGAAAAAAAATCATTCTCCATCTGATTTTAGCATAGACACCCAAATTCCTGTGCCACATGGTTCATCTGTAGGTGGTTTTATCTAAGCTATTAGCCACTGAATCTCCTAGTTAGCTGGTCTCCTGAGCTGCTGTTTGCCAAGGTTTCAGATGCTGGCCACCTTTTCCTCAGAGCTCCCTGGACCCAGAGACCCGGAGCACAGCTCTGTCAAAACCAGCCTGGCTGGCATGGGCTCCTCTTCACCTCGTGTTCACTGAGAACCTGGCACAGATTGCTCTTCTCCCTTCCTTGACAGTGTTTTTCCTCATGACCATAGCATGCTGCTAACTCAGTAAAGTTGGCCAGACTTTCTTACGTAGCTTTTTTTGCATTTTAGGATTGCTATAGAATTAACAAAAATCAATTAATTAATCCTCACACAATCATTATGGCATAGGAATTATCCAAATTTTACAGAAGTGGATATGGGTGCGTGTTTAGAGAGGGAGAGTAAGGTCAGACAAAGCGCAGAGAGGTGATGCAGCCTGTCCAAGGTCTTGCTGTGACAGTCAGCAACTGCCTTAATTTCATATTGTCCTGCATCTCTGCAGATTTCTCTCTCTGTTTCAGTACATGCTGAGGCATGAGTTTGGGGCTCTTTCTTCCCGTTTTTAAGATTTGGGTCCAGCAAAAAAAAAAGCACTTTAGGCTATGCTTTAGCTTTAAAGAGCAAATAGCCCCAGCTGGGGTACTTGGTGGCTTTGAGTTCAGCGTGTGATCTGGTGGTGTGCTGGTCTAGGGGTTAGGAGTAAAGCACATTCTGCATGCCTGGGCAACTGCTTTGGGAGGACCTAGCAGAGAGAGGCTAGTACTGTTTTACTAGGAAATGCAGTGCCTTGACGTTTGGGCCATACAGGAAGGTCTCACACTTAGTCGTGTTGTTGGATATGTTATGACTTTTCTCATTTATCTGCTAGCAGGTCTTGTTGCTGAGTTGAAAATAGTACTCTTTTTTCCTTCACCAGGTGGTTTATGTTTTCACATGAGAAAACTGGCTGGGGCAGAGGAGAAGGGGTTTTATTATGATTTTCCTTACCTTGGTGGCAGAGAGTGATTCAGGAAAGTTGAGCAGCACATGAAGCCTGCAGTTCATGTGCCCTGAAGGAGGAAGGGGAGATCCGCAACACTGGTGTACATCCGAGTACCTGCTGCAGGGCTTATGGGAGCATGTTGCTTTGCACTTGAGCAGTCTACATAGATCTTCCTGCATTCCTTATGGAGCAGGAACAGAGGGGAAAATGAGCTGGCTTGTCCTCTTCTGAGCACTTCTTTGCTTCATTACTGACTAATTTGGCAATTTCATTAATCGATGACTTGCCACCCTCTTTCTCCAACCCAGTTTCCAGAGAAGAGTATTTTTTTCTACTGAACGATGGCTTCAAATGACTACTCCATGTCTCTTTATCACAAGAGGAAGAAAGGCAAAAAAGTCTTAGAAACAAATACAGGAAACCCCCTGCTGCCACTCAGTGATTCTCAACTGCAAAGGTCAATCTCCTCTGCTTTGAAGGATGGTGTCAGCTCAGGAGTGGGCAGAGGCTCAGTGTCTGGCCTCCCTGTTGACACATTTAAAGATTTCGCTCACATGTCTCTCCTCCTGAAATACTTTTAAGAGACCCTTTTGAAAAAGCTGCAGCCATGAGGTTGTGCCCCTGCTGCTCTCTGTTTCTGCTTGTTACCAACCCGACACACATTATGAGCAGACAGTCCCCTGTAACCTTGCAATGCTCCTAAGAATTGCACCCGTTTCCTATGCGCTTCCAGCTCTTTAATGTTTCCTGGCAAATAAGGGGAAGAGCCAATGGAAATAGGTTTGTTAAAATAATAACCTGGGACCCTGAGGTGAAGAGAAAAGATATGCCTTACCTGATCCAAACCCTCAGGGGCAAAACCCTCTGAATTTAACTGCATCTACACAAAAGATATATTGTCTGAAGCTGGTCAAAAGATGTGTTTGTTTCTGTCATTGTTGACGAAGTTGTTGGGTTTGGTTTGCTCCGTTTTTCCAAAGAGACTTTGAAAGAGAGAAAGAGAAAGAAAAAGATTTTTTTGTTCCTTCCCTATGATTAAAACCTTTTATTTAGGTTTCACTTTTCACCCTCCCTCTTCCAAAATATTTGTGTTTGAAGTGGAGAATGGGGGTGGTCTTGTACATAGTGATGAAGCAGTGAATCATGGAAGTTGGAATATGATTACGTACTTTTAGGTGTCTGATTTTTCAATTAAATACTAATGTGTCAGTATCCAAATTTTCTTTCAAAGGACAGTCAGCAGAGAGGACTACTTTGATACCGTGCATATAAATCTCAAATGGAAACTTTAATTAATCTTTTGTGTTGAAAATGACCAGATAAGTTTCAAAACTTGCTTCCTTTAACCCAGCTCAGAGCTCAGAGTATGAGGTCTCCCAAGTTAAAAGGGACTTTGATGCCGTCTTACCTGTGAAGTTGTGGCCAATAACAGACTTGAGGAATTGTAGGGGATGGAAAATGGAAGGGAGACAAAAATCCCTCAGATCTAGAACAAAACTTTGGAAAATTAGTCTTGAAAATTAGTTTTGTTCTTGAAAATACTACCTTTAGCTCCTCCCTGCCTCAGTTTCCCTGTCTGTAAAATACAGCTGATAATCAGTGCTAGTAGGATCATTTGGGTTGTAAAATTAATTTAAGAACCATAGCCTCTTGTGTTTGCAAAACAGCTACAGGAAGATTTTGAATTTCTCAAATATATTTGCTACTCAAGTCAAATGACTGAAAGTTTTTCATTTCTGCAAATAATTCTTGGACTTGTAAGTTTACTTCTAAGATCTTGTTTCTGAGGCTTTCACGCCTACACCGGGGAAATCTGTCTGGATCGTGATTTGTCCCAGGTACAAGTTAGTACAGCTGCTGTTGTTTGTTGTAGAGTTTTGGTTTGGGGGTTTGGTAGGGTTCCCCCACACACGCACAGTTTGTAAAGACCTATAAAAGACCTATAATTTTTCAGTTCCTTGGAAGAGCTTCCAGCTGACTTCTAGTGTGGGTACGTGTTTGCTTTATGCATTTGCGCACTGAGACATCCTGAATTAAAATGAGATATTAAGGTATCTCTTCCTCTTTCTATGACTGTTTCTGCCAGGAAATGAATTTGCTTAGGCAGACACCACATGGAGACCACTGATAAGTGTGAGATGCAAGTATTGTTTTGTGTGATCCATGAGTCTGTTCTTATTAGTGTCCTCAAGACACTGGTCATCATGCAGACAACAGTTACATATGTGGCTGAAAGGAAACTGGCTTAGGACCTGAAAGCAGACCTATTTGCTAGAGTTTTCCCCTTCAATTTAGCTGTTTGCTTAAAATAAATATATATATGTAAAATGCATAGGTTAGGCTTGTGCTGGCAATGCATAACCTAACTGGGATTTTTACCCCAAAACCGGAGAGCCCAGTGTTTCAGAGCTGCAGTTTCCGTTCTTTGATGGGATGTGCTCACGTGCATTTCATAAGCAAATACTCCTGTGTACAACTTTGCAGTTCATTTCCTGCAAACCCTTTGTGGCAATAAAATTTGATTGCTTGAAGCTCTGTGGGAAATGACAGCACAAGGGTGCACCTGAAATGAATCAATTGATACCATGAGTCAAAGAGTATTTGTGGAGAGTTTTCTGTGTCTTACTCACCTACCTCTCATGAAGGTATTTACTGCACCTATGTCCCAAGGGTGTGATGAGACTTAATTTAATAAAAGCTTGTGAAGTACTTTGGAGAGGAAGAGGAAAGTGTTGTATGTTGTTATTTCATTTTAATGTGCCTTTGAGCTTCATTGTTCTATCTGGCTTTCAGGTAGGAGTGCTAGAAAGCCTGTCCCCTATGATTCAAGATCTCAAGGAATTTTTTTTTTTCAGTATTTCAGAATTTTCCAGGATACTATTTGAACATGGTCCACAGCCTGCTTTAACCAGCTAAGTTGAGCTGAAAGGACCAGGAACATGAGACTTTCAAGTTTCACACAAACACTGAAGCTGGAACTCCAAACCATGTTAGCCTTCTCAACCAGTGCTTTGCAAGCATGGCTGTGTTGCGCAATAGATCAACCCGACACAAACATGGCACCATGCAGGGAGGCTCGATCTGTCTTGGAAGCAAAATAGTGCTGTAATAGCAAGGCACTATACCCAAGCTGATAAACCCTGCCTCTCAGTAAGACTAGTTAGCTTGTGCACAGGTCTGTGCTAACTCAATAAAACTTCTTGCACATCACAGCTAGCTCCAATGGTTCTGGAAGTGGTGTGTCCATTTGTCCAGCAGGTGTATGTCCTCGGTGCTCCGAAAGGAGGGGGAATTCTTTGCCCGGCATCACGGTTTGGCAGCTGCCCAGCCCCATCCCTGAGGTACTATATTCTGCCTTCTATGATAACCCACAACTATCTATACACACATATTGCTGAGTTCTTCTATGGTGTTATGTAGATGTCAGTATATGCAACACATGAAAGCTCTTAACCCCATTTCACAAATAGAGAATAGCGTAGCATAGGGATATAAAACTTTGGTCGCGAAGAAGCTGGGAAAGACAGATTCCCTTGACTCCTGGCATGAGATTCAACTCCAAATTACAATGTCTAAATTTAGGGGTCTTCCTGTAGGTATCTACTTGTGAGTTGGTGTCTAACCACCTGTTTTAACTGATAGTGATTCAATATGGTCAGTGGAGCCTGGGGACTTGATTCGACTCATCCTGAAGTGGACACCTCCTGATGGCCATCTGAATTAACCTTTGGGCTCCACTCTCTGTAAGGACTGAGTCTCCATTAACAGCAGTGGGAAGTGAGACCACCCTCTACCACCTACATCCATCTCAAACTGAATTCCACCCCACTCTGCACCCCCCTCACAGGACAGCTGCATCTGCGACTTTGCAAACCAGTCTGCAGGAGAAATGTAAGGAGATCAGGCAGATGATAACCCCATATCAGAGCCTCCAGCCAGGAGGTTAGACTGGGGCCCAAGGAGTCCTGGAGAACCCTCTCACATATGAGCCAGAGAGGACACATTCTCCACTACAAAATCTCTGTCATTTGACTACTCAAGTCCATCTTTCACACACAAAGCAGGATAAAACCCAGATCTGCCTTTGAGACCTTTGCTATGTAGGCAGAAGAATGAAAAAAAGGAACTAAATAGACACATGCAGGCGTGAGACGGAGGGGTTTGCATTTTAGTTGTAAAACAAATTGTCCTTTCTCACCCACCCTTGTCTCTACCCTCTTCTGGCACTCAGTGAAGAAATAACAGCTGGTTTAATGACATTGACAGACTCCTGTCTTCTGCTTTGTAAACCAGTTTTCTGTACAAATATATGGGGGCTGTAGGGCACAGCAAGAGCAAGACTGAAGTTTCATTACTGTGTGCCCTTAAGGAAGCATACAAAATGGCTGGCTCACCCAGCTGTCTGGCTGGATCCCTTCTGGGTGAGAACACCAGGGCAAGAATCTAAAAATCAGCTCGTTTGGAAAAAAGAAGGAAAGAAAAGGAATTAAAGAAAAGAGGGAAGACAAGATGAAACTGGATACTTTTCATGTATTTATTATCTCCTGTGCTCGATCTAATTTTTGCAATATAGAAAATACATTTAGAAGGTTACAGAATGGCTTATTTTCCAATCTGTGTGAAATAAATATACAGTAGGACATGTTTGTTTCTAAACCAATTTCTAAATGCCATGCTAATTTGCTTTTTGGCTGTAGTTGTATTGACAGGGTCCAGTGACTATGTTGCAGCTCGGGCTAAGAAGGTCGCCCCATGGTTTCTGGCTTCAGTCGTTCAGTTCTGAAAGAGCTGTGTGATCCCCTTCATCTCCAAATGGGATCCAAAACACACACTCTGCCTGCTAAGCACTGTTTTTCAGCTAGTGCCAGTAACCTCTTCCTTTCTGTGGCAATTTCTTAAGGAAAGTCGTGCTGTGATAGGATTGTTTTCGGTGAGTTCACGAGCTGCAAGCCAAGGACATCTTGGACAGAAGAGGAGGAAACAAAATGCCGGCAGCCCTTATGAGTCACCCAGGCAATAAGCTTAGACATGAAAGCAGGACAGAGTTGGTGCAAGAGTTAGAGAAGTAAGTGAGGAGTGGATAGACCAGGACAATTTGTCTGTTGGAGGCATTGTTTCAGTCTCTCTGAAAACTCAAGCAAGCAGTGATGTGTCAAATATATCTGCTTCACGTTTTCTTTCTAAATGAAAGCAAAAACCCTGCAGCCTGCATCAAAAAATATTTTTGAAAAAGTCTGAACACAGTAGGCAAACGAATACCAAGCTCAATGCCTGCTTGTAACTTTCTCAGACAGTTCCCTCTGGGCTGGCGTTTTTCATGCTTGAAGTAAGGAAGCATGTATATAAAATACACATGCACAATGTTACTGTAATGGGAAGTTTTATCAGAATTTCAGTGACAGAGTTTTATGTAGGTTTGCTGGTGCTGGTTTTTAGTTTCTTGAAGCAGGAAAATAGTTTTCAGTTGCTTCTGTTGTACTGAGATGACATAAAAATCTCTTTTAATTGTCGGTGTGCTTCTGAACATATGCTCTTGCTGAGTCTTGCTTGGAGGGATTTGGGATTTGTTTCTAGCTAACCATGAACACATACACACTTAATGCACTTGGTGTCAGCATATGCAGCAAAAGATTCCCCCTAACCATGCACATATGTGCACTCCCTCCCTCCCCCCAACTTAGGTCCTCTGAAAGTCAGGATGGGTTTCTCCATGGAGAGGTTTTACTGGGGAAATCAAAGGCTGAAAGCAGAAGTTTTAGAGCACCTCTAATACCTGATTAGAAAAGGACCACTTTGCACAGTGACCTCTGCAGAGTCTTGAATCCTTTGCTGGGAATGAGTGGATCACAGGGAGGAGGAGTGTCTCCAAGCATGAGCTTTCTTGGTGGTGGCAAATCTTATGACTTATGCCTGTGCGTACAAGATAGACAAGCTGATCATGCCATCTTCTCGGGGTTGGGAGGACTTCGCCTTTGAAATAATATAGCACAGGTTTCCTGCTGTGTCCACCTTACTTCATTTGTGCTACTCTCAAGGCTTAAATGTTACATGGCTAATGCGTCCTTACAGCTACCAAGATGGTTGAATTTCTGGGTTTGCTTCCTTGCAATTTTAATATATTGTTTTATTCTTTAATCCCGTCTAAGACTCCTTAGGCTCTTTGAGCTATTGAAATAATCTTTCTTTCTGGCCTCCCCCGTTTTCCATTCCCTCCCCCTTGGTCCTCCACACTCTGCTCTCCATCCACCCAACCAAGAGTTGCCATCGAATAGCCTTGTTTATTTTCCCTGTATTGCAGTGGAGGATTTGATTGATTGCACTGAGGCAGGTTTTGAAATGGATATTTCACCAACTCCAGTGCTGGTTGTCACAATGCTTAAGTACAAATGTGTGTGGACGTTATACCTGTCTCCCGAGTGTAACTGGAAGAAGAAAATATATATTCAATAATGAAATCAAATAGAAATGCATTTAAAGTAATAACAAAAACAGAGTAAACATCCTCAGTATGTCGTTTTCCTTAAAGGAAAGCTCTTTCTATTTAACTACATAAACATATACATAAATAATAGTATGAGAAGAGACAGTGTTATTTTCTTTTGTTTAATACACACTATCTGATCTGCTATTAGGATCTGAATTCATTCACGCCTTTGTGGCCTCTGTAGTTTTGTGAGGGACCACAAAAGTTATACACACATGTTTTAAGATTCCTTTATCTACTGCTGGAATCTTAGACTTTAAAAACTGAAAGCACTGTGTAAATCTCCTGTATTTTTCCTGGTTAATGCTCTTGGTGGGAAAGTTTACAATGTGCATTTTACAGGGTGTGCACCATAAAGCTAGGCACAGCACTTCCACTTTTCATTCCAGTGAAGCCTACTCGGGGTTCCTGCACAAGCACAGTCACAGTTACGCTTTATAGCCGGCCGCACAATCATATTCTTTAAACCTCCTGCACTTCCCTTGTTGACACCTCTCTCTGATGGTCTTGTCTTAATTTAGAAGTCAGTCCCTTAAACAAGCAGCCTTACTGAATTTCCTGGTATTTCTCACAGTAATAAGTAGGATGCCATAGTAATACATAGGCTAGCTTCCAGGATGCTGTTTTGAGCTGGGGTCTTTTAACGCTTTTTAAGGATGAAATTAATAGCAAATTTAAGACCCCTGAATCAAGCTTTCAAAAAAGCAAACAAAAAAATGCCACAGCAGTTTCTAAACCAAGCACAGAGCAGGCTCTGCTGGCAGGACCTGCCTCCCAGGAGCCAAGCCACAAAGAAGGTAGGTGCTGATGGGGCACGACAGCCTGGGCTTGGAGTCCCAGAGCTGGTGCCCACGCCTCCTCAGTGGCAGCAGGGCAGACAGCCAGGACTAAGGGTCACAGAATGTCATAAGTCCCTGGATGTAGTAAGTGCAGGCTGCTTGTCCCCACTCTTTTGCCCACTGCTATTTAGCTTTCTGACTTTTTTTCTGTTGTGTTTGTTTTCTGGCACACCTGTAGTCTCTATATGAGCAATAAGGTAACAGCTGGCGCTGCTGTATTAGAGTTGCAAACACCACGGGAGAATAATGGATTTCAAACCACAACACTTTTTTTCCATTAAAATAATAACAGTAAAAAAGACAGGACTTTTTCTAAACTTGTAGTATCTTTTCATCTACTGCCTTACCCTCTTTAGTGCTGAGTTGTACTAACACTGTCAGTTAAAGATTTGCAGCCTCTGACATCCCTGTCTTTGCTGAGGACTCGGCCCTTGGTTCAGCAGATGGGGCTGCTATTGTAACAGCAACACAGAAGCAGTCTAAGGATACAAAATCTTTTGCTTCTGTTTGAGGCCCTAGTCTGGGAAAATATGTATATGCTTTGTTTTAAGGGCCTTGAATTGTCCCATTTAGCTCCCTAAGACTACCTACCTGTTTAATGTTAGTGCTGGATTAGGGCCTGAGGATATTCCTGCCTGGAGGAGTTCAAACATGGAATTAGGAGGGTTCTGCCAGAGTGTGTGTGTGTGGGGGAGTGCATTTAACTGACTGTTTTAGCAGTTAAGGTAACTACTGTAAATATAACCGGATTCTTAAAATGATGAATTTGCAAGCATCCTCACTGTGCTCTGCCGTCCACTGTTGTTCAGTGGGAGACGGATGCTTTGAGACTTCCTCTGCAACACCAGGTTGTTGAAATGCAGCTTCCTGCTGGATTTTGAAATATGTGTATTTTAATTTCTGACCCTTATTTACTCTCTTAGAAAGAGGAAGGTGGGTTCATCATTCATTCCCCTTAGTAATTTGATTCTGTTTGTTTATTGACTTATTTATAAAGCACCTCTGGCATGTATGGCACTTTACAGGCAAATACAATTGACAGGTCCATCTCCCCTGCAGGCTGAGAGCTCAGCTGTGCCTCTCTCATGCTGGCCTGTGGTGTGGCAGTACCATGCTGCACTGTCCCCTGCCGCAGGAACACGTGATGGATTTGGGAACCTCTTAGTACATGTATGTGAGCATGCACTGGAAGAGGAACAATACATCTGCTCATGTACCCTCAGGAATCAGCACTGAAATGAAAGGCAGAATCCCTCAGCTTGGCAGCTATAAGATTGTTATGCCCAGCCCCCCTATTCAGATTTCATTTGCTTGAACAGAAGCTCATGGCAGGTCCCCAGTTGCTTTGCCACTCTTTGCAGAGCCTGGCAGTTGGTTTTAATGTAGAAGAGATGCACCTGAGAGCATACCCCTGCTGTATCAGTATTCAGCAGGGAGCATTCTGTGTCCTAAAGAGCTTGCAATCTGGATACCTACAGCAGATGAAGGAGAAAAGGATTTGGAGGTGCCTTCTGTCTTGCAAGTGCCCGCAGAAGGGGAACTTTTGTTTTGTTCTCTTTTTTTTTTCTTTAAAGTTGCTCCCCTGGTGCTCAGTGTACTTTGTGTGTCCAGCTTACCTGCCCCTCCTCTCCTACACACTTTCTTGCCTTTCTGACAGGGGTAATGCTAAACCTTACTGTTGCTTGTCATCCACAACATTAAAAATGAGTCCTCCTCAGTGCAGAGAAGTTGAATGCAAACATTTTGATGCTGTGATGGTTCCTTTTGGAGAATGCCTTTAGTTTTCCATTGATAACAGGCCAAGCCACTGTCAGTGCGTAACGGCATTGAGCAAAGGGGATGGAAAGGAGAGCAAGAAAACAGCTGTCTTAATGGAGTTTGGAGCCACTGACAATCTCCGGGGTGTAATGTCTTAGATCCACACCTCATCACTTCCCAAAAAAACAGAGAAAGCAGGAAAAGGGATGGGGAGCCAAGACTGTGGATTTTCTAGCTTGTCTTCCCTTCCCCCCCCCGCCCCCGCCCCTTCCCAATCTGCCTTCCATCTCTAATGGAGAAACCTACAGCTCCAGAACTAATACTTTCCCACATTGCATTAATCCTAATTGACTTGGATATAAGTTCCCCCTCCTACTATCTTCAGCACGGCATTACCATTTGCCCCCTGGGAACCCGCAGCCGCCTTTGCTTGCTGACTCTTACTGGCAGTTTTTGCCTGGGAGAAAGCAGCTAGCCAGTGAGCTGTGGGGTGTGAAAGGTGCAGCCAGGAGATGCCTGGCTGTGACCTTCCTGGAGAGCTCAGGACAGAAACTCTGAGAAGTTTTTAGAAGTTAGGTTAGCCATGAGCTCTGTGAGGAGCTGGGATTGCAAGCTAGTTGGGTCAAGACCTGCTTCGTTTGGGAGTGGGTGATTCTCACGGGGCACTATGTCTTTGGTGAAATGGATTTTAAATCAGTGCTTAACAGACTAGACCACTCAAACTTTCCCTACCTCCGTGCCGGTCCCTTAAAAGGGAACAGCAACAGGCACAGTGCAGAGAGTAGACTGAATGCTGATTCTGAGCTAGCTAGAGCAACAACACAAAATGGGGCAAAAAGTGGTGTGGCCATTTGCAGTTGCAGAGTGACTTCAATTACTCCAGGTCTGGGCGTCTTTCTTTCCTCCTATCCATCTACCTGTCATTCCTCAGTCAACCTCTGACCTCTTTCGCGCTCTCATGATCCCTCCGTTTGTCCATTTCTGTAGAAGTCCACACTTCCCTCTCTTCCATCTCCTTTTTTATCACTAGTGCAGCTGAGGCTAGTCTTTCCTCTCTTTTTGCAGCTGGGGAAACAGAGGCAAAAATCTATGAATTGGCTCAGAGTTGCTCTGCATCAGTGAGCAAGCTGGAACTCTCTGGATCCCATGTCCGAAGGCCTGGATCTGGCAGCAAACCTTACCACTGCTGGTTTTTCACGCTATTCTACGGGTCTGACTGGACAAAGCAGCGTCTTACCTTGCTTATTCCTCCAATCCATCTAGTCTTTTCTGGTCAGAATGGTATACAGATGCACACACCTGGATCTGTGAAGAGCAGAGAAAGATGATGGAGAGAGGAGAACAGAAGATCAGCAGAAGGGTGCATACATGGAAAAGAACAAGGGTGATGGAAGGAGAAAGGAGAATGAAAAAGGAGAGGATGAGAGTGCAGGGACGGGGAAAAAAGAGGGGTGACAGAGTTACCTGTCCCGTCTTCCTGTGACTCTTACTCTGTAGCTATCTGCTAGCCAGGCAGCCTGCAGCTGGCTGGGAAGAGCATGCCCAGGGCTTGCAGGACAAGTGGCTCCTTCTCTCTGGGGCAGCAGGTCCTGCCTGGCCTCGCTGAGCGCAGCACAGCTGCCCTCTGCTGCCAGCACCAGCCCTGGGCAGCCACAGCTCCTGGAGGGGAAAGGGGAGCTGCATCAGAGTGCTTCAACTTCATCTGTGCAGCAAGGGAAGACATGGTGTGTGTTTCGAGGTGTAGCAGGGGTTGTAACTGCAGGGAGATTTTGGGTAGCCTTAAGGTACTTAAGATAATGGAGAAGCTAGTGCCTGCATGCTGTCTTCTCTATCTGCACATCTAAGCAATTTTTGCTTCTGCACTGAGATTTGATCTGTAGCAATAAGACAGACAACACGGGAATGAAAGGGGATTAGCACAAGAGCCTTTCTTGCCTCTGTCACCGTTCCTGCTCTGATTGTCTCTCCTTCTCAATGCTGTATCTTTCCCACTCATGGCACTCTGCTCTGTCTGTTGTGTAGTATCTTTCTTGGATCCCCCTCACTCAAGCCTGTTTCTTCTTGGAGCAGCCCTCAGTGTCCTGGAGGACAAGCATCTAATTTTCATTCCCCATCTGCCTCCCAGACCCGTATGCTACTTAGCTGTGCTCCACTGTGAGCTCATCTGGCTCAGGTTCTCAGTGGGAGCTGTGAACAACATCCCTTGTCTTCTCCTATTACCCAGGCCAATGTGGTTATGGAAAGAAGGCAGAACGTTTTTTTTCATGTAATAAATGGATTGCTCTCTGGAGACTTCTGACTTTCTCCATTTCAACACGCACTTCACAACATTTTAATGTCCCCAGCTTCTTTCCCAGGATTCCCCTCCACTGCCTGCAGTGATGGCTGGCTCCAGTTGGAGTTCCTGCAGGTAGGAGAGTGAAAATGTGATCTGTGTGAGACAGTGGTTCCCAGATGAGTTCCAAAAACTTCATTTTCATCACAAAAGATGTGCTTGCAGCTTAGGAGATGCTGGTTAACTACCCTTACCTATGGGAAGTGGCTAGGGGCTCAGTCAAGGTCTTCACTGAACAGTACTAATAGCAGTGCAATATGTAGGAGTAAGCAGATGTTGTACAAATCAGAGGACCTTGCAAAGCTCCTTAATGCATTTGGTTTGCTTTTTTTAAAGGCTAAAATACCACAGGGACTTGTGGGGTTACCCCACAAATGCAGTATTTTCAAGTCGTAATCCTGTGCTCTGATGTGAGTGAGGGATCATGATGCATCATGAGGAAATAGCTTTCTCTTAATAGGACAAGCACAAATACTCTCCTGCTCCTCAACTTTCTCCCCGCCTAGCGGCTGCAGCTAGATTCCCTGTTTCATTATTTATATTCCAGATCTACCCTTGGGTTTTCAGCAGCAGAATGGCCAAATCCCCCAGACAGTTGCCAGTGAGAATTCCTTGTTAACTGATAGCAGATAAGAAAGGGGGTTGTTTGTTGAGGAGCCTGTTTGTCTGTTTTTTCCTCTCTGCTTGTTTTTCCTGCTGAAGTCTAGGTTGCAGTACACATCTTTGCCTGGAGGCCCCTCTCAGTGCTGTGGGGAGGCCACAGAGTGCAGTTGAGGTGCAGGAGTTTATAGACTGAGATTGAGTCCAAAAGAGCCCAAGGTTTTCACCTTGCTGCAGGGCAACACCAGAGGTTTGCTGCCTGATGGGTTGACTCCCAAAGCCTTGGGAAAGCAGACAAATTACAGGCTGCAAGACCATTAGAACAGAAGACTATATGACAAAGTGTTCACTTGCAGAGGCACCATAGGGCAAAGGGCATTGTTCAGGATGTCACATCAGGGGAGGTGCTGCGAATAGAGATGTGTCTCTGTTCACCTTAGCAAGAAATTGGCCTCCTTCCAAACTTGGCATGGAAAAAGAGAAGTTTGGACCCTGGTCTAAACACACTTGCTTCCCCAGACTAGGAGCAGGCCCAGCTTCCTGCCTTGTTACTCTGTGTTTTAACTGCTATACCACTCTCGCAAAATAAATGAAAGAAATCTGATAGTCCCTAAGTAATCATTAGCTGGCTGTCATGTCCCTCCGAAGACTTTAAATGCCATTTTCCTCTCTACAGCTTCTCCATCATGCCGGCGCTGCAGTTTCTGATCTCTTTTATTGTTCTAGTAAATATTGATTATGGTATATGAAAGCCAAAATCCCCACTCGCCACTTTTCCCTCTTACTGATCTTTTAACCTCGCAAAGCCACTTGTGCCTGTTGACTGCTGCATGACTGAGGGACATGAAGGAAGAGATGGAGAAAACCAGGCAGAGCCATGAAGCCATTCCTTTGCTTCCCGTAGGTCTTGTGGATGATGTTACTGTAGGCAAAATCCCCCCCGCAAGCTCATGTGCTGTAAAGCTGCGAGAAACCTGGCTAGATGTTGCTGAGGGTCCACTTAGCTCTCCTCTGAAGTCAGGTAGCTGCTGGTGAGCAGGGAGGTGAGGGAGAGGAGGTGGAGTTCTCCTCTGCAGAGTTCACTAAGCAGTTGGAAAAGAAACTTGTGGAGAAGGGGAAATGGCAGATATAGGGATTTAGGGACAACTAGCATAGCTAGCCCCCCTGTCGTGGGGGAGAGGACATCTGCCATAGGCCTGTCCCTGGGATGCGCCTGCCCCTACCGTAGCTCCTTCTCTATTTCTCAGTTGCAAGTAGCCCTTGCTTCCTCTGATGCAGGGGATATCGCAAAAGGTGGTACCTGAGAAAGGCATGGGTGGAAAGCAGTTCTCATTTGAAGTCCCCTATTTGAATGACATGTACAGAGTCTCTAAACACCTAAGCAAAATAAACATTAGTTTGTGAGGGGAGACATGTATTTTTTTCTTGCACTGTTATCTTGACCGTTATATATGCCTTTGCTGATGTTGAGCAGTGACCATGTGTTTTGAGGGAGGAGGTTAAGGCCTGAAAGACTAGAGTGAGGTTTTACCTGTGTCATCAGGAATCATTGAGGGATGCAGGTCTGAACTGATTAACCCTAGAGAAATGGGCTACCTTGTCCTTCAGAGACACTGGTTTGAGTTAGAGAGGGGTGGAGTTCCTCGAACATCTCTGCAATGACTGGGAATTGGAGAAAGTATTGAGGGGTCCCAGATACTGAGGAGGAGCTTTGTGGGAAGTGAAGGTGGAAACCTGATTTCCCACAAAGGTTAGCAAAGAGCGTGGCATGTTAAGGAGCTGGGTTTGTGTCTGCAAACGCTGCCCAAAGCATGGCTGGGTTTGTCAAGCCAGGACTTCTCCAGACTGTGTTCCAGCCAGCCCGCTTTGGGAAGGCCACCTGTGTGTTGCAGGGGCTGTTACTTGCATTGTGTCCCACTAGGGTTAAGCTCCTGTCGGAAGTGTGAAAAAATTGGGCTTTCTGGACACAGGCTCAGACTCAAAGGAGCAGCAGGGCTCCCCTCTGTTTACAAGGAGGCGTTGCCTCTTCTTTGGGTGGGTCTCCTGGTATTTGCAGGATGGTGGTGTAAGAGCGGAGACCTTGACCAAATCACAGCTAAATCTGTGAAAACAAGACTGTGAATGAATAATACTGAGGGACAGGGACCTAGTCAATCCTATCATCTTCCTGAGAGCAAGTGAGCATTCATAAATGGTTTCAACTGCAGCCAGCTGGTTCGCGGGGGATGAGGGAGGCACTGGGACCTGCACACCTCAGGTAAGAAACACTGAGCTTTTGATACATTGAAGTTACAAATGTAACTGTGTTACTAAAGTAAATCTGTCTTTTTGCAGATAGATATCATTATCTGTTGTATGCATCAGCCTTTCATATCAGAGGACCTAGATGCCCTTTATGTTCAGATCACAAGTGAACAATTTGAGTGGATGCAGCATAGTCCCGAGGGGATATTTATTCACATCACTAAGCCATCACAGAACTGGGAACAATTAAGCATGCTTGGCTGTCTTAATTGAGGAAAAGTCAAACGGATTATAATAACTGGCTGTGTATGGACAGAGTTCTGCGGGGTCCCTGGAATAAAGTGTATGATAAAACTGAGGGGCAAGGGCAGAGCTGGTGTGGGGAGCCCCAGGCTGGGATTGCTGGGGGAATTTGACGGCAGGAGCCTGTGGCCAACTCAGGATTTGTAACATCGTGTGGAAAATGAAGTGCTTTGGTGGTGGTGTATTGGAGGAATAGAAGGATGTACTGAGTTCCTTGGGGAGGAAATTCACATAGATCTTAACTACTCCATGTTTAATCCTCATTTCCTGCCATAGGATCAGCTAAAATTTAAGTAAGAATGCTATTGCCTTATAGTGTAGGTATATGTGTATTTAATCAGTAAGCTCAAAATCTTCAACTTAGAACAAAAGTCTCTCCTGAGAAATACACAGGTTGGATGAGAATAGGCAAGGCTTCTCCTTGCTGTGGAAGATTTCTTCTGCATGAAACATCAGAGGTGACCGGAGATGCCATCAGTGGATCCCTGTGGTGCTACTGCATGTGTTATATGGCTCGCTGTGACCCTGAGTTGCATTGTGTTACATTTTCTGTGTACCAAGAAGAAAACCGCCCAGCTTCAACAGAGATATTTTATGTCTGAGATTCCAGAAATAGACAAAGAACAAATATTAGGTCTCCCTGCCAGAGTAAAAGGAAGACGCAAGTTACCCACAAATGCCGTTTCCAGAATAAATCTCTGCAGAGTCATGCCCCCCACTCCGAAAAACTGATTCAAGCAAGCCTTTTCCCCCAGCAGTGCAAGGCAGTATGTATTCCTGCCTGCCAAGGCTGAAGATTCATATCTCCGATTTCCAGTTCTATAGGAGCTCTGCGAAGTGATCTACCAGTCGTGTTGAGAGCTAGAAAACCTTCTGAACACTTTTCAGGAGCTGGGGTGTGCATGCGTAAGTAGAAATGCAATTAGGTTGACAGTGGTGAGAGGTTTTTCTCTTAGGTACAAGAGAGATTACTTCTCGAAGTCTTAAGAGCACATTCAGAGTTGTGGGGTAGCTAATGCTCAGGTGGGTTTCCCTGTACACTTCCTCAGAGGGGAAAGGCTTTGCTTTCCCAACTACCAGCTTTTTAAAGATGATGGAGTAGGAGGCTAGGCTCACTGGCAGGTAGAGTGCATCTCCCGTGGATCTTCCCAGGCGTTGTTTTTCCAAGCTTGCTGCTTGCAGTCTCCCTCTCTGTCATGAGTCCCATCAGTTTGCCCAGGATGTGTTAGGTATGGAGGGCTGCTGACATTTTTGATTCCTCTTCAAGAAATGCCTGCTCTGGTGCCTCACTGGTGTGCTGTGGGGGAAAGGACAGGGTGGCCAGTGGTGCTAACCCCTTGTCAATCCCAGCAACATTCAAACAGGCAAGTGCAACCTCGTGGGAGCAATGAGTGTGTGCCAAGGAGGGGGCATGTAGCAAGGAGAAGTGTGCATTTGCATCCCTCTGCAATTGGGGTTATCTGTCTGTACGTGGGGGTTGATACATGTCACATAAGAGTGTTTGTAAGTGATCTGTCTACCTGGGGTTTTGTCCCCCTGTCCATCATCATAATACCTGAGTGCTGTCGTAAAAGCAGTAGATTGCAGACATTTGCTGCTTTGTGAGGCTGTGCTTGTTTGTGTGGGCACAGTGCTTCCCTTGGCCACAGGCAAGGGTTTGCATGGGGGAGAAAACACACAGAAGTGCATCCATAAGGCACATCCAGTAATCTGGTAGGCACGAGCACTGGTCCCATTTGGAGTGTAGGCGAGGAACAGCAAAGTGATAGAGATCAGCCACTACCACCCATACTCACATTAAGAATCAGCTTCTTTTAAAACATTTGCTACTAATGGGACTGCTGGGGAACTGCTCAGTATGAGCAAAGGTGCCAGGAACAGAGTCGGCATTAATATGTAAGTGACCTCCTGAGTTAATGTTTATAGTAAGGAGCTGCGGGGGGTGGAGGAGGGGGCTGTTCTCTGTCTCACTTGGAGAGGCGCGAGGAGGAGATGGGGAATGGTGAGGACCACAGCAAAGCTGCTCATTAAATGGCAAACTCTCAAAGACTGCTTTCGTTTTCAGCTTATTTGCAGGATAAGGATTAGTTTTAATTGAGAGGTTTTACAGAATGGAAGCGCTTAATAGGCAGAAGGTGTTTTGTATATGAGTGTTACTATGTATGGCGGGGGAGGGCAGTGCAGAATGCGGAAGGAAAGGGGTTTGGGACTGCAGTGTACAGGGAGCGCTGGGAAGCCGGGCTGAGTGGAAGTGTGATGCTGGCCATGGACAGAAGGCAGGGTCCTAGCTGTACCTAGAGGGAGGGTGGCAGGCAATAAATCATGGGGTACAGTCTAGGTATTGCAGAGAGGTAACTGGGGACTCGGATTATCATGGGGGGACCTGCACAGGGATGGTAGGACGATTGGGAACAGATGTGCTCCATGAGTTGACAAGTAGGCAAAACAGGAAATGTATGCTCCCAAGCTTTCCATGAGGCAGTAGGGAAAAGCAGGCAGAAAGTACTGGTTGCATTGCTCTTCTTTTGAAGATCTCCTCTTGGAAGAAATAAGTGCACTGGCAGGTGTTTAGTAACTTCAGGCCTCTAACGTTCTCCTGTGCATGAACACACATGCACACATGCTCCTTCTGCGGGTTGCTCCTATCCCCATTTTGTAACTGGGAGAAGTGAAGATACAACTTGCCACACAGCTCATCAGTGGCAGAGCTGTACAGAGGAATGAGGCCTCCTGACTCCTGCTGCTGTCATGGAAAGTGACTTCCTGCAAGGACCTTGCCACCCTCCTCTGCCTCCTCAGGACTACTGGCCCCAGACTCTCTCTTTTTTAATGAACTCTGCTTATCTAAAATCCTCTTTTCCTTGCCGCTTGGCCCCCTTGCACACAGCATCAAGGGAGGTGAATCACAGCTTCAGCCGTCACTGTCAGAATGAGACGAGGGAGCCTGGGAGTCTGTTGCTGCTCTGTCAGCGGAGAGAGAGAAATTCTCATGGCCGAGAACTGAAAATAGAAGCAGCTGAAATAGGCCAGCAGACAGTACTGCCCAGCCATTACAATCCTCTCTTCTCTACGTTTCTCCATTATCTCTTACCCATCTGGAAACATACAGCTTACAGGACAGAAACACCGCAGCAAGAATAAATACTAGGCTTTTGGTCTCACATTCCTGCAAAATATGTGTGCATGCTATACATACACAGTCAAACAGGTAGTGAGCTGCATTCCCAGCTGGTGTAAGTGAGTAAAACAAATTATTTCAGATGAACTGTACCTGTATACGTTTGTTTGAATTTTATCTGATGAGAGACAGCTGTAGACAGCCACATCATATGCAAAGCTTTTATGATTGCTTATCATTAAAGTGCCTAACGTTTTTCATTATCCAGCCTAATTTTCCATTGCTTATCACTTTGCCAAACTTCATCCGTTTGGTCTGAAGTAGTTTGTGCTGAGTGTTAGCCCAGGGCTGAATATTTGTGAAAATTTCAGCTAAAAAGTTCAGAAATTAGGGAAACATATGTTGTCTTACTCATTAAAAAGAAAAGTTCTCGTTACTGTTTTGAATGAAAATCTTGCGTTTATGTTGTTTGGAGAAGAGATTGGAATTTGGCAGGTAAAGTAGCCTTGGTGTCAGAGATGTATGTTTTGCCATCTCTGTTCATGTCCACCTAGATGTGGCCAAATTGTGGCCAAAAAATCTGTCTCTATGTACTCAGCAGAGACTTGTTAGAGTTTGGCCATTGAATCTTCCATCTGTATCAGTCATGCTCCATCCAGTCTTGCCAATTGCTGAACTATTTGTAATTCTCAAACTATTTGATGTTTTACTTAACTTTCTGGTTTCTGAAGGAAAGAGAACTTCAACTTTATTTTGAAAATGAAATAATTTTCTAGTCTTCAAAGTGACACAAGCTGGGAAGTACATACTCTTAAAAAGTAAATCCCATTGCCCACTCAGCATTTCATTCTTCTTTCAAATTGCCTGTTTTTTTAAGCCAAATGTGTGCTATTGGAATTGATGGAGGACAAAGACATAGGCTTGGGCTGACTTGTTAACTCAGAACTTGAAAGTTTTAAATATAATGTACTTATATACAATATTAGGTATTTTGTTTAATGTTCATTACAGTTTACCTTTATTTTAATATTGAAGTAGTTGTTGATTCTGTTCCCTCCCACTGATGCCTATTTGAAATTTTTTCTGGTTTTTTTTTTTTTTTTTTTTTTGGTTCTAATCTGGAACCACACATTTCCAAACATCGGAGTTGCTGCAAAGTAGAACAACAACACTTGGCCAGCTACTTAAATTACCTGAAGCCCTGAGCAAGTATAGCTGCAGCTGATGTCAAATGAAGCAGTGTTTTGAACAAAAGTAGTACTGTGGAGATGCTAAAAATTGGGAGGAAGGGGGCAAGTAAAGCTTCAGAGTTTCAGTTCAAGGGCTCAAAATTATTGGAAGCGTTTTGGCAATATCAAGCTCACTTGCCCTTTGCCTCAGGGGACCCATGCAAAAAGGATTTGCTTGTGTTTCATAAATGCTCTGGTGCCTTAAGGAGGGCCCGAGTACCCACGAGGAAATGTAGTGCTGTTATGTTCTTTGCTGGGTTTGGATTGTGTCTTGCGCAGGGGGCAGAAACACACAGTGACTAATGAGGGTTAAAAGCAGCATTGAATAACTCTGTGAACACCATTCATGCTGAAGTAGGGCTCCTGTGAAAGGTGGGGTGCAAGTGCGTACATAGCGAGTCAGTCAGTCTTAATGTCCGCATGGAGGGGCTGAAGTGAGGCTGGCCAACAGGCTGGGGGTGAAACTTTCCAGCTGGTGAGCCTTTGCACATTGGAGATGTGTTACTTGCTTTATGGTACACAGACTGCTTCTCAAATTGATGCTTTAAAGTGCATAAAGCATAACTTCAGGTTGCTGTGGACAGGAAATACCCCAGATAACCCTCTTGCCTTTTTTGTCACAGGTCAGTTATAATACCTTGAAAATCTTTTAAATGCTTTTTCAATGAACAGAGAGGAAAACAGAGGACATAAGGCTTCTGAAAGTGGTATCTCTAGGATGCCCTCAGCGAGGTCTTGTGCTAGGCAGGAAACAGATGGTTGCACAACTGAAATGTAGAGAATTGTTAGATGTGATTTTTGGAACTGGAGAGCAGGATGGCACCGTGCTAGCTTGTCGGTCTGCACAGCAAACGCTGTGTCACGAGGCACTTGTGGCTTGTGAGGAGACATGCTGGGTGGTGAGCAACGGATGAGGCATTCCAGCCTCACCTCTTCCCCAGGGCAGGTGTTGCCGTTCATACGCATTTAATAATGCCTCTTATTACCTCAGACCTAACAACATCATTTCCAGAGAGCACTTCACTGCTGCTCGCTTCTAGAGCAGGAATGGCACGTCCAAGTCACAGCACTGCTTGCAGAGCCAAGAGCAAGATTCAGCTCTGCTCCACATGGTTGCATCACCCTTTGCAATGCCCATTTGAGTCTCACAGCCAGCAGCCCCTTCTTCTTCCTCCCCCGTGTAAAATGCTGCTTCCCAAGCCCCTGTCCTAACAAGAAGCAGCTGCATAACCCAGCTGAAAATGTCTACCTGGGGCTGGATTTAAGAGCTGGACTGAAACCCCATTGCTGTGTCACTGATCCTGAGGTTGCTCTTCTCCTTGGCAGATGTTTTTTTGTTAAGTTGCAGCTCAATTTATCTTCAGCTCAAATTTTGCTTCCTCTTGGGAACCTGACTATTGGCAAGACTTAACAGCATGAGGCGGCTCTCATATAGCACAGCCCATTCTGATTCACATACATTCACTCTGCTCTTTTATAAAAGTAATGCAGATGTGTGTGGCTTCACATTCTGCCTAAAGGACTTTTTCAAGCACTCTTGCTTGAATAAAGTGCATAAATGAGCTAGACTACCAGCTACCTTCCTGGTATAATTCATGAGAAAAGCAACTGATCTTGTCTGTTTCCCTCCTCAGCTCAACTCAGCTTCAAAAAAAGTGGCCTCATGAGTGAACCAAGGCAGTGCAACACTTAGAAACCTGTTTATGTCATTGGCTTTGCCTTAATTTTTTCAGGGATGCTGAGTGAGTTGCAGCTCTCAGAGGTGATCTCTAATCTTAGCTTCAATACCTCTCTGCCTTTGTTTCCCCTCTCCCAAAGAATGAAGAATACTTTGACACTTTAAGACCTATGTTATAAAGGAATTTAGTTACAGTTAGGAGGTGGAAGCACTTCCTCCCCCTTTCAAACTCTGAAGGGTTATGGGTGATACTGGAGGAATTTGAGAGGCTTAGGGCTTTCCTAGGTGGTAAGAAGTTCAGAGGACATAGCCCAGTTGCTGGCTGGGATATAGGAGTGCCAGAGGGACTGGGTGAACATTTCGTTAGCTGTTTTTTATGCAGGTAACAAAAGTGGGAAGCCAGCCTGTAAGACCAGAGAATCAATGCAGGAAACTCTTTCACAAGCTTTACAAAGTATGTTTTTCCCTCTGGCCTCCTCTGGCCTCTAGAGCCATCTTGGGCTCTGCACTTCTCTGCAGCTTTTTAAGGACTGACACAATAACATTATTATTTTGGAGACAGACAGTTTTACATTGGCTTAAAAAGACAGTTCTGATAGATTTGGTTGATTTTGGTTAATTGAAAAAAAAGCCCTATTTCCTGTAATTCATTTTTATAAAGGCATTCTAGATAGCTCAGTGTTATGGCAGCTGGAACCAATTTATCTTTAACTTGAGAAAAGCAACAACAATTCATTGATTGCTGGGGACGTGCTCTCCATATAGGTTGTGCTGTTCGTGGCCCTGGTGTGGCATCCCTGCCAAGGCCTGCCGTCATTCCTGCTTCCATCACCTGTGGAAAACTGGGTAGGAAATCTGTCCATGGTCCAGCCTTGTGCTATTGTTGTTCCTGAAGCAACATTTCCAAGCTGAGCTGAGCTCTTTATAGTTCAGAATTCTTTCTCTTGGTGAGATGCTGGCTCTCAAACAAGTTGTTATATATGCAGCCTCTTGTGTTGCTGGTTCAGGCACAGCACTGTTGAGGCTGAGACCTTGGTTGACCTCTGTGACATTTAAAGCAGTGGCTGCCACTGACACATGAAAGTAAATTCAGGCTTCTTTGAGAAATGTCAGAGGGTCAAGGTAAACTTTTTTTTTTTTTTAATTAGAACTAAGTTTTGCTACAGCTCATTAGGACTACTTTCTTCACTTACTATTCCCAACTATGGGATATTAGGGAAACATGGTTACTTAGTTATGCAGTAAGCATTAAGATTATGGAAGGCTGTTGGAGGGAAACAGCTTGTGAAATATATATGCTCTTCTGTTTAAGCTTGGTAGATAATATTTGAGAAGGATGGAAAAGGGAGGAAGAATAAAAGATCTGATTGTTTTTCTTGTCAGTATATACATATATATTGTTTTTAATTCCAGAGAAACAGAGACAAAGCAAGAGCTACTTTTAGGGACCGCAGGATCTTAGAGAACACATTACCTTAGAAAAGCTGAACAATTTCCTGATGATTATGTTATAAAAATCAGTATTGTTATGCCTCTGGCCTTTTTTTAACTTAGGGATTTCATACAAGGAATCTCACTGTTGTCTGTCAGCGGAGTGTAATAGGCCTATAATAGAACACATACAACTTCAAAAGCAAGGATATTAAAAGTTAGAGCAGTCATAACACACCATTCCCTCTTCTTTGTAATAGGGATGCCTCATTCCTAGAAATCCTCTGTGTACCGTAGACAATGCTTTGAAGTCCTCCTAGGACAGACAACCTGCCCTCCAGAAATGGCAGTGCCAGGAAATAGGACAGTGTGGTAAATGGGTGAAAAAGGATGGTAAGAAGTCTGTCACAGCCTTTGATGAAGAGTTGAAAATAGACAACTTTTTATTTTGTGCATATTTTTCATTTTGGACTTGGCTGTAAAAGCTGCAAACAGCCATAGTATGCGGAACAGGTATATGACCAAAGTGGTTTCAGAAATGGAGCGGCTGCAAAGGAGATGGTTGTGGATGATTCGAGTGTGGTAGAGGATGTTTACAGCTCGGGTGTTGTGCTGTGCTGGCCTAAAACCCTCTGTGCAAGAGAACGAAGTTATCTTTCGTAAGCTGCCTTTAGGAAACAAATCCATATCGCATGACCATGGGTGTGCAAATGTAAGAAGCCCTGAGCCAAGACTTCTCTTTTGGAAAGAGCAGACTAGGAGGCAGCCTTTTGGTTCTTAAATATACTTATTTATGGTATTGAGTAAAGTACTTACCTTAGAAGGGCTCTAAAGCTAAAACTAGTTGGAATTTTTATTCAAAAATATAATAATGGCTTTTGAACAGTATGTGTGATTAGCAAGAGGCTGACAGAACCAAATGATTTCCATTTTACAGACTGAGACATTTGAGGATTGTGTGTACCAAAAGAAATAGATCTTGTCTTGACAAAGAAGGATAAAAATGATAGGGGAAAAATGTATATATATATTTTTTCCCAAATACGGTTTTTTAGCCATCTCTACGTTTATTATTACTCCATTTTTTTCCTGTGATCTGTGTTTAATTCATTCCAGTATTGCTCTTTTATTCATATCTCTTACCAGAAAGTTATTAAAATAATGCTTTATTGGTCCTGTGTTGTTTAATTTAAGGAAGACTTCTTGAAAATGTCTTGCTGATGGTTTGGGAATATTTTGCATGGCAAGCCTATCTGTCCCACTGAGGACCAGGGATGTGTCACGGGATGCAATGTAAATATTTGATACAGATGAAGCCTATGCAAACTCACTAAGAAAGGGAGCAAGTTGCCTCGATGCTGAGTGCCTTCAGGTGCAAGTTAATGGCTGAACATGGTAGCCCATTGTGCTGTGGAGCAGCTAGGTTGAGGTAATTAAAAACAATATTAAGAATGTAATTAAGACTGTCCAGGAGAGTATTTCTCACCTTGGAGCTTTTGTAAGTGCTGCAGTATTTAGATCCTGCTGTTACTTCTGTATATCAGGAGGGATTTAAGGGATCAGTTGGTACAAGTCTTTGGCTATGGAGTAGCACAAAAAGGTTCCTCTGGCCTCACTGCAAACAAATGTGCTTATGAACCTGACATGTAAGGGGATAAGAGGGAGAGCCAAATCCTGATGCCATTTGAGTCTGTGAATTTTTTGCCAGTGGCTTCCCAGGATCTTGTCCATCGTTTATATCGCTTTATGCATTACACCAAGCCCACCTCTTCCTTTGGCCTCAGTCACAGCTGAGTCTGATTACACTGTGGACTGATGAACACACCAGCATTGCACCAGTTGTGCAGCCATTGTGGTCTGACACTCTCAATGCATGCCGCTAAATGAAGACCTGTGGGGAAATCTGCTGGCTGCAGCACCAGCAGTAAGTGAGGATGACTTTGAATGGTGCCTTGTTATTTAATTTGCCCCTGAGGCAAAGATGTTCCATGGAAAGTGGAACTGGATGCTTTCCCCTCTCTCAGGGAGAGTTGGTGTAAGGAAAGATAAAGCTCATAGGACCTGTTTCGTTTGAGCGTCTGCAGAATGGTGTACCAGGTGGCAGAGAGAGTTTGCACAACAAGTAAGCCAGTTGTCTGGTCACAGAGAGAGAAATGCCTTTGCAGAGGAAGGGAACAGTGTAGCACAAACAAACCAGTCATTCAGAGCAGGAAAGCAAAGGCATTCACACAGTGCCAGGAAGACTTTCACTGCCATCACCATGGCCCATAAATATACAGGCAATTAGGACAGAGAAAAACAGAAGGTTCTTCTCTCTCCATTACTACACGTGCACTGCCTTAATATCAGGGATTTTAAAAAAGAGAGCTGTTGGTGAGCAAAGATCTGCTCACGTCCTTTTGAATGTGAGGAAATGTGATAGATGTGAGCAGCCAGGATCTACCTCCCAGCCCATGTTCACCTTCCTCAACAACTGGCCTGCAGCTTAATGTTCAGCACTAAAATTAGTTCAGTTAGGTCAGTGCTGCAGTCACTTTTTCTACTGCGTTACAGACATAGGCAAACAGAGAAGAGGAGTAATGCAGGTCCATAGGGATAATGGTACGCACAAATCATTTGTGCGCGTGGGTAGTTTTGCACTCGTCCAAGCACGAAAGCCCTAGACATTGTATGCATGCCCCAGGAGGCTTTTGTATAGGCAAGTATATTAGTGACTGCAGCTGGAAACGTCTGTTCCAGTAAGGGTGAAGTAGCCTGGCTTAAAATTTCTTACTGGAGTCTCCATGGCATCCGTTGCCTTGGCTGAAGTCCCAGCACACCTGGCTGAGGATGCACGGAGTTTGAAAAATGCTCAGCACTTTCTGCCAACAGGTGTATCTGCCTGTGCTGGTCCTTGGAAACGTGCTTCCACTGAAAGCGGCAGGAAGCCTACAAAGACCCCCCTCTGCCCAACGATGGCGACACTCGCATACAGTTCAGTTCAGCTCTGTTTTTTTGTTGCCGTGGCAAATTTGACCTGTGTTGACAGAAGTGAATAAATACAGCCCATCTCAAGGCTCTGGTAGAGGTGGGTTCAGTCTGCCCAGGAGAGGGCTTAATGATAGGTGTGAAGTTTTAAGTCATGTCTTAAGGCTGATGACTGTAAGTGAAGTTGGCAGCAGTGTCAATTCCAGATATAGTGACAGTTGGCTGAACAGTGCAATGCCAGGAATAGCTCAGGAAGATAAAGAGCAATGTCTAAAACAGTCATTTGAGGAAACACATGACTGGTTCTGTGAAGAGAGCAGGTCAGTATTCAGAGGTCGGCCAAAAGACAAAATCTAAGGATTAATTTGGAAACAAAGGACAACTGAACAAAAAGCAATGTGTAATTTTACATCACTGCATGTCTGCAGTGTATCCACATCTTGCAAACCAAGCACAGGTCTGGTGACCTCCTCTAAAAGAGCTGAGCAGAGCTAGTGGGGATCCAGGGCAGGTGGCGAGAGGCTTGGAGTGGCTTCCCTGGGTGTGGACAGTTGGTCACCACAAGTCCTGAGAAGTGTCCTGGGAGGGATGTAATGCAGGTCTGCAAAGTCCGCATTGCAATGGAGGAGGTGAACAGAGTGTGGGTGTTACCTGGTTCTTACAGTGTGGGAATGGGGGTTGTCAATGGAAATATTCAGGCAGTACGTTGAAAATAATAAGAAAAGGAAGAATGCAGTGTGTGGTTGAAGTAGGAAGCTCGTTGCCGCAGCATGGTGAGGTGATTAGAAAGATTTCAGAAAGAGTTCAGAAAGCAAGAGGACAATTCATGGAAGGAAAATCTTGGGGCTGTTGAACACAAAGTTGCAGGTGCGATCCCTGCCAGAGGAGAGCCGGAGCAGCAAGTTTCTGCACCCTCTGGGAGAGGGCTCTGGGCAAGGACCTTTGAGTGTGGGCCCCACTTCTTACCCTCTTTTCCTCGGGGTCAGCTGCTGCTGGTGGTGACAGGCTTCCAGACTGCATGGCGCTTGGATTCCAGTCACTGCAGCCACTCTTAGGGCAGGTCAGCAAATTCAGGTAATGGGCGTAACAAAAGTTTCAAAGAAATGACCTGGGTCCTTTCAACAAGGTTTCATGTTGCTTTGGAAGTGCCAGAAGCCTGAAAAAGAGGCTTGTGTTTAAATATGTTTTTCACATTTAGAAAGTGTGAATGGGACGACCTGAGTAATTATAGGCCTGTCATTCTGACACTATTCCAAGGTAAAATAATAGAAAGGCTGATATGGGATTTGATTAATAAAAAATTAAAGAAGGGAAATATAATTAATGCCAATCAAAATGGATTTATGGGAAATACATCCTGTCAAACTAATCTGATATCTTTCTGATGAGATTGAGATTTGTTGGTAAAGGTATTAGTGAAGCTGTGATAGACTTTTTAAAGCATTTGTTGTCATATCTCGTAGCATCTTGATAAAGAAATTAGAAGAATATAAAAATAACCTGTGTATTAGATGGATTAAAAACTGGTTAAATGGCAGTCTCAAAATACAACCAGAAACAAGGAATCATAATCACAAACACATTTTATCAGAATTCTGCACAGATTGATTTTTGACCCTGTTGAATTTATTATTTTTATCAAAATTGGGGAATAAGATGTAAACCCATCAGAAAGCAAGTTTGTTGGTGACACAAACAATAAAACTTTGCAGACAAACAGTGCAAAAGGACAAGGTCATAGAAGCAGAGCAATTGCAGATTGCTTGTTAAACTTGGCTTTGAAAAGAGTATGTATTTTAATATGATCAAGGAATAATCACTGTGTAAAGGCATACAAGAGAGTAGATGTAGCTAGCCATGCTTTTAACTTAAAGGATCCTGTTTTAGGAAACAGCAACTCTGAAAAAATATACTAGATAGTCAACAGAAAGTGAATTCTAGTGCAATACTATGACAGAAGACATAGTGCAGTCTTGGAAGCATAAACAGGGACATCTGAGGTAGGAGCTAGAGACATAGTAAATTATGTCTGTGCTTGACAGGTGCTCAGCTAGTGGAATACTGTCTCCTATTTTGGTATCCGCAGTTAAAGAAAGATATTGCTGGACTGAAGAGGTGTCTCAGAAACGAGGCATGCAAATAATGGTAATGTGAGGTGCCACGCTTCACAGTCGGAGCCTCGGAGAGAACAGCCTATTTAGTTTATCTGCGGGAAACTAAGGGGCTGCAGTTTATAAATACCTACTTAAAGAACAAAACTTTAATAAGAGGCCACTTCAAGCTAGCAACAACATATAAAAAGATGTAGTAGCTGGAACCTGAAGCCAGGCAATTTCACACTAGAAATGAGGCACAAGTTTTTTCAACAGTGAAAGTAATTAAACATTGGAACAATTTACCATGAGAATGTGATGGATTCTCTATCGCTGGCAATTTTAAAATCAATACTAGCTGCTTCTTCAGAACATATGTTCTATCCAAGCATGAATTAATTCAGGGTAGTCCTATGAGCTGCATTATACAGGAGGTCAGAAGAGAGGTTCATTTTTCCTTCTGGCATTATAATCACTATTCTTTTAACTGTTGGGTGTTTTTTACCCCCTCCCCCCCCATCTTTTATTTTTCCCAAGTCTTTTAACATTCTTACTTCTATTTTGAGCACAATAATAGGACATTATCCTCTTTGATGGGGTTGTATTTTCCATCTCCACGTTTTAAATCTGTGTTTATTCTGATTAATTTTGTATTTGGCTGCTGTTTGCCTTAGTGTTCTGCATACTTTGCATGTTGCAAAGGTTAGCTGCAGTTCTGCGAAGGGGACTGTGTGTCTTAATCTTTGCTACTGTATAAAACAGTCCTGGGAACATTTGCAGGTGCTGCAGCTGCCTGGCACAGCACCACTCATACCTATATGGTTAAATTCTCTTACCTGTCAGAGCAATGTGGCCACATACAAACTTTCTGTAAGGAATAGTTCTTCATCTGCACTAACCTCCAAACTGAGTCTAGTGTGCTGGCTAGTGCAAGCCAAAACCACACCAGTGACCACACTAACAGTTTAACAGTATAGACAGTACTGGGCTAGTGCCTTTACCATTTTTAGTTTTGGAGTATAGATAAAGACTATGTGTCTAATTTGTTGTTGCTGGAGCTTGTTAGGAAAAAAAAATCATTCAAAAGTCTAATTTTGTTAGAGGTGGAATACTTTCATGGAAAACAGTAGATTTTGATGAAAATTTTCAGAAGAAAGTGTCCAAATAGTGGGTTGAACTTACTCAATTTGTTTCAATAGTGCTGATCCATTCCTTCAGAGTAGCATAAAAATATTTTGATTAAAATGCTTTGATAGATTTTCTTTTGACTGTTCTACTAAATATTATACATTATATTTTGTATTTCATGTTGTAATGCTTTGAAATTGTCCAAATACACCATGACAAAATTGTGGAAATGAAACAATCTATCATCATTGTAATGGAATGTTTCATTTAATTCTAATCTTGATGTGCAGAGCTGTTGTTCTGTAGGAACTTCCAAAAATTCAGCTTTTGGCTTGATTTGAAATGAAAACAGAAGTTGAAATTATAGAAATTTCCTTAGAGAAGAAGCTTTTTTTGGCAGGGGGAGAGGGCATGTACTAGATCTAGGCTGAGTTTTGATCTGTGATCTGGAGTCAAATAGGCAACTTCAAAGATAAACTAGACAGCTGTGTTTGGTCAGCTAAATTGCTCCCTACAGTCCATTCCTGGGATAGATGTGGGACTCGATTCAGTTGCCTAGTTGCCTAGATTTAGGCATTTGGAGCCATTTTAGTCACCTCAGATTGCCAAGACCTTTGCAGATGACTTGGATGTTATGTCTTGGGACTTTGGAAAGACTCACACTCCTGGAGGTGATTCCCTCCTGTTGCCAAGTGTAAAGGGAAATGTAAAAGCATCATCTGCAAAATTTAAATAGCTTCTTGTTCCTTTAGCTCTTTCAGCTCCATGCCATCTCCATTTCATCTGCCTTCAGAACATGAACCAAGAAGATGGTAAAAGGAGAAGAATTGCTCATTTTCCCCTCATGCTACTAGCTTTTATTTCCCTACCATCTTTTATCAGTTACTTACCTAAGGATGATCACAAAAATCTGCTGAGCTTCTGCTCACCTCAGGACAGCACTTTTAGATTCTCAGCATCTGAAGGATGGGAACACCAGACCATTGAATGCCATTCCAGATCTCTGCTGGGAGTATGTTCCCTGAAGAACAGCACTTGAAATGATAAATGCTAAAGTTGGATACTTGAATGAGGACAGCAGTAAAGAAAATTCCAACCCAAAATTCTCGCTGTTGAGTACAAAGTTCCCTGACAGCAAAGCTAATAAATACTTGTCTTTTACATTTTTATATCTGCCTTACTTGTATCACTGTGGCAAGAGCCTCGACTGCCATACATAGTTGTCAATGAAGTCTTTGTTGAGACAAATATCTAATGTCCAATGAAAAGAAGGTAACCAACTCTAAAGAGAATTTGGAACTGAGGAAGGGACAAATGTCAGCAATTCCATACCTATATCCATAATAATAACTAAATGTGCCCAGGACTGTAACCTGACACTGAGGCCAGCTATCATGGAATGGTTCACATCCAGGCTGTTAAAATCTCTTATTCTCCAAAACAGATTGATCATGTCTAAATTGCCTGTTGGATGTGGTCTGTGGCCTGTGCTAACCCACAGACTTGATGGGGAATTGTTTGGGATAGCGCTGGCTGGCACAGGCCAAAAGTGTCAGGAACTGTTTTTGTGGTTCAACCATGTAGGTGGCTCCAGTGCTGGAGAACGTTTCCAAGCACTTGTTTAATTTACTGGTACGGGCATAGCCTAGGAAGCCAACTCGGAAGTTTGTTATTGCTATTGATCTTACATGAAAGGGTATTTCAGTGATGAGCAGCAACATAAAACTAATAGATGGGACGGTATAGAAATAGGTCATGTTTTTATCTGGATTCAATTTCACATCCCCCAGTGCTTTGTGGTGGTGTTTGTATTCTCTCAGTTGGTTGAACTGGCATCAGGACTGACTGCTGTTTTCTGTAGATCTGTTGGCAAGGGAGATGAGCTCAGTTCTGTTCTGCAGCTGTTGTTGCTGAAGCTCATTGCATGTATGCCATTTGTTTGCAAAACTTAAGATGGGGGGTTTCTATGTTGAGGTTTTATTCTAATTAGCCTATTCAGCTGTCAAAGTTGGGCACTAGCCTTTGCTTCCATACAGTTGGCTGAGCAGGATTATGCTATCAACTGTTTTTGGAGGATTTTCTTTGCAAGGTTGTGTCTACTTAGTGGATTCTTTATGGCATACAGCAATTTTTTTTCTTTATAATTCTTTCGTTTCTAAACTGAAGCTCAGTCATTCATTAATTATGAGCTTTCTCTATATATAATTTAAAGGGTATTCAATGTCTATTCTTTGTAATAAAATTTTACTCTGTTTTGGTGGTTTGGGGTTTTCTCCAAGTTTGATCTGCAGCTTTTAGTCAGTGGACTATGAAAAGCATCCTAGGTTGATAATACTATGATAGGAACGTAAGCGCGTAATGTCAGCACCTTTTTTTCTGAGTTGACTGGCCAAAACTCAGAGTTTGAAGAGCATCCAAGGAGGCTAGTAGGTCACAGATGTCCATGGTGCAAAATGTTCGTCTGAGCCTACCTGAGTGTTTTACTCCCCACGCTTGTTTGCATAAGTTGTATTTTTAGCCTTCATCTTTGAATTGCTATATGAATTTAATGAGAGCCTGTGTTTTTCTAACCATTTAATTCTGGGTGCCAGCCTGAGTCAAAAGCCTTTATTTAAGCCTAGGCCTCAGAAAAATACCTTTGCAGCTTTTCTCTGATACAGGCTTGTTAATGAGCATCTGCACGGTAATGTGGTTAGCGCTTAGTTTCCCAGGGAAGAATCCCATTTGACTTCTGTGGATTATGTTATTGTTAGCCAGACGCTGCAATGCTCCTTTCCTGAGTGCACCTTGGTTTTTGTGCATTTAGGGTAGTCAGTCCATCTGACCATACGTGCTCCTGAAAAGAGCTGAGTGGGCACACACACCACTCTCCCCATATTGCGCTTGCAGCAAACTTCACATAAACAGAAAAGAAGAGGAAGCCTGTGCGATGCGGAAAGCTGGGGCTGAGAGTAGGGGCTGAGGTGTGCCAGAGCAATAGTGAGCCCGCAGAAGGTGGGGGGAGCGAGGTGTTTAAACATTTAGCCACAGTTGCGGGGAGGAAATCGCAGACAGGCTAGAGTGGAACGCTTGTTAATTGCCGATTTTCTGGGCATTCTAGCGGCTAGAGAGCTGCGGGCTCTCGCTCCTGTCTTGTTACTTGTTGAAGAGGAAAAGGGGTTGAAAAGGAAAAGCCATTTATTTTTCTGTGTGTGTTTTTAATTGTCCCTCCTGAGACGGGCTTTTGCACAGTTGCATATTCAATCTGTCGCTTGCAGTTTGTCTTCTGACAGCTGAGGCTCCGTTATCAGAATGCACCAGCCACCGAGGGGCGAGGAGGAAGATTGGCACCGCCTGCCACAGGGTTGTCCGTGGGGTGGCAGAGGCTGTCAGACAAGCTTAGGGGGTGCCCGTAAAGTTGTTGTTGCACCAGTCTGTTGCTGTTGACTTATCTCCACTTGGTCTCCACTGCCCTTTAGTTTTTAGGTTCTCTTGATGCTCCTGCACTCACTTTTAAACTTGCTCTCCGTGCTGTTACCTCTGTGGCTATACAGCACAGAGGACTGCATGCACGTGGCCCCCTCACAAGTACCGAGATAACTGCTTGTGTGGGGATGTCTCAACTGACATTTCTAGCAGTCGTGGCTGCACAGCGTGGAGATACTCCGCCTCTCTTTAAACGGCCTTGTTTGCAGTTTGGCTGTGGTAGCAGGGAACTCTGGCAGTTAAATCACCCAGCTCCTTGATGGTGCTTCGCAGGCCTTGCCACGCTTTGTGATGTGCTTAGACTTCTTCTGCTGGTACCAAAACAGGGCAGTTTAGTGCTGGGATGGATTTGCCGGCAGTGCCCTGCTGTGAGTACATGGCAGCTGGCCATGCGCGTTGCCTTGCTGTGCTCAGAGCAGAGCTCAGGGAGGTAGTGGTGGAGGGTGGCAGCTGTTTTCATTAGCCAGCCCTGCAATGTTGTACATGGGCCTGAACCACAGACAGCAGCAGTGGGGAAGCAGGGACATGTGAAAGAGTAGATGGGTGAAGTCTCTTCCCCCCTGCAGGAAGGGAAGCACAGGCTGAAAGTCAGATGCCTCATGGGAGTTCTTGCTGGGTGGCTTGTTCTTTGGACATCCTAACAAGGGCCGTTTTATTTCTTAGCCCCTGGGAGGAAGCTTGGTCGAAGAGATCAAAAGTTTAATCACTCAAGCTAAGCATAGTAGTAAATAGGGACAGATGGGGTCTCACCGTCTCTAGGTTCAATATAAGCTTTCTGGGGAAAAAGAAGATGATAACTGCCTATCAGCTTACCATTCCTCTGCTTTTCCACTATTTTCTCCATTATCTTTCTGTCATAAGTAATACCCTTTTTTGGCACTCGGCACCTCCATATCCCCTCTACCCTGTACACAGCTCCCATCCTCTGTGTCTTGGTGATTGCGAGGATGATTGGGCTGGAGTTTGAGGAATGGACGTTGTACGGCATATAGTAAACTGCAGACTACCAGCAGAGCGTGTCTTTTTGTCCTTCGGCTGTTGGGTGTCCCTGGCCAAGGAACTCAAAGTTGAGGCGACCAAAAGCAGACCAGTTTGGAATTATTTTCCATAGGATCTGTGTGTTCAATTTCCTTGAGGCAAAATGGATATAGGAATACTCCTCCCTTTCATGATGTGGTTGTGGAGCTGTTTGCTTTTTGTAAGTAATTTCAGGATTGATGGGTATACAATGACGAATATTGCATTATTAATGTGTGAGTCCTTTGGTCCACTGGATGCTCAGACATTGAGTATAAAGCGATATAGTGTCACCTTAAAAAATGTGCTTTGGTGGAATAGATTATACACATGTTTCCGTGAGACAGATTCTTTGAAGTTGTCTTGTCAGTAATTGCCATGACAGGAGGGAATGTCTGAACTACATTTATAGGCCTGTTTTCTGGAGTTTGTCAAAACAGAGTCTCATCCCACTGGAAATGTTGAGACTTACAAACATGAGTTTGTCCCAAAAGCAGATGGAAAAAAAGATGAAATCTTTCTTTTTTTTATGAGCGAAGTATTTAGACATATGGAAAGGTTTTCTTTTGACATCACAGAGATGTTTGATTTCAGAGAATTCGAAATATTGCACTTCTGTATCATCTCAACTGCTAAATGACTCAAAATATTTTGTCTTTTAAGGCGGAACACAAACTGGAACATATTCTTACCTGATTAAAACTCAACATTTCAGTGATTCATGGTAAAAGTGTCAGTGAAACTGATTAAAAATTCCTGTACATTATTCCCACTCACACATATCAGTGTTTCTTTTTTGAACCCAGACCACTCTGCTGAGGAACTTTTGACAAGCTCTTCGCAAGGTGTTTGGAGCTAAGAAAGTTAATAAAAATATTCCCTTTCAAATACATTTACCACTTCTAGAAGTGCTCCCTTGCCAGGTTGGGCTGCAAATGTCAGATGTTACGTTCTTTGGAATTAGAATGGGGAACTGGCTAGGACGTATTTGTCATGAATCTCAAATAGTTAGCATTTAGACTAAAAAACCAAATTATTAGGAAGATGAAAGAGAAGCGCCTTTAAGTTTTGATGTCAGAGGTGAGAAGATATCCCCCATTTTGCTTTTATCCCATCTTGTGTGCTAGAGGACCCAGACGCCCACACATTTTCTCTCTTGGCCTCATTTGAAAATCTTAAGGACATTCAGATGTATTCTGTGTACTCCCCTTGGCTAATTCATACACTGCAGGAAATCACTGCACTGCAGAAGTGGTTGAGTGCTCAGGCAGTAAGGATATTACTTATCTGACCAATTGCAATTGAGCAGTACCATTTGAGTTTGGAATATAGAGCATGTGCTGAAACCATTGGTGAAAAAATGCAAGCAATTTAACAAATATAATTGGGAAACAAAAATAAATAAAACTAAATTCAAAGTAATGGCCCTCTGGTCATGGACAGAAGCTAAATGTGTTGGCTTTCGCATCTGGCATGAGTTACTTGATCAGCTGTACATATAGACATTTGTCCACCAGGATTTGGATTGGGAGCCAGGCATTCATTGCTAACCTTCAGCTGGTAATGACCTTCCATAATTAAAGACTTCCCTAATGGAAATTGCTAACATTTATAGAGATTTTATAGAATCTTGCATAGTATTTAATAGAGAATTCTAGCCTTCGGAGGAGAATCTCTTTATTTTTCAATTCTATATTTTTAGAGAGCCATTGTGTAGAAATCCTATGACATTTCTGTAGAACCCTGTTGATGTTTTCCTTACATTCAGACAGAACTTCCTGTGTTTCAGTTTGTGCCTGGTGCTTCTCCTCCTATCATTGGGCAAAATCTGGGTTTTCTATACTGCAATCTATAGGGCAGTTCTGTAAGGGCTAGGTTGTAACCTGTCTTCTGCAATAGATTCCTCTTCTGTCTCTTCTTAAGGCAGACAAGATGTTTAGTGTTCCTAGTAGGTCAGATTCAAAGCTGGTGCAAATCAGCAAAGCTCTCATGATCTCCATCAGACATCAGCGTAGCTGTGCTTGTTTGTAATGGTGATGGATGGGTCTCAGTGAATTTGTTTCTGTGCGATGTTTCCCATGCCTTCCACTGTGGAAGATAACTCATGTTTGCAGATCTCTGGATAAAAATGGACAAATTCAAATAATGGCAATTGGACTTTGCCCTCTTTCTACCCTCGCAACCTGGAGGCAACCCTTCATTATCATTGCAGGGCTCCTGCGTTTTGCAGCAGCTGCCAGTATTGGATGAGGAGGACACTTTTGTTTTCTGCAAAGTGCTTGGCAGAGCATGGCCAAAGCAAGGAGCCAGAATGTCAGGGAAGTACAAGAAGCAGTACTCAGGCAATGGGATGTAATTAGGGATTTCTGGATGCCTGCATGGGCCTTTCACTGGGGTATATTACTGTCTTTTGAACTCATCCACTTGTTAATTAAAGCTAAATGCAGATCACCTTCTCTCTTTTCTCTCTTGCTCAGTTTTTCCCTTTTCTTTTTTTTCCTTTCTTCTTTTTTCTTTTCTGAACTAAAACTCTACTCTAGACTGACTAAAAGAAGTGATCTGAACTGACTGCAGTATTCTTAGCTAGATGCAGATCTGCCTAGGGAATAGAAAGCAGAAGCAGCAAGAAAGAAGGAGTCTCAACTTATTTAGCTGCTTGTAATCCACCTTTGTATGGCACTCACTGCCTGCCCTTTGTACTCCTCAAAGAACTGTGTCAAAAGTAAATGGATTGCATTTGAGATAGCAACTGGGAACAAGCCACAGATGAACCTCTAATAAACTGCTCCCCGTGTTGATGCTACACAGGAATCTGCTGGGCTCAGTGTTTCAGGGAGCATCCCATGCGGTCTCTGTGGTGCCCCAAGGTGGAAGGTAACAAAATGGTCACCAGGCACAAAATCCTAGGGAGCAGGGCAATCGCTGAAGTGTGTTTTACCGGAGGACATGGAGCAGGATGACCCACAATGTGCAACACCCCAGAGAGCAAGGAAGAGGTGGGAATGATCTGTAAAACACATACCTGGCTTTTGAGGAAACAGTTGGGTCTTCCTTCCCTCTTTCTGCTAAGCAGTACTTTGTGACCCAGCTTGGCTGGCTCTGCGGTTAATGTATAGCACCTGGGAAATGCCTGTGTAGGTAAAGTATTGAATATTTTAGACTCTTCATTGTTGCAGGAACAACATTTTCCTCAGGATTATCAGGTGTGGGTAAAATGACATATTGTTGTACTGGGAGCTGAGAGCCCCCTTTAGAGCCAGAGAAAGATCCCATTTGTCCCTGAGGTACTTCCACAGACTTTAAAATATTTATAATCTGTCTCTGCATGGACAGTTTTGGCAAAAATGTGCACTTTTGCTAAATGTTGAACAAGAATATTTTAAGAACCTCTGAAAAAGCATTTTTATGTAATCTGTGTGTATGGAAGTATGTTGCAAACCATCAGCATCTGCTGGACATGTTTGTGGTAGTGGTCTGTCTATGCTGCTTGTCCTTGAACTGTGGACCCCTTCCTGTCCCAGCTCTGAGCTCCCCAAACCCAACTCTGCCAGTGCAGCCTCCTTTGCTCCCCCAGCTCTGGGATCTCTGTATATTGCGCTGTTAATCGACATGTGTCTGGCCTTCTGGCCCCTATCATCCCTTGTGTGAGACGCTAATCTCCTATGCTCAGGAGAACAGGTAAAACTGAACACCTGCTGTTTTCACTGGTGACATTAGCTAGGGTGTTAATGCTGGGATTCAAGAGGCGTTGCCAAGGATGTTGCTACAACCCATGTGTGAGCCACCCAATGTCCCTTTTCTTCTTGCAGATGGAGAAAAAACTTTCTGACTTGACAGCATAAAAAGAGGGTTTTTTTTCTGGGGGGGAAAATTATATAGAATTATGTTACATCAAGAAAAACACAATGATTAAAATAACTTGCTATGAATATTCATTCTCAGCTTGGCAGATGGATGAAGTGGGCTGAGCATTTGCAGAATATTGCTAACTGAGCTCTCTTACAGAGAATAACATTTCAAAAGAATTTCCGATTAGGTCTGTTGGCCAAAACTAGAAAGGATTTTTCTTTTCCTTTTTTCTTTCTTTGGCATTCTGAGCTTCCACCTTCCTGCCGAAATGAATTTCTCTCTAATCACAGTTTTGGATACTTCTAAAGCCTCACACTGAGGCCTTCCAGATGGGTTCATTGCAGTGGGAGGAGAAATATTCATTATCATCATTATTATTATGACTACTATTATTATTCTTAACTCTTACATTTACACTGTCATGCTTGTCCTGAAGGATCTCAAAGTGGTTTACAAACAAGGTTCTTTTCCACCCACCGCTGAGCCATAGTCACCTCCGAAGAGGGAGCCAGCATTTGTTGAATGGCTGACTGCACCACTTTGTGACAAGGAGGGAAGAAATGTATTGTACCCGTTTGAAAGTTTAGGAGGTACTTAGGTAGACAGAGTGAAATAACCCAAACTGGAATTTAGCAGTGTTTGTACCTGAGGTATTGTGAAAGATTACATGAGCACAATAACAAGCAGTTGTAGTGTTGTGTATTCTTAGAATGTCACAGTGCCCCCTAGTAGCAGTTTTGATTATTAATCAGGATTGACTTTGAAGGAACATTGCTGCTTATACAAATGCTAATGGTGTTTTATGTTCTGTTTTCAATAAACTGTGTTCAAAACTATTCTGTTTGCCATGAAGAATGTTGATCAAAATGGCTGTTTTATGCTCATTTATCTTGTTTCGGTGGTGGTGTGAAACCAGAATAAAATGGGTATTTTTGAAATCAGAATATTTGTGTTTTATTAATTTTTCTGGAAATCACAATCTATTCCAGTTTTTCACAAAACCTGAAGCTGTACAGAGTCTGAGAGATCTAGAGAATGGTCCAGCCATGCCAGTGTCCCTCCAGTCATACTCCTTACATTGGGAGTCAGGTAGGAAGATGGCTTGGTGTGTCTACGCATGTGATGGCTGTTTTGGGGTCATGCAGGCTAGTCGCAGCATGTCTAATTCTCTGGCTTGCATCCTGCCCGGTACTTATTCTAGGCTTTTTTTCCACATGGGTGTGGCAGTATGCAGTACTTCTGAGCTGAGCAGGCCAGTAGCTCCTTCGAGGAGGACGGGAGTCAGGTATCATAGTGCAGTGCCATTTGGTCCAGCCATATGTGATTCCAGGAGGACACTCCTGAGTTTGCTTTCTGGAGTCATCAATGCAAGTAGATTGCACGTGCAAGACAAATCTGGAGGCATATACCGCTTTGGATAAACAGAAGATGGAGATAAAATCTGACCATTCAGGAAAATGGTGGTGAAATGCATGCGCGTAAGGGAAAGAGGGATGCAGCACACAGAACTCTGATTCACAGTGATTTGTTACAGTCCCAGCAATAGCTTTTATTTCAGCTGAGCATGATCTCTCCGGAGAAGAGGAGGAATCTAATCATGATGATTGGTAATTCCTTTAGAGGTTCCCCAGTAGGTATCAGACTTACAACACAGAAAACTGCTCTCTCCTGAGAGAGCAGATATGAGCAAAATGTGTAGCACACTGCTTAGAGGGTCTCTCAACTCACTTCAAGTTTAGCCCTTGAACCAGGATGTTTCATTGCTTTGGAGAGTAGAAACAATTGTTTGAGGACCATCCAAAGAAGGCCTGTGGCAGGCTGATGTGTGAAAGCCAGTGCTCCAGTTTAATAAACTCAGTACCACTTGTATACCTCTCTGGCAAATGGATAGTGACACACAGTGACCAAGCTTTGCCGGCAGTATTGCCCGAGGCTTTAATTGCTTTGCACATAAAGTTATTTATCTCCACATCAAGAGGGTTGAGACCACATTTAGGGAGTAATTACAAAGCTGCCAGAGGGACTGGTGTTTGCCATGCCAGCCAGGCTGTGATTTATTGGTTCTGCTTGCATTTAGAAAGTGAGCTTTCCCCTCACCCCTTCCCTTCATCCTGTGCATCATGGCCAAAGGCATCTGTATCCCCCAGTTCCCTCCTATACTATCTATCTGTGTGGAATATACTGGGCAGCTGTAAAGAATCGAATATTGTGAGTTAAGTTCTGAACATGCTCTTCTTGCTTTGCTTTGCTCCTGAGGCTTTTTTTTAAGGCTTTTTTTTTTTTTAGGCTTTTTCTATTCGAAATTTCATGATGATATTTGGGGAGACTTTCTTTGCTTAGCACAGGCTCTTGATTCATCTATATCCTTTATAGCAACAAATTCTCACCTTCCTTTAGTGGGTTTGACATACCTCTGCCTTATCCATGGGGTCCATGAGATTTTTGTTTGTTTGTTTCCCTGTCAAATATGAGAAAATTTGGTGCCTTCAGCTGGAAGTCTTAGCTATCTTGGTCTGAACCACCAAGATCAGTGCTACCCTTGCCCTGGGCTTCCTACACCTAAGTCCAAGTGCACTGCAATCTGGGCCTGTATTTCCCCTTGTTGATCTAATCCGTGATTTGTTTGTTCCTTTTTATCCTTGGTTTTCCCTAACACTAGCTTTCAAGTATCTCTCTGCATATTCTGAATCTTGGTGTAGTCACAGTCCATTGACTACTGGACCCTAAAATATCTTTTTTGTTAGCCAAGTCGACTTTTGGGGCTCTAGCTTATTGATGTCAGTGGAATGGAAAACTTGCTCGAGCAGAAATGTGATATTAAGATTTCTCCCAAGATCATATATAAAATTATAAAAATGCAGGGATGAAAGGGACCTGACTGACTACTACTTACTATGAATATTTACATTATTCATAGAAACGTCCAATGAAAGAGACTTAGCAACCTGCCTAGGTAGCATGCTCTAATGCTTTCCTCTCCTTAGAACTGAAAACTTTTTCCTAATATCCAAATCAAATCTTCCTTTTTGCATGCTAAGCTGCTTTCTTTTTTTGTCCTGACTGCTGTGGGCACAAAGAATAGCCTCTTTATGATAACTTTTCATGTATTTGAGAACTGTTATAATCCTTCTGACTTTCCTGTAGTCTTCTCTTGTCTAGAATAAACGAAGTCATTTTCGCCAGCCTTTCCTCATGCCTCATGTTTTCTAAATCTCTTCATTTTTTTTCTTCTGCTCCGAATTTATTCCAGTTAATCTCTTTCTTGAAGTATGATGCCTAAAACTGGACGTAGTTCTTCAGCGGAGGTTTCTCCACAATTGTATGCGTCTTTCACATGACACCTTCCATGCTTTACACATGATTCACCTGTTAACATACTCCAGTGTGTCATGTGTTTTCTTTACAACATTGCACTTCTGCTTCATACTGCATTTGTGACTGCTATATGCCTCAGGTCATTATTGCAGCACCACTCACTCTCTAATCAGTGATTGGGCATTTTATACATGTACGTATAATTTCTCCTTCTTAAATGTAGCACCTGGTACCTTCCTAAATCACATTTCATTTTGCTGGTTTTGGACCACTTCACCAATTTGCCAGGATCATTTTGAATCCAACTTTTATTCTCCAGAGTGCGTGCAACCTCTCCGTGTTCAGTCTCTCTGACTGGCTGTATTGGTGCAGAGAACCACTGAGTTGCAGCAGTGTGACCTTGATCTTGCTATTTCCTCAAATAACTGCCACTAGCAAAGCCACTGGATTACAAGGTTAGTCAGGATTATTCAAAGTGGAACCAAGAACATGTTATATTTTCCTTATGTTTCTTCCCGTTGGCCTCACTGGGACTGGATTTCCTTTTAGTAAAAGGATAGTTAGGTAGCTCGGACAATTTCTTCAGCCTGTCCCTTTGACTGTACTGTTTTATTTTGAGAGTCTCCTCAATTCACTTTCTAGATTCATGTTTACCTTTCTCATTCAGAAGTGCCTTTCTGACTCTCAGATGATTGTTTTTATTGTCTTTTATATGTTAGAATAAGGACCTAATCCTTATTACTTCTGGGATTTAATCTTTATCACTTCTAATGTTATGGCTTTTTCAACCAGCTTCTTCATCAGTCATATGATTACCTTTCAGAAAATTTAATTTCTTACTGTTGGGATCTTCTTGTGGAATTCCTGAAGGACATTGAGCCTGTTTATGAAATGGCTGTTGTTTTTCAGAGCATCAACAACAGTTGCTTTGCAAACAAACTTTTGTCTTTCATGTCAGATTGCACTGAAAATAGCCTCTTCTCCTTCTGAGCTCTAGAGTCAGCTGCTCTAAGTGGTAGTTTATTTAAGACATCAATAAATTATTTTTCACCCAACGCGACACCTGACTCATTTTTGTAAGCAAATAACCAAAGTCTTCCACCTTATTTTTTGTTTTATTACACTGCTGCTTTAATGTCCATCAACATTATGCATTTACTATTCTTTCCAGTTGATAGAGGATGGTGATGTAGCTATATTAGTGTACTGATATTCTTGTAGTTGGGGCTTTAGGAGTTTATGTCATGAACCTCTCAAAATATGATTTCATTGGATTCTGTGGGGCTGCAGCACCCTTATCTCTAAAGCCTAGTACGTCCTTTGTGTGCAGTTTGACAGCAAAGATTATGTTCTTCCATTGATCTTTGTCATTCCCTTAGCCCATATTATACCCAGGTTTTCTTCCGTTATCAAGCATTCTTCTTTACCCGCTATTGCTCGTAAGCTTCTGGAATGATGTATACACACATGATCATTTTTAGTCTTGGCCTAGGCCTAATTCTGTTGAAATTCTGTGTCTGAAACCCTGTTGTTTATCAGAATTTACTTAGCAATTGTAACACATTTCTTAGCTTTGCTTTAGCTGAAGTTTCTGTCCTATTCTTCCCTCCCAGATAGAGTTATCTCTCTATTGCTGGCATCCTTAGCAGATGTCTTTGTCTGACTCAGGTGCTCCTCAGCATCTGCCAGCTTTCCCTAGTTCTGAATTTAGGAAAATCCCCTCCAAACCATATTAATTTTCAGAAGCACAGTTGGGGGCTGCTGTAGTTAAGATGGGACCAATCCTGAGCCCACCCTACCTGCAAACACAGTAAGTTTGCCTGAAATCCCTGCAATCCTAATAAAGTTTATACCCTTCCTGTTTATTTGATCTTTTCCTCTCTCCAGAGCCTCTATAATTTCTGCTCTCTGTGCAATGTAGAGTGGTGCCTATGAAATCTTTCAAAGAAACCTGTTGTAGAGACTCTCAGTTTTAAATTTAATTAAATTAAATTTAATCTTCTAGAGTCTCTCTCTTACACCACTCTGTATCACTGTTACAAGTATGTGTCGTGACCAAGGGCTTCACCTCCATGCTCCTTCGAAATCTGTCTGGACACTTTGTGAGAGCTGCAACTTCTGCTCCCTCTAGCCAAAGTACTTTTAGATTCCCTTAGTCATCATTTGGCGCATTTGAAGCTGAGTCACATTCCCCTGTCACTGCAACCAGTCTGCATCTTAGAGCTAGAAACTTTCTGACGAAGCATTCTTCTTCAGAAGGGAAAAAAGGAACCGCTATTCTGTGAGTGAAAGCATCCATTTAAGTGATTTTTTTCCTCCATTTCAGTTTGCTCCTGTGCTATTCTGAAGGCAGCTTTCTCAAAGGGAGGTTCTGGGAAACCGCTTTTGAGGTGGGCCTGCTGGACTGAACACCTCTGTCTTTGCTGGCTCTTGAGTTCAGTAGCTCGTCCTTGAGATGCTACTTTGGTTTTGAAAGCTGTAAGCTACTCAAAGCAGCTATTTGCAGATGCCAGGAGGTAGCCAGAAATTTGGAGCTGTCTTTCAGAAGCTGAGCAGCTTCTAGCCACCTGACTTTGTGTGTGTGTGTGTGTGTGTGTGTGTGTGTGTGTGTGTGTTTTTAACCTCCATAGATTATACCTGCATTTTCTCATCTTTAGCTAAAGTATAATAATTATGTTTTCTTTTTCAGCAGCCACTGAATGAAACTCTGATCTCACAGGCTTTGCACTCCAACAACATACAGTGCAGGGCAATCTCTTCCCTGACTTTCTGACCATGGAGTTCCATACTTAGTGCTCTACTCCAACTACAGACCATGTCACTTTTTTTTTTAAAGCACCCAGTTTATCCTTCACCTCCTCATTTAACAGTATTTTGTGTGTGTGTGTGTGTGTGTGTGTGTGTCTTTTTTGCTGTATCTAGTATTCAGGGTTTATTTTAGGGGAGCAGTTGAGAAGCCTCTTTACTTTTATCTCTAACTCTTTCTCAGCCTAAAATCCTTTTTCACTCTCTCTGTGGTGGTTCTCAGCTGGAAATTTCATGCAAGACAATACACCTCGATCCTTCCCTTCTATTGTCACTACAGAAACCAAAAAAGTTTGCTGCGTGGTGATGGGAAGGCCCTAGGGAAGCACATGCAGCTTACACATTGGTGGATAGTTGCTTTACACCCAAATAAAAATTGACTGCAAATGTGTCAAGGACAGAAGAGTTGCCCTGCTGAAAAATGAGAAGTGATGTCTATGCTGTTATTTGCAGATACCATAGATATTAAGCTGACTTCTTTAAACAGACCCTGAGCCATAGTCCTTGATAATGCTATGAATTAAAAAATAGGCAGGACAGTGGTTATAATGGGGAATATGAACCAAAATGCAAGAGCAAAACACATTTGTACTTTGAGCTGTTGGACATGTGGATTCAGAGCTCAGTAGTAGTGTTGAATTATTTCTGTGCTCTCATTTTTCTCTGCATTTCTCAGGCACCGTGAAGATAACATTTGCCAGTGTGGCCCCTGGCTAAGCTGGCACCAGCAAACTTGGCACAAACAAGCACCAAAACCCCATCTTTAAGCTGGTTTATGGGGACACTCAGCAGTATTGTGCATTATCTCCATGTCTTCAGGCATTCTCTATCTGCTGGGGGTAGGATGGGAGAGGGCATTTGCTCTAGCCATTAGAGAACAGGCTTGTTCTCAGCTCCACCACTGACATCCTGAGTAGTCTTGGAAATGCCACTTTCTCCCAGTGGATTTCCATTTCCTCTGCTAGAATAAAAGTATAATTATTCCCACCAGCCTCTGAGCTAGGTTTGGAAATCTTTGAAAGCAATGCATTCTATAAATGCAAAGCATGATTATTATTATTTATCGGCTTATAACTACACCTCTTCCTTCACACAGGTACGTAAGTCTCATTTTATTCTGATCTCTGTCCCCTTGACCTCTGATGCTTTTTCTCTTTTGGTTCTTACTGCTTCATCTAACCATGAGATGTATTATTCAAATGCCCTCACACTCGTCTTATTGCTAATTATATATTAAAGAGGTTCTGACTTCATTTTTGCTCACTACAGAATCTTAGTGCAGCCGTGACACTGACAGAGAGGGCTGCTGGAGCTTGGGAGAACTTGTGCAAATGGCACTTCTCTTTTAGGACTGTCAGTCTTAATGGAATATTTGATGAGCTGGAAATAACCCCAGAGCTCCCTATATGCAAAGTTGGGGGAGAGAGAGACTTCTACCAGCTTTCATTTATTAATATATGTTTGCAAAAAGGACATTTTCTATAGAATGTTTTCCTGTGAATGATAGCACTTTTCAACAGCTTGGCCCAGGTTGATCCTGTAAGTGCCACGGTTTGAAAGATCCCTCACTGCTGGCTTGTGTGGGCTTCATAGGATCACAGAGGAATAGTTTAGAGGGATCCTGAAAGGCCATCTACTCCATCCTCTGCACCAATGTGCAGAACTGCTTGGGATCTTCTGCTGCCACTGTGGGGTGTTGCTTTGGATGTGAAGGGGTTCTTGTAGATTCCTACAGTTTGAAACATCTAGGCTGACTTTTGCTGAAGTACACAATACTTTTTCACAAATTCACACCTTCGAAGGTCTGAAATCCAGAAAAGGTTATTACGTCATCCTGACCCACCACCAAATGTTCATAGAGGAGGGAATTTTATTAGTCCTGAACCCAATACTTTGTCTGGCTTAGATTTGTAGTTACAGACAGGTGCATTCGAAAGTAATTGTGGATGTCTGGTATGGCTTTTGCATTGTTCTTTGGGTTTTGCCTGCTTGTTTTTGGTCTTCCAGGGTGGAAGATCAGGCTGTTTGTTTCTCTGCCAGCATATGAATTTAAGAACCTAATATTGGACACCCTTTTTTGTAATCTTGGCCACTCATTGATTTTGTGTTTGATGAACATCACCAGCTGCTGAAATACTGTAGTGATGGATGTGGTATAAGGACCTAGAGATGACAGAAAAATTACTGAATCCAGTGACTTACTGAACCACATATGTCTTTGTGCTCTCTCTTGCTTTTGGAAAACCTTCCCTAATGTGTGAAGTACGCTATATCTTGCCTGTCAGGGAATCAGGATACCACAGGCAGGTGTCTGTGATACCATAAAATGCCAGAGGCTACAGCAGCAAATTCTCATAGCAAATTCCCTTTCTTTTTGACATACAGCTAAGTTATATCTTGCCTTGTCTTTCTAAGCTTGTGTAGAATATTTCCTATTCAAGTCAACCTGGCTTAGATTATGCAATGACCAAAAGAGCTGTTTGGGCAGTTAGATTGTAGATGCTAGGATGGGCCTATGTAGATAAATTGAGAGATGAATTCTGAATTTAGAGCTGAACTTTCTCACAATAGAGAATTGTTTAGATCTCAGAAGCATACGATCAAGCCGTTTTCTAGCTTAGGGTCACAGATCAAACAAAATGTTTTCAATATTTAGAACAAACGGCATATATTCTAGCATCCAAATAAATGGGGAAAACAGCTCTATCACACTGTGGTCAAAATACCTGTTCCATATGCTACTGAATAGAGAGGACACCATCATCCCCAGCTCTCCCAAAGCAGGTCAACAGTCCTTCTGTGAAGTCTTTTTTTTTTTTGTTAGGAACAACTGGATTTTTTTGTTTTTACACTCTCAGCATTTTCTTTTGATTTGTTTTGTTTATTTACACTTTTAGTAAGTAAATAAGAATCCACATACATCTGGTAGAGAGCAGTACATTAAATGATGTATTAATATGTCATAAAAATCAAAACAAAATGAATGTAGACAAAATGTTCTGAGACTATTGCAATGAAATGTTTGAACATTCTGCCATGAAACATTTCATTGAACTTGACAATTTCCATAGAGAGGTCTGATTTTGATAAAAATGGCATCAAAACTGTTCTGTCAGTTTTTTTCCATTATCTCCAACTGTTTTGCTGATTGATCTGCTAAGCTTCATCGTGACCTTTATCCATTAGGAGAGTCAGCTCACTGACTTGAAAGATAGTGGCCTGTTAAGGATACAAAGAAGCAGGGACTCCTGCCTTTCCATACAAGTTCTGATGCTGACTGCTTTGCTCAACTCATGTAAATTTTCTGTTGCGGCCTTCTTGTCTGTAGATGAGGAATAGTCATTGTGGCTTTTTTCACAAAGAGGGTTGTGAAAATTAACTAACTGGTGTATGCCTAGAGTTATTGACGCGCAAAGGGCTGTACATTGATGTATTCGTGATGATTTCATGATTCATGATGTATTCGTGTATGAGTAGTAGGCTCCAACATGAGCTACTCAGCTCTTTCCTGTATCCAAAAGTGAGAAGCAAGGGAAACGCTTTTCAAAAGAGCTTTTTGTCCAAGTAGTTTTTTTCTCTTCATATGAGGGAAATACCTGCTGCTTGGTCAACTTCCTACTAACCATTTCTGAAATCTGAATAGAGGTTCTGAGTCTGCTGGCGTGTTTTCCATGGCTGGAAGCTCTCTCGCACATGTAGGAAGAAGGTGAACAATGCATATGGACTTGAAGAGGCACGAGAGTGCCTCCAGCTGCCGTTGCTGGATTTCTTTAAAACACTGACTCCTAGCTCACTATACCTGTGCTGCTAGCACTCTGTGTTATGACAGACTGTAGCATCTGTTGTATCAGATCCCTGGATGGTTGTGTCAAGGCAGCGTATGTAGAGGAGGTGCCCAAGAAGCAGCCAAGCAGTTGCATGACGTGATAGTATGATGCAGCTTCTGACTGCTCTTCTCTTTCGGTCAATGCTGAACCACACTCTAGAGAGATTGTCAGTTGTTCCATGCCATTGATGGTGCAGATAGATGTAAAATGGATGGAAAATTCACATGTAGTTGCTGTGATGCTAGTAGAAAAATGCATAATATTTACAACTGAAACCTCTCTTCAGTGCTTGCTTGCAACAGGAAAAAGGTATATTAGTAGATGATGGTAGATTGCATGTTTAAATTGGAGTAAAGATGTCGGGAACTGTATTTGGTTGTGTATTCTCACTCAGTTTTACTCACTGTCATGTGTTAAAACTGCAAATGATCTGGCAGGCTAGGATTATAAGAGGTGTTACATCCCATATGGTTTTTCTTGGTATGGCTTTGACAGGCCACAGTCTCAAAGACCTCCCGGTGGCTGCAGACCTTCCAGTGCTAGAGTTCGGCTGTTGACACTCAGTGGATTTGAATCTCCTGCCTGAATCACAGCGTCGTCACTGTGACCTGTAGCTGCCTCTCTGCGTATGCCAGATGATTGATGTCCTTGCCGCTTTTCGTGTTCTCTGTTTCTCACCACTAAGAGTTTGTCAACTGCAGTGGGTAACTGGAAGCTCTAAAATTTATTTGTTGCATCAATCCCTGTTCAGGCTGTCTAGTCATTCTCCATAGAGCATCAGTTTGTTGCAATCACCATTTTCTTACTTAATATAAGAAGACTGTAGCAGTGATCATTTTCTTGTTCCCAGTGATTTTTGTTCTGTCATAAGGATTTCTATGGTGCGTGCCACAGTAGTATCTGAGTTCTTGTGTTGAGTACTTTTTGAAGCCATTTTTCTTTAAGTGCTCATACAGGGCTTTTATAGTCCTTGGTTGTGTCAGCTTGAATGTCTTAGCCACACGCAGATATGGTTAACTACATCTGCCTTCTTAGCTCCCCCTTCTGTATGAGTTGGATTGTTCACTGCAGACATGAATGCATTTTGGTATTAAATGAAGTTATTTCCCTTGCAGTCCTTTAGGGTGAAGGATGTCTTGTAAAAGAATGATTAAAATGATAGAAGGAAATAAAGAGATGATATTGTGTCTGTGTTTAGTACTTATTGGACAAGCAGTACTTTTCCAAGGCAAATCAGGATCATTTGGGACAGGAAGGCTGTGAATTCCTGAAAAAGTGGAAAGGGTGGCTGGGCCATACTGTTTTTCCTGATACCAATGTAAAAATCTGACACCTGTTGACTTTAGTTTGCTTTGAAATCACCCCACACTCTTAAATGAAGTTCTACTGGATTTATGCTGGTGAGAGCAGATTTTGTCCCCTTAAATGTAGCCTAAGACAATTACATCTCCATTAAGAAATTAATTCAGAATTAATGCAGTTATTGTGCAGTGATTAAATTCCAAACTGCTGTTAGAAAAACTGAATTATTGAGGTTTGCCATTTAAGCTGTAGCCTGTGCGGACATAATGAACTGGCCTTTTATATTACACGATAAACCTCATGTTCTTAATAATCACTTGGAATTGACTTCATGTAAATAACTAGTGCAGCTGCAGCAGTCATCTCTTGAGATGGTACTGCTATCCTGCCAGGATTTTTCTGGTTGCTTTTTTTTTTTTTTTTTTTTTTTTTTTTTTTTTTTACTGTGGAGTTACTGCGAAACCAACCTGCATGGTCTCCTAGCAGCTCAATTAATACCTTGCATAACTTCTAAAGAGCTCTTTATAGATATAACAGTGTGCTTATGGTGGGTTAAAATGTACCAATTGAATCTGAGTATTGCCATTATTACTGTTGATGGAGTTTCTCCAACTCTGCAAGAAGAGATGTATAAATTACATAGTGGTTAAAGCTCAATAAATATGGTTTAGCAGTAGAGCAGTTTGTATTTAATCTTCTGTACAAGGACTGGTCCAGTAATCCAGTGAATGATAGTGCAAATGGGTGTTCATTTGTGGAGCACCATACATGAATTTTTCCAGGTGGCTAAGGGACTTAGGACCCCATGGCATTTGGGCACCTAACTCCCTTATGCTCTTTTGACAATCCTAGAAGTCATCCTAGAAATGAGCCCAGTTTTTCCAGTGCATTTTTCTGTGGCTGCATCGGGGTTGGTTGGTTTGCTTTTCTAGAAAGGGTATTTATTTTCATTATCGGTTCCCAAGCAATAAGGAAGCAATATGGCACAGACACAGCATATTACTTGACTGTACAGATGGAGGGAGGTAAGATCTTCCCCATTCCTACTCAATGATACTGTTTTCACCTTTCTGCTTGGATTAGAGTTTTTAAAATCTAAATGTCAGACAGTAAGATCAGTGGGAGCAGCTGGAAGTTCAGCTCTTTCCAATCTCAGGCCATTAATTTAGGAGCTTCAATAGGGACTTCAGAATCGCTTCAGTAATTCTATATTTTGGAAAATTTCAGCCTTGCGGCTCAGATTCAGACATATGGAAATAAAAACAATGTCTCTGCTGTGTGAAAAAACACAAAAACAGGGTCAAAGAAACTATGTTTTCTAGGATATCATTAGCTTTTCTCTAAGAGGTAGCAGCAGCACACATGCTTGGGAAAAACAGCATCACCTGATTCCTAAGTGTCCTCCTCGTTTCGCATTCACTCACAGCAATGCCACCAGGCGCAGTCTGTACCCACCTTATGTCACTGGGGTTTCACAGGACAGGAGTACTCCTAAATTCTGTGTCCTGTCCTGTTGTCTGACTCTGCACTCTAGCAAGGGCAGCCAACCCTTGGCCTAGCTCCAAAGGGTTAAACATGAAAAAGTAGTCTCACCTTCAAATCTCTGCAACCACTGGTGTCTGCTCCATCACATGGCTTGCCTGTCTTCAAGTGCTTTCTGGAGTTTCACATGTGCAGCTCTCTGGGTACCCATTTGTCTACAGTGTGATTATAATTATTATTTCCTTTTCAGACCAACTAATTGTGTTTGTAGCCCTTCATCCACCTCCTTCTCCATCACCTTCTGCTTCTCTCTCTTCTTATTGGGGTGAAAATTCCCTCAGATGCTGTTCAACAAGAATGCAGAGAACAAGAAACAAATTGTTTTTGGAGAGTGCTATTTACCTTTTTTATTTTCTGCTTTGTTAGCGACACAGAGGTTTCATTAGCAGGGAACAAAATGAATTCCAGAGACAGCAAGTAATATGCACACAAATTATAAAAAAAAACTAACAACCTTCAAACAGGAGAAAAAACAACCCCCCAGAAAGAATAACACTGAAGTATCTACTAATAAGGGAACAACTGCTTTCTATATGATAGTGCAAGGTGAAATTAGCCCATTAAAACCTTGGGGACTGTTGGTGCTGTAACAAAAAACAGCAGGGTCACAGTGCTTACAACGTGTTAATGTTGTTAGTCCTCCAGAGATGCAAGTCCAAATGGAAAGCAGGTCAAAAGGGCAGTTATTTGTATTTCTTTTAGGGTAGCCATTTGCTCTGGCAGTTACTGCGAGCTTCTGTGCAGTGGGCACATCTGCCCAGAATCATGGTAGATGGAGGTACTGCACATCAGATACTATGCCAGAAGCTTGGGACTAGCACTGAGCTGGGCTAACAGGGAGCATCGCAGGGTAGGAGAGCAGGGCATTAGAAGAGTTTGGGTCAGGTGCAGGTTCTGGAAATAAAATACCAGCCAATATTACAGCTGTGATTTAGTTGCCTTGCCAAAGCGTTTGCGGAGTTCTTGCACTAAACTGATCTATTTCTGCCCTGCCTTTTGTACCCCGTGTTCAAAAAGCACAGTGTCAACAGCTGCAGGGTGAGTATTGAGTTTCTCAGCCCTTCTGCAGATGACAGAACCGCACTGCTTGCTCTCGATGGTGAGTGAAGGGAAAAGTGTCTGAGTGCATATCTAAAACACAACAGCTTGGGAAGTGACTGCCTGCTTTTATACATAAAGGGGAATATCCAGCAGTCTGTTGCTGGGGAAAACGTCCCTCCGTGCGAGAGGCTGTAGCGGAAAAGCTTTGAATCTGTACTTAGGATAAAATAAATAAATAAAATAAAACAGGCACCTTCAAGCCTGAGGGAATGGAGCTTGTAAAAGCAGATAACTAGGATGCTGTTATGAAATGGATCAAGCCCCCTCACCTCGGGGGAGGAGGTGCGGGGTGTTGATAAGATTGTACCACACGGAGGATATTTGGTAATTAGCACTATCTCTAATGTAATCACTCACTAAGAGGTTTAGCTGAGATGTGACTTACCCAGGAGAGGGACTAGAGGAAAGGGGAAGAAAGGACAGGTGAGAAGAGCAAAATGTAAGTAGTCTTTGCCCTTCTGTAATACCATCTATCTGTGGATCTCAAAGAGTCTACCCCAGTTCTAAAAACAAGCGTGCAGCATCTCTGTGACATACAAGGTGCTATCCCCCTTTTACATAGGAAGGGATAAGGCACAGTAATGCTGATGACTTCAGCCTCCTGATGAGTCAGAAGCTGTGCTGGGAATAGGACAAGGATAGTGTTTGGTGCTACTGGGATACCCCTGAGCCTAGTCCTGCAGGAGGTATGAATGAGACAACTTGCATTTATACTTCACGACCAGTCTTGCCTTAAGAAGATGGCTGTTCTGAGTTTACCTAAAGCAGCACATCAGTCCCAGTAGAAACAACAACATGCTAGTTAGTCTTTTCTTCCAGAGAGCCCCTCTTGCCTATGGCCATATGCCAGCCAAGGAGATTCTTTGGGATAGCTTAGCCATTTTCTGATCAACCGTGCTGGCTGTCTCAAAATAACCGCCCAGAGCGAGATTCAACACTGCCATCACTCTGTGGGTTTTGTTGCAGGGACGCCACAGGTAGTAATGGCCAGTGATAACACCCTGGTGAATTTGGCCTCCAAACTTGTGTTACGCTCTTTCTTGATCCGACTTTGTCCGAAAGGGCCTGACACTGAATTTGGCAGAGGTATGAGTCGGACTGTCTGGACATTTGAAAGTTTCCTCATTTGTAGATTTCATGGCATGCTGCAAATTCCTGCTGAGGAGGTGGTGTTTCATTTCTCGAGGTTTGAAATTGAGATCTGTTCTTCAGCCTAGGGTGATGCCTTCATGTTCCAATCCTGATTCTTAGTTTCTGGTGATGTTCTTTCATCCCACACCCCCAGCGGTCTTTCTGTGCACACACAGAGGCTCCGCTGTTGACACTTGATTCCTGCAGAGGCAGTCGGCGTAGTTACTTTCTCCTCTCCCTCTCTTTCTCTAGTCCAATTCCATAAGACATCGCCCTACTCTCTAGACAAATAAAAGCCTCGAGGCAAACAGACGTCACTGTTGTAGTCTCGTTTGCATAGGAAGTTGTCAGGCCCCATCTGACCTGCCTTTCCATCAGGATTATAAAGGTGACGGATAGTCAATTTCAGGGATTCATGATCCATTTTAGCACAGCGCTTCACCTTGCAGCTAAGTAATACGGCTGTGATAAAATCAGCCATAATCACTGCATCTTACTCAGCACTGCCTTGGCTGTAAATATTGCTTTCATATATTAAAAGAAAGAAAGAAAAAAGCTCAAGTGGAAGGAGAGAGGGAGATCTAGGGAGGAAAGGTTTGCTCATCATCGCCGACCAGAGGATTATAGGCTTATATTATAGGTTTCCTAAAAGAGGGAAGCAGGGCTTGGAGTGATGTGCTGGGCTCTTGAAGTTTAAGGGACGCGGTGAAGGCTACACACCTGAAGCGTTCCCCACTGCCATGGGATGGTCATTAGCAAATGTCTGTCTGGGACATACTCAACTGAAGAAGCCAATGATCTTTGGGGACACCTCTCTCACAGTGCTTCAAATTTTGGGACAATTATCAAAATGACTTCCTTTCCCTGAAGTTCAGTCTTTGATTTCCTGAAGGAAACATAATCGCTGTATCTTCTCTTTCCCAGAACAGTTTAGGACTGAAAGAGAAGTATTTTTGGCTCCTGAAAATTTGTTTTCTCTTGCTTTCTTTGATTCATGATTTCCCTCTGTAGCTGCTTGTTCAGTGTTGTCCCAGCACCACTGATCTTTGGAACAAGATCTCTCTATCATGGTTCATTTATATCATATAACCACCCTGTGCTTCAGGGAGTCACTACTGCATATTAAATCCAGACCTTTCATCCTTTGGACTGTGTTCCAAATTACCGCTGTAGGTTTTCTCAATGATGTAATGTATGTGACTGTAAAAATAACAAGTGGTGGAAGTGTTAAATCAGGTGACATAGTCACTCTGCCACTATACTGTACTGGTGTTTTAGCAAAAAGTGATGGGAAACTGAACATTTGTGATGTATTTCTAGCATCATAACAGCTACGGTGGAGTCTTTGCCGAGTCACCTGAGGTTTTCTGCCCTTAGTTTAGTCTGTGGTGAGACCCGACACTGGAAGAAGCAGGGTGAAACACTGGCTGGCTTCAAGGGCTTTGTTCAGTGTCTTGATGGAAAGCCTAGGACCAGAGGAACTATCAGAAGCTGTCCCTGAAAGGAGAAGGATTAGTAGAGGCTCAGCTGCAGATATAAGCATGGGTAAGATGCAATGATTTGTGTAGAGCAGAGATGACTTATTCTGTTATGATTTCCCATTAAATCGAAGAGCAGTTTCATAGATAGGTGAAAGTAGGTGCTATACCTTCTCTCATCTCACTACAGTAGTCTACTCTGTTCTGCTCTGTATTTCATCTTTCCCTTTTTTCCCTTAATTTGTGATAGTCCTTGTTTTGTTCATTTCATTTTAGGAAACAGAGAGTGGGAAGGGAAGGGGGAGAAAAAGGGGAGCATTGCCCTGACTTTAACTGGGCAAGGGGAGAAGGTGCGACATGGCAGACAAGTGAGTCTGGCTCAGACTGTGAGTTTTCATTATCTGGGGGGATAACCTCTACACTGAACTCCAGGGCTGCATTGTGGCTTTGTGTCTCCTGACAGTGTGTGTTACTTGGTAGCCCTTCCGATTTGCTTAGTTAGTCTCCCGCGTGAGAAGTTCTGTGTTGAACTTCAGCTGAACTGCATTGATCATCAGTGTTCCTTCTGTCTGCTCAGGATATTTGAAGGGAGAAAAGGGAAAGGGAAGTCTAGCTTGAAGTTAGTATGTTTTCAATAAGAATTTAATTTAGATTTTGCACAGCTACAGCTTATTGGTTAAATCACACACCATTATGAGGAAAAAACAAAAAACAAAATGACTCAGGTTTCATAATTGTGTAACTTCTGGATAAACCCATTTCCACTGTTTCTTGCTTCTAATAGCAAAATAGGCCAGTTATCTGCTGAAGAGATTTAAAAAAAACCAAGTTCTGTTGGATGCCTGCACCCACTATAAAGTGTCTGCCCAGGCAGTAAGCATAAAACAGATTTTGCAAGGTACCTCAATCTGCAGCTGGGCCCAATCCCCTGCCCTATGCCTTTCTGTTTCTGCTGTCAGGGACTAGCTTCAGCAGCTGGCTGAGAAGTCTTCTCTCCTAGGGGAACCTCCAGATAGTATAAAGCCATCTATTCCCACTGTGGGAGAGGAGAAGATGGAAGTGAGTGTGGCAGGTCTGCTGTCTGCACCTTGAAATCAGGCCTCTGCCTCACCAGGTGTTGGCAAGTGATGAAAGGGAACACAGTGAAAACCTCCAGCTCAGAAGTAAGGGAGAGCAATGTGTATTTCCAATGAGAATCGTACTGAAGGAAAAGGTGCTTCAAGCCGCTGTTGCTGTAATAATGGTTGTGTATGCAGGGCTGGATATTATGTTGGTTAAAACACCAACACCTTAGTGACATGTGATGCTTCTATGATATTTCTTGAGCAGCAGTGCTCTAAAGACATTATTAACATTACTTAAAACATTACTTAAAAAAAAAAATCCATGTAAAAAAATGGGTGCTCTGAAGATTAATTATAGGATGTAGATCCTTTTATCTTGACTTCCTGGACTCTTTTTTTTCAGTTGCTAGAAGGGTAATTTTCACCCACTGTAGAGTTATTTTAAGTATGTGAAATGAGTTTTGCCAAGCCTTAATCCACGTTGCTTGTAACAATTTCCAAATTGCTGCAAACACTCTAGCCCCTACCACCAACTTAAATCCAGTGCTTGGACACCAAGCACAGTGGCCTGGAGTTGAAGAGAGTAAGACACGTGGCTGTTACTCTCTCCATTAGAAACAATTCCTTCAAATAAGAGATGAAGCAGGGTTTAGGGGTAATGTCTGGGAGCAAGTTTGCACTATGACTGTTTGTGCTGTGCCTTTAAGGAGGAATTCTTTAAGGCAATGGAGCCAAAATCCTGCCTACCACTGCAATCGCCTTTCAAAATTTAGAAAGCCTTTACAGTTATAGAAGCCAAAATATCTTTCCTTCCTCTCTCCCCCTATTTCCTTTACTCCAGGAAAGACTAAAAATAAGTGAATGGGCAAACTAAATATATGTCTACAGATGGCATAGGATTAAAATGCTTGGATCTCTTTCATTCTCCAACCAACTTTAGATAGCACTCTCCCTTCCTACTGATTACAAATGTCCCCTCCTCACCTACCAGTCCACCTGCTTTTCCTCTGCACCTCTGATTGTCCCCTTCCCTTCCTAAAAATCTTAACCCTTTTTCCTTAGGGGTATGTTGAAGGAAGGTGCTATGGGAACACAGCATGCACACTGCAGCAGCTTTTGGTAGAGTATACTTTTACAGAGTAAAACACTTCTGCCTTCCTGCCATCTGAAACTGAACTTTTTAGTCCTAGGGATGGACCCCTGTGTAACGACTGTTTCTGCATTAAGAAACACTTATGCTGTCAATAACATAACACTCCAATGCTGTCAGGCTGGAATAAAGACCCTGGGACCAGAGAGGGAGTGTTGATTTCCGTGTAACAGTGCATCTCCATTATTTTTCCTGGGATGATGCCCAGCGTGTAAGAGCCCAGATGAACACAGGCTCTCTCCTCTTTCCTCTTTCTTCTTGCTGTCCTAAGAGAGAAGCAGACTGACAGCTCTGGAGAGCTAACAGGAACAGCGTACATGGTGTGGGACAGTTGTTTTGCTTGGGGATCAAAGCTGGATGGAAAATTTCTCTCCAGTGTTACCTCCACATGGCCAGTCCTGAGATGGTGCTGAAAGGCCGTGTTTCCTTGTTTGGAAGAGCTGCATCTTTGAGGGGATGTTTACAAGAAAGATGATTTGCTGTGTCGACCCCTTGATTCATGGGTGAGCTTTCAATCTTGGGAACTGCAGTTAGGAGCACTCTGCCCAGTCAGCAGAGCACTCTGCAAAGGAAACATTATGGGTTCTTAGGTCAGAGTTTTGCTGAAATGAACTGGCTTGTTGCTGCTTCTCCCCTGCCTGCTCATTTTAAGTGGGTCATGTTGCCAGCTCTTTGTGCTGGGATGGCTATGTTAAAGCAGAAGCTATGATTTGATTTGTTAAATATCTTCCTTTTGGATCACTTTCTCCTCTCAGAGAGAGACTTCCTTCCCCAGGAATGTAATGAAAAGAGTCTTGGTGAACACACTTGCTGTATTTAGTCTTACGCTTCCCTTTCCTCCCTCCCCCTGCTTTGGTTTCCATATCAAACTCCTTCCAGGGAACTTCTTCCATCACGATGTTTCTTCCTGTGTTCCTACTCATTCTGCACCTGAGCCCTACAGCAGGTGGGAATCAGCACACTGGCACTTTTTGTTTAGTAATGCCATCACTTTTATCATCCAGAGACCTTCTGGATAAAATGCATGCCCGGAAAAAGATCACCGTCTTGGCAAAGGGATTGGTGCCAGATACAGAATATGACCTTAGCTCTTGGTCAATAGCAGAAATCCAGTGCAGGTTAGTTACAGCCATGCAAGTCTTTACTGTCTGATGGCCAATGTGCTTTATGTATGTTGAATGGATGGTCTCTTTCCATGTTCTGGTGAGTTAATACCAGTGCTTTGCAGTGTGTGTGGTGAGACCCGGCAGCAGCAGCAGCAGCATGAGCTTTCTGAACAAGGCGTATGTAATAACCTGCCATTCTTCCTCCTGTCCTGAACATTTAGCTAGAAATAGAGAAGGAGTGATCTGCCTCAAATAGCAGTAGTACTGACTTGGTATACTCAGTCAGTATACTCTGACTGTGGAAGAAGTAGCATTTGGCAACCATGTGTTTTTCCACCAGCAGCAAGTTTTCTCATATGTTGGCCAGTTCCCATATTTCCATTCCATTCACTTGAAGTTATTTGCTTGTGAGCCTGCTCTTCCTATGTGTTTTTTGCTGACAGTATAAACACATGTGGTGTAGAGATATTCAGAAGTCAGCAATCATCTAGCCCTTCAAAGATGGGCTTCCCGTGAAGCTTTCCATCACAGAGGATGTTTGTAGGTTTTGTGCTGTCACGGTGCTGGTACCCGAAGTGCCAGGAATACACCTTCTGCTGCTGATGCCCGAGATCTTTCCTAGGCAGCACCTGTAACTGGAGGTAGCTTTCCCTTTCTTGCTTGTGTTTCAAGCATGTCATCTTTTTTTGACTATCTGTGATTTCTGCTGCCTCAGCTAGATGCTTAAAATGTAGTGATCTGCTGGAAATTGAGCAAGTCTTTTTGTTTGCCTTCATTTCAGGTGACACAAGCATGCTTCTGTCTAGGGTCAGAAATTCATGGGAACTGTTTTGCCAGCAATCCCCTATACCAAGGCTTCTCAAGGGATTTTGTGACATGAATTGTTGCCATTTTCTATTATTAGGTGAGCATTAATAATGCAATGTTCTGCAAATCACATGGAAAGGACACAGTGTGCAATTACAGATGCAGAATTGTACTGTAGAAGTATGACGGCTAAAGTCTGCACATACGACTACAGAGATCTAAGCTGTGCTGTTGGTTTTTCCAGGGTTGTTATCTAGCCTTCTTCCCACCAGTCTTCATTTTTCCCTTGTGCAAGCATAAAGCTGGAGTCAGGTAGGCTTTCTTCACCAGGGGAATGTAGTTAATTACCGCAGCAGTCATGGTTCATGCAGGCTAGTGGTTGTATCTCTTACTAGTGACTTAAGGCCAGATGTGCTGGAGCAATGTAAGTCATGAAATAGGAGGCATGGTGGGGATAAAGGTATATCACATAATCTTCCTGATGAATCTGCTACCCTGACTATGGTCAGAACACTCCAGTAAGTAAAAACTTCTGGGTGAAACGGTGGCTGTTTTGTGAATGACATTACAGATTCACATGGTAGGATTTTCCCTTTGAGTGCTAAAACTGGTGCTCCAGTTTTGGTGTCTGGCATGAAATATGATTCCTGTTTAAATGGATGTATCTTGGTTTTTCTTCTTTCGTGGAAAGGAAAAACACACTGGTGACTGCGGAGTCTGTGGCATTTTCTTTATAAAGGTGTTGATGTTTTAATCTTGGGTATGTTCAGAATGCCAAAGAGTACTGTCTTTTTTTAGAGAGGTTAAGCACCTGAGCAGCCATGGTTCATGCAGTGCACTTAATTGGAGGGGCAGGAGAGGATTTGGGGTTTTGAGGATTGTTTATTTGTTTGTTTTCCCTGGAAAACTGTTCTTCTGATGGCTTCATATTCATTTGAGTTCCATGTGGTTTAAATCAAATAAAACTAACTCAATTTTCTTGCAGATCCCTCCTTCTCACCTTGTAAAAGCAGATCCTCAGGTGATATAAAGTGTCATAGAGTTACTACAACTTAATGCTATCTGTAGATGTGCCCCTGGGTCTCCTGAGATGTGGTAGTTTTCTGAATTTTCTACTCATCTGAGGATGTCTATGGTAAAAAGAATATAAATTTCCAGTGTTGAATAGAAGCAGAAAAAGAATCCCTTAGGGCTTATTTTACACAGGGAAATGAACTGGTAGAACTATAGTGGAATAATTATAATTATACCACTGTGGCATAGCCATAAATGAGATAGAGTAATTGTATCAGAGGCATCTTAGCTTTATTCTCAAATACAGTGCTCACATAGGGAGTTATTCTGTCAGTGCTACAGCAGATGATTATTATTATCATTATTGTTGTTATTTATTAACCAGCATTTAATTTAGCACTTTTTTTGCTGCAAACTTCAAAGTGCTTGAAAAATAAATCTGTATCATTCCTGTTTAAAGTACCGCTGTTGTCCTTCAGGCCAGTTTCTGCAAATTCTCAAAAAAATCTTTAGACCTTCTTTATTCATCATAAAAATGAAAAGAAAAAAAAATGGGCACCAACCCAAGTATTTTTTCTTTGCAGGTCACCTTAAACGTACATAGCTAAGAGCCAAAAGAGAGGGGTTTTATTCCCAGCTCTGCTACTGACTCTCTGTACGTGACCTTGGCCAAGTTATTTCACTTCCACAGATGAGAATAATAGTGCTGACCTTGCAGAGGTATTATGAGGCTTTATTTCTAAAGCTTGCAAAGCCTCTTGAGATCTTAAAGTGGAAGGAGATAGCAAAGTTTAAAGTACAACTATTATTAAACACATTTATCATATGGGTTGGATGCGAACGTCTCAGCGATCTGATCTTGGTCTTTTCCATTTTTAAACTTGAAAATCTAACTGAGATTTAAATTCTGTAACTTCCATTGATTGCTTTATTTCAAGTGTATAGATGATACTATACCTTCTCCTTTCCCTTCCCACAACCCTGTAAAACAAATCTGTGGCCAACCTCTATCCATTCCATTTCCCTCGTGGTCATCCACCAATAAATGGAGGCTGACGTGGCAGAGCTGACTAGATCAACTGTTGTTAGGTCACTGATCTCTGCACTGAGGATTTTAATTAGACTTATCTTCTTGAGCCCTCGGTGGCCTAATTGTTGCTGTGGCTCTTGAATCTTCTTGAGAGATTGGGTTGCAAGGCTTATGATACCTTATCTTTGCTACTAAAGAAAATCATGCCTTTTGTTGTAGTTTCTGAACACCGTGAAGTGATTCTGTAATGGCACCTCATTAGCATCCGTAACTTTTGCTTCTTGATTTCCATCTTTAACGGCTTCTGCGGTTGGATGCCTTCCCCGCCCTCCAAAGCATGTACCATACAGCTTATTTTTTCCTTAACAGAACATTCTGTTTCAAGTCTCAAGCATATCTTCAGCATAAGGAGATGCTGAAAAAACTGCTATACATCTTCCACTTCAGGCAATGATTTTCACAGGTCTCCTAAGAAAAGCAATGCTTAAGTGGGCAGCACCTGGTGACCCTGAAACACAGGGCCCCCTGTATAGACCCATCAGGGACCTCTGAGAGGTCCATGAAATGGAAGTCAGAAGGCAAGCCTTTGACAGAAAGTGTATTCACTATGCTGGGATCCACACTCCCACTGGAAAATTCAGAGATCCGTACATGGAGAAAAAGTTGAAAAACAGTGCTTTAGAAAATCCCAGTATTCTGTTTCCATAATTGGTGGTGGTGGCAGCTGTGCCACAGTGTGAAACAAGGGAACACCATCTTAGTGGGCTGCTAAACCAAGTCTTCCTGAATGTGCTCTTCTGTGGCATGTGCCGTAGGGATGAGGCATTAACTGAAGTGCCTTGGCTTGAGTTAGGGTAGCCAATTGCACTGTTTTTCTCTAATTCTTTTTTGTAGTTTCAGTTAGATATGGATAAGCTAGAAGCTATATTCTATGGTGGATCCCAGCTTCTGTGTCCCCTTCCCATCCTCTCCACCCCCTCCGAAATGCATCAGTGGATATCTCTAGTTGCATCACTTCTCATGAATTTAAAGCTCTGTTCTGATCATGCCAGTCAAATTGCCTGGTGGACTCAAGTCTCTTCCTTTTCTTACTCCAGGATAAAAGGCTGGAGCCTACTTGAGGCTCCAGCCTCAAGTTAGCCTCAAGTATTCTGGGGTATCTTCCAGCCAAAGTCTGATACTTCTTGCGCTCTAGCCAATAGAAATATGATTATTAAAAGTTGAAGGCCTAAGATTTTGGCTGTGCTGTTTGCTCTGCTGCATCAAAGATGACAGTAACTTTATACAAAAGACAAGGAAAAAGTGGGGAATGATTGTTAGCATTATGATGTTTAATAAGGTTTATAATAGCAATAATCCTCCATGAAAACAGTTGTTATCATAGTTAATGTCCGCTTTGTCAGTGCGTTAACCTTCCTTGGCTTTGCCTCGGGCCATTAAATGACCAACCATTCGTTAAACACCCAGGAGTGACCAATTTCAGGGGGAATATTATGGAGTTCATTTGCTAAGTGAAGCACTTGGAAGAGCATGCCTATGTCACTTGCTACTGTTTAGGCACACGCACTTCCATCAGCCCTCACACACACAAACTCGGGCATGTATCCAGTTCCCTGGTCTCATGCACAGCTTCACTTAGGCTTTAACATGCACAACCTCTTGTGGAAACTGATTCATGCCCTCCCATGTTAGGCCCAAGCCCAGGTAATACAGGTGGGCTTATAAGAGGAAGAGGAAAGATGTGCTTCTATAAATTGGTCTGACAAATTGGGAGAGGCGTATCTCCAATTTTTTACCACCTTTCTATACCTTCTGCTTTTTCTGCATTTCAGTTGCCTTTGTTATTTTTCCCTGAACAGTTGTGTTTTCGCCCTACTTTCAGCACAATAGTCATTCAGATGCAATCTAATCATCCCCACTGAAATCCATGGTTATTGTCACTTTTGCTTTCCTTTGCTCTTCTCCCCAGAGGTTGGCTCTTTTCTGACCTTTCTCACCATGTAAGGGTAACTTTCCTCAGTACTTTTCATAACGGTTGAACATAAGTCTTAGTCTTCTACGTTTGAGCTTGACATTGAATTTGCCATCCCTTCTATTCTTTTCTACTATTCCTTTGCTTTGGATAGAGACTTGTACTTTTCTCACGTGGCTTAAGTTAAGTCGGTTGCCTGCCAAATCAAGTACATGGAATACGTCAAGGGCTTGAAGGGGCTTGAAGACTTTTTCCCTACCAAACAGTTTGTGTTGTCATGCAGCGCTGGGAGCTGTGGCATCCCCATATATGTTTGTAGGCCAGGCATACACATAGATACTAGACAGCACACTAGGCAGGAGCAGCAAGAGGGCACACCAGAGTCCCTGGCACCCCTTTGCCTGAAAAAGAAAGGGTACCTTGTGCTTTAGATATGCAAATGCAGGTGCTCTTTATACTTCCTCAGCACTTCAGAAATTAAAATGGAAAAAAGATTCCCCTTCAGTGCCAGCCACTCTTAATTGCAGCTCTCTGTATGAATTTCGTTACTTTGTAAGGGCTCCCCTGCTTTCCTCCCTATCTTTCTGGAATGGTAAAGTGCTCTCGCTTGCTGCTTGGACAGTCCTGAGTGCTGCTCGCTGCAGGTGTCAGTCTGACAGTTTATGAGAGCACTTCATAATCCCGTAAGGAGATGGGAAGGAGAGCACTTCCCTGTGCACAGCCAGAGATGCTGCTCTGCTTCTGGGGCTCTTCACATGCAAATGAGGGAGGCTGCTTTCACTACACAGGCCCTTCAAGATGCACAAAAGTGCAAACATTTTCAGACAGAGCTGTATCTAATAAGCAAGCATCTTTAGCTTTCCGCAAGTGTGTCTCCCTTGTCCTCCTATGAAATAAAAAACAAAAAAAAAGAGGGAACTTTGCTAAATAACTGGAGATTTCCGTCTTGTCCTTTAAGAGTCCAGCCATAGCAGGAAGGATCTGGGAAAGAGGCACATGAACAAAAAGAAGTTCAGGCCATTGACAGTTGGGCATCCAAGGAATAAGGAAGGATGAGCTTTGAGATCATATGGTTTTAAAATGTAATTAGCCTAAGGCTTATCTATTTGATTCCTAAGCGTTTAAGATGCACTTGGTTGATGTTGTTTTAGCTTTTTAAAAATTGGAAAGATGATTTCTTTGTCTTTAAATAATCAACCAAAGAAGAAAACCTGCAGGGGTGTGGTTCTCAGCTTTAGAAACAAATGTTTTAAAGGGGAAAAAACATTGATTATAAAATGACTTGTGCAGAGCCTGGCACAATGACTGCCTTTAGGACACTTCATTACAGCATAAATAGCAGGGGGATGAAGCGTTTGATTTGTAATTCCTTTTTGCCTCTTTGGTAAAATTTAATTTACTCTTAATGTAATTATTCATTACTTAATACAGCCAAACATTACTTACCCAAATATCTGTGATATAAAACACTTGTTTATCCAAAGTGAGGTTGTATACCCCAGATGTTTCCAATATATCAAATAGTAGTCTCCTCTGCGTAACCTTTCACCAGAATGCCTTATGTGACTTCCCATCCCTGTCAGATAAATAAAGCAAGGTGAGAACATGTTTTTAAGCACTATCCTGCCTGTCTCTGGATTTATAAAACACTGTTGCTAGAGTTTGGGGTAATGTAACGGGCTGCTTGCTCACTAGCCGCTTGCAGAACATTGTTTTACCCAAGTGTGCAGTGAAAGTATTTTCCACAAGCAGAAAGAGACAGCAGGGGAATTTTAAAAAATACATAGGGCTTGATTTCTGTTCTGACTGATATTGGCTTGAACAAGCGCATGTCCTTTTGTAGTCAGTGGAGACAGACTGGTGGTTCTGCAGCAACAGAATGGGGATCAGGCCCATGATGTGTGTAGATTTTGTAATGCTGGCATGTTTTGAATTCACGGGTCAGGGACTAGCTGGGCTTCTGTGGGCAGTGTTAAGTTCCCACAGTTCTTGCCTCTAGTTAGCATCACATGTAAATGAAGCCACTACAGTTCATACTTTTAAGTCATTTAAGTGGCAAATTAGCAGCAGATACCGCAGAAAGACATCAGCCAGCCTGTCTGCAACTAGTGCTGGGCAAGGCATTAGGGATGTACATTTAAAGCACAAGCTGGGAAGCCAGATGGCTTTGGGGACTGGGCACTGTGAGTATCATGGCTGTTCAGTTCTGTGTCAGAGATCTGAATACAACTTGTTAGCTACTCTGTGGTGGTGTCCCAGCAGAATGTATAGACTTCACATCAGTTCCTTGCTCTTAAATCAAGCAATGTCCAGCCAAATACAAATCCTTCTGCTGTTTGCGTTGACTTCAGTGTGTTTTGGGCAAGTTAAGGGGGAGCTGTGTAAACTGCATATCCCCAACTTGTGAACTGCCCTCAACTCTCTTGAAGAGAGGCTTGACAGAAAGGCCAAACCTGAGGTCTTACCTCTGCCCTGGAGGCTCTCTCTCTGTATCAGCATTTGGACATGTTAGTGGAATGACATGGGGAAAGCAAGTATTGTTTCCTGCCCTGTGGATTAATAGAGGATTTCCTGGGGTTGGTAATACAGCACCTTAAACAAAAATAAGCAAACAAAAACAAAACAAACACCCTTCATTATAAATACTGACGTAAGTAATGCCTCTTTGACTTCAGAAAGTTAGTTTGTTGCACCAACCTGTATATAATCTCCCTCATGTCATTCCTCTCCCTGCTGATAACTTAGCAACTTTTGTCGGATGTTCTCGAAGTCACTGTGCATCCATAATGAATTTTAAGCTGCACAGTGCCCCTGCTAGTTAGGTAAATGCCATTTCTGTTCCCACAGATGGGGGGAAATGAAGCACAAAGAGGTTAAGTGCTTCACCTAAGGTCATGCTCTAATGCATCGTCGTCCTTTTTCGGCATGGTGAGGGCTCTGTCTCCCCTGCTGGAAAAGCTGCTCCGAACTATCCTCTGACTCTTAAGCGTATCTGATGAATCCCATTCATATTGACAAAAACTGGGAGCTGGAATTGTACTCTTGTCCTTCAACTACATAGAAAAGATTTCTGAAACTTGTATTAAAGGAGATCTTTATTACCTATCAGTAGTGGTAGTAGTCTCATCTATACCTCTATGTGTGTGTGTATCTGATACAGGGTAACATGAGCATTGTGTGTCATAACCATGTCATGAAGCACAAGCTAGACCTGTCCTATGACCACCAGTTCTGTGACATGAAAAAGCCCTTATGGTGATTTGAAGCTTTCAGCTCCCCATTTCTGGATGTTTTAGGGAGGTTAGCAGCATCCCTAAACACAGGAACACTTTGGTTTTGTATTGATGAAACTTTTACATGCACTGCCATCCTCACCAGTTTGTCACTCCCCTCCTTTCTCTTCCTCCCATATTTTTGGGAGACTGCTGTCATCACCATCTTGCTGAAGAGGGCAAATGGCTGAAATGACAGAAACGTCATTATGTTTCCAAACAAGATAAAAGGAAATCTGAAACTCAAATGCACTTTCAACCATGAAGTGGAGAAAACTGCCATCAGATCAAGAGTTGATGGTAAAAGATTCCTCTCCTCCTGTTTTTGTTTTATATGCAGGCAGAGGCAGGAAATGATGAGAACTAGAAAAAGCAAGTTTCAGGATCCAACACCCACAGCTCCCAAAGGGCTGGGAGTCTTTTTTTTTTCTTTCCATATATTTTTTCCTCCTTCCCTACAAGAGCATCTAGGATGTCTGTGAATGATCACACTGTCTTCCACTCCTGAGTGGTTTCAAGTCTGTTCTTCAGCTTATGATCACAGACTTTGTATGAAAGCACAGAGCCTCTTAATGTGACAGCTCCAGGGGACAAGCCTGAGCTGTTGAGACAAAGTTTGTTAGTCAGGTGTCTCTTAAAGACTTTGTTTTTATTGGAAGGATGAGACTGCCTCCAGAAATACTTGCCGAGAACCTTATTACTCCTGCCTTGCTTTCCTCCTCTTTACCCCTCTGCCGGTCAGTCATAAGTTACTGCCAAGCTGTTGTCCTCTCGCACCTCTGTGTACGGGGTGCCCAATACTCCCACCATCTCTACTTGGGGGGTGTTATATATGGCAGGTTGCAGTGCCGGTCCCAGAATGATTTACAAGAGCCTCATCAGCATTCGGGGCTGGATGCAACTAAGCAGGATGAACTTGTTCCTCACATAAGCAGAAGGAAAAAAAGAAAAAGACAAATAAGGCATGATCTGAAAACACTGATATTCAGCCCCTGCTTTGCCTATCTGAATGTCCTATTCTGTCTGACACCTGCTCACACATATACACTGGCATGCATGCATGCACATATATTATTAATCTCCCAAATACTTAAGAGATGTTCTGAAATTTGGCATCTTCTGATTAACTGTTTTCCCTTCAGGTATCTCTTTGGCTAAGACTCTGCCCTTCCAATTCCCTCTGAGAAAACAGGGTGCTGGAGTAATGTTTAGAGGCCAGAAAAAGCAGGGCATCAGAGCTTCCATAACAGAACATGTTCTCCCATTTTCACAGAGTTGGGAGGAGCAGCTTGACTTTTGGTGTTGTTACTGCACTGGTGCTCTCAGTCTTTCAAATATAGTTCCCTCTGTCAAAGCCAGTTGGGTGAGTGGGGACAGATGAAGTCACATACCCTTTTTGAATCTGCAGGTCACATAATCATCAGTTACTTTTTGACAAGTTCAAACAAGAGTCCTGGGAAGAGTCAAACTCCATAATTAAATGCCAAGCCCTAGGTAGCTGCTGTATATTGAAGGGCTCTGGAAAAGGCTGCAGTAAACAAGGTTTCACTTGTTTGGTCTTCTAAATGACAGTTTTACGGTGCCAGTAAAGTAGCTTCATCAAGACTCTCTAAGACCTCTTGAAATTGAAGATGCTGAAATGAAATAGGTGCATGCCTTTAAATTACTGATATCTGAGTATGTAAATAGACCTTTGTGCTTTACACACTGTCTTTCTGATCCCAGACAGTAGTTCTGGCTGTTGAATCTCAGATTCTTGAAATAATGATAGACACTTTAAATCAGCCCTGGCTTTCTTGAATAACTATATACTCATACAGATGCATGCATGTCTCCGTGCACGTGCATGTAGCTTTGCTTCTAGGTATCCCTCCTCTTTCTCCCTCACATACCTACAGAACTACGTATCCATGCCCCCTCCCACCTCTCCTAGTTTTTAGGCTAGTGATTGCTATAAAAGCACACGATATTGTGTTTCTGTCTGGGTCCTCTAGATAGCACAGTAATGCAGGCAGCAATGCTGTGACAGTGGCTGTGAAACTAAAGTTTGTGAAACGTCCACCTGTCCTGCCAAAAGGTGTGTCTTTTTCCCAGGGGCTGAACACTAATTGATGTCCTTGGTCTTGCAAACTTAGGACTACAAGGATGAAGCTGCTTCCCCTTTAAAACCAGACTTTTGGGACTATGTTTTTGCTTTACATTCTTTGAATCCCACCTTATTAGGGGCAATGAGAGAAATGAAGGAACTTTTTTCAGTTCTGTATGCACTCTATTAACAAGATTCTCTGAATTGAAGTACTGGAAACACTGAAGGTCCTGCACAATTGCACTCAAAAGACAGTACACACAGACTTCATGGTGGGAACTTGGTTATACAGCCCTTAAGGTAAATAGGCATGAAAGCTGATGGGGAATAGATGCCTGAATTCTTTTGAACCCTCACACCTTAAGCTGGTGCAGCAAGGTGAGACCTGGTGTGTGGAAGAGCAGAGGAGCTGAAAGGTACACTTGCATTATTTAGGTGAGTCTTCACAAGCAGCCTTACAGTAAGGGTAGAAGCTCTTTTCTCAAGTATACACAAGGGGAACCTTAAGGCTCAGTAACACAAAATCCTGTTTTTTTTTTTTTTTTTTTTTTCTGGTCTTTACTTAAAAAGATCAGTCTCTTTCTAAGGCAGGAAAACTGAGGCACTGCCCCAGTCACACACCAAGCTTGTGGCAGAATAGGAAACAGAATCCAAATTCAATGAGTCCTAGTGCATTGCTAGAAACTTGCCTCCTTCATTTTTTCACAGGAGCACACACAGAGGTTTTGATATAGGGACAAGAATGAGAGGAATCGAGCCCGCATTTCCTTTGCACTGCTTCTTCAGGAACTACTGACAAAATCCAAAATATTTCAAAGGCAGCCTTAGAAGTTTACCTGCTTAGGCAAACCTCTTGGGCTAGAAACCTAAATTAACAACTTTATGTAGGCTACTGGTGCAGGGAGATAAACACTGATGATTAATCAAGCTCAGGGAAATTCAAATCATGTGGTTTTGTAAATAGCAGAGATGTTGCAGAGTTTGTTTTGAGATCTGGGAAGTGGTTGCAGCTCTCCCTGTACTTATCTGGGCAGAATGTGTTTATTAAGGCTAGCTGAAGGCATGAGCTAAACAGGATTGCGAAGCACAGCAAATTGCCAGGGGCATCCAAGCCGCCATGGACCCTACTGCCTACTTTGCCTGAGAGAAAGCTTAGGAATATTGCCACTAGCAGCATCAAGAAATGAGTCAGGATATGTGTGGCAATGACTGCTTTGGTGGTTGGCGCCAGCACAGCCCCTTCCCCTTCCCATCTGCCCAGCAGATGCTGCAAGCCTGACTCTGCAGGTATCTCTTGCCCTTCCTGGGGCAGGAATGGTTAAGGCCCCAGCCATCATCTGTGGAATGGCAACATTCAGTTTGTGCTATGCTGCTGAGAAACCCCAGGCTGATTCTTCTGCTCACTGGATGTGATCTGGCGTCCTGGGCAGCCAGACACTGATACTGCGTGTGTTGGGACAAGATATTTGGCATAGACTTCGCTACATCGTCAGCTCTCCCAAGAAGCCACGGCCTGCTGATTTAATACCAAATCTGATGTGTTTAGCTTTCAAACCACTTTTGCCAATAAGTCCACTCGCAAGCATCTACAGAGTCCTTCTGGCTGAGCCTATGTTGGTAGGTAACATTAGAGTTGCCTGTCTTGGATTCTTACATTGCTGAATGAGAAACTTTGTCTATGTTACTCCTCCTTGTACATTTGGCATGTCTCTAGCATCATAAACTGTTGTGTAATATCTGCATCCTCTCCTTCCACACTTAGAATCTTACTCAGCCCGAATTCTTCCCTTCTGGTTGTTGCCTGTTCCGAAATTGCCAGACAAGCCAGGTAAGGACAGGGCACAGATCTGGAAAAAGAAAATGAATGGTAGGGAGTCCTCTCTGGGCTGTTCTAGCCTCTATGCAAGTTCAGTGTGTACAATATGAGAGAAAAATCCTGAAAGAATATCTGTGTCAGTGGGGCTGTTCCTTTCTGAGGGGCTACAAAGAGCAAATGAGGAGAATGAGAAAGAAGTGCATCACTAGCCCTTTTTTCCTGCTTGCTGCAGCTTGCATTGTGGGTGGACCTAAAAACCTGTGCAAGAGCTGGTCCACCAGAAAGTTTAAAAGCAGAATTTACTTGTTCTCAAATATTCTTGGGAGGCCTAGACATATGTTGCCTCTAGCACGAAGGATTTTACTACATCCAGGGAGAAATGCTGAAAGCAGAAATAATGCCCTAATTCTCACATCTTCTTGGTTGTACAAGGAACTTTGAGGAGAGTACTCTCTGGAATATCACTGAGCCATATGTGTGAAATGGCCACAGCTTCACTTCAGATATGGGGGTTTTGCCTTCTAGAAATTCAGCACCGATTAAAACCTTGTGAAGTATTTTGAGATACTGAAAGGATAAGTACAAGAAATGTACAAAAAACTGTTGCAAGCAGCAGAACCCTTGTCCTTTATTTTCCTTTCCTTTGCTAATGGTGAAAGTCTTGGGGATCTTTCAAGAACTTTAATTTCTTTCTTTGTTCCTTAAATCCTGTATCTTTAGAAGCATTTAGGAGAAACGTTGTGAAACTGTAGATGTTCCTCTAGCACCTGACCAAGTGTCATGACACATGCGGAGAAATCTGCAGCTGTACTAAAGATAGCTCAAGTATATGAACAGAACAGAAATAATTCATTCATAGAGATACTCAGAGAGGCCAAAACACTTCCTTTAAAACTGTATTCTGTTAGAAAATATATTTTCTCCTTTTCATTTGATTTTGATGATGACTGATGTGAGGAAGAAGGGTGGTTGGGAATTCTCTTTTAGATGTTTTGGAATGCAGCTTTGATTGTTGTTGTTTAGAGTGACTTTTTCTCATGAGAACTTTGTTGAGTGGTTTACATTTAGAGGAAAAATGAAGACTGACCTAAAATGATTTTTTAAAACATTTTCTTGGGAATAAGTTTGAAGTCTTGATTTTCTGTTTTCAATGACTATCCCACACACCTGCTTGAATATCTAGAAAAAAATCTATAGAGTAAAACATCCATTATCAGTTCCAGCTCTCCTCTTTATATTCACTTTTCTGTCCTACTCAAGGCTACGTCATTCAAGGCTCTTGACATTCAGGGTTTGCTTGTAAGTGATTTTGCAAACAACACCCTTCCATTGGTGAACTGTGACAATGACAGTGTATGATGGCATTGTGGATGTATGTTCATCTTAGTGCTGCAGGGATATTATCCCTGTTGCAGATGGTCTGCCTCCTGAATAAACATTCTGTCCCGGACCAGATTATTTCTGTTCTTGTGCCTTTTGCCTTGGAACTTGGGTAGAAGAGTTGAACTTCGTCTCTGTGGACATCTCTGGGGGTCATTAAAAGTGGGTCATTAGTGTCCTGTAAAATGTTTCTCTGTCAAAATAGCCCCATTAAGGGATGCTCGTTTTCTTTTAGTGACAGTTTGTAGTTTACAGATAAAATCTTTCTTTTTCTGGCTTTCAGCTCCATAAGCTTTCCTGATAGATATCTTTGCCCACCTTAGGGAACTGCAGACAGTTGAAAAGACAAATCTTGCCCTCACCTGTGCACCTTCACTGCTGTAAATACTTCATTTGCTGACATTGGGGCAACCTTTCTTGTTTTCAAGATGAGTGCCTGTGTGTAACAGGAGGTAATTTGCACCCGCTATTTGAATATAGATAGAGGTTTTCAGAGGCACGAATAGAAGTGAAGACACTGGTTACTACTAGAGTGCTGTGGTACTTAATTGCTGTCTTAACCTTTCTGTTTCTTTTTAAGCAACTCTGATGATGATGTGCAAATACTGATATACTCCAGCTCATTCTGTCTCTTCTGACACTCAAGGGCTGATGGAAAGAAGTACAGTAACACAGCAACAACTTTGGTCAGCAGAGACAACAAATTTGATCAAATCTTCCTGAAGGACAGGTCTGTGATACAAAAAGGAGCACATTTTGCAGTTTTTTTCAGGATTTTTACCATGCTGTAAAAGATTAATTCCCAGCTAACTCTAATTGGGCAATCTAGCATTGCCAGCAAGATCTTGGGGGCATATTAATCATTTCCTCTTAGGTCAGTAGGAGAAGGAACAGAGCAGAGCAGTCTGCTGCCTGCCCAAGGTTTGAGATAACCTATCAACTCTTTAGTCATGAGGCAAGAAAGAATTTTTAATGCTCTTAATGTTGTTCTGTTTCCTACCACTCTCATCTGCGCTGGTCCTTATACAGCTCTTTCTCATTTGTTTGTATACCCATTTTTCTGTGTCTGTCTCTCTCTGTCTTGGTCTTTATCTCATTCTCGCACACATCCTTTTTGTTTTTCATCCCCCTTGAGCTTCATCTTTGTCTTAACTTGAGCTCTCTTCTTTCTGTCTTGTTTTTTCCTTTGTCAACTTGTTTTTATTTAGTCTTTTTTGTGCATGTGTGTCTCTCTTCCTCTCTCCTCTCCCTTCTCTACTCATCCTTTATCTCTTTCCCACTCTTTCTCTTTTTTCCAATTCCATTAGTGAAAGTAGATAATAACTTGTGAATTCAAGTGGAACTTCATTTCTGAAACCGTACACTCGTGCTGGAACCCATTAAGCTCGATAGCGAGAAATGAGAGAAATCATAATTATCAGGCCAGTAAAATACATGAAACATAAAATTTGTCAGGGAAAGTAATTGAAATTATTGGAGCAGTTGGGTCCTGGTGCTGTGCAGACCCTCAGTGATAATGGAAAGGTTACGGGCAATGTTTAGCAATGCTGATGAGGCCCAAGGTGACTCAACGCCACCACAGTCAGCAACTTTATGCTCTGCTTACATTAATTTGCTAATCCATCTTTGGAAATGGCCAGGCTGAGCAGTGCATCTGGGTTCATAGAGCCCCTGCCAATGAGCTGATGTAGCCAATGTTGCAAAACTTTTGCTTTCGTTTTCCTGTTACTTCACCTCCCTCTCTTCTGTTCCTTTTCACATCTCTGTTTCTTTGCTCTTCTTTAGTCTTCCCATCCATTTCCCTCTGAAGCCATTTTAGAGTCTGCCTGCACATACACAATATGTTGATTATTTAAAGCTTGAACTATAGAAGTCCCATCCGTTTGTCTAGCATTGCCCTCTCAGAAGCTGAATGTACTTGCAAACTATCAGGGAAGTCCAGCAGCTGTTGCTGATGTTTCCAGTCTCTCTTTATGGGTGGGGAAGCTAAATGAAAGGAAACTAAAGCTGTCAGGATCTGAGCTGGGCATAACATATTTATCTCTTTGGTTATGCTTTCTCTCACTACTAGATCAGCCTTCATCCATTTCTTGACTGAAGAGATTGCAACCATTGTTGTAGAGGCAGTGCAGCTTTCAGTGCAACTAGCCAGGGGATTTGTGCTGATGCTGATTCAGTGCATGCTAAGTATCCCTTTGGATTCTGTGTCATATAATAAAACGTTATTGCATCTGCTCCAGCAAGGCAGCCTTGAAAAACTGGCACGAATGTTGATCAGACAAGGTACAAAATCTACTCACCCATTCTCATGAAAGCAAACACTAAAGAACTGTTTGTTCTGCGTGGAGAGAATGATTTCATGTGGCTCTTTGTTTTCAAAAGGAGGGAGATGAGGAAGGAGAGAAGGGAAACAGCATCTGCTTCTCTTTAGAACCTGAAACAGATTGTGAGAGATACCAAATCATCAACCCAGCGGTCTGCACTTTCTCCTTAGGATCATTGTTGGGGTGCTACAGGTGAGCCCTGGTTTCAGCAGCCTGGTCTCTTGGTTGCCGTACCTGTCACCAGCCTGCCTACCTGTCTTCTGCCCAATGTGCATTTCCAGAGGCTTTTCACTCTTCCAGACTTTCAGGCTAGACACATGCTGTTTACAGATTGTTCCTGGGCCATTTTCAGGGGGACTGAAATGCTCTCTGTAGGGCACCTGCTTTGGGCCATCCAGTGCAGGTATCATCATCGGATCCCAGCAACCTGCTGGTTCCTATGATACGAGTTGAGGCTGGTCATTTTGAAAAGACCTGAGAGCCTAACAGGGCCCATCTACACAGCATGGGTAGAAAAATAATCATACAGTTGTGATCCATATGGAAAGAATAGGAGGTTCTCTTACATTGGCCAGAGCTTGCTTTTTCTCTCTTCAGCCAAACTGTTGAGTGCTTCCTCTGCTAACTGGTTGCGACTGTGGAAGTGACTGCATTTCAACAGCTCCATGCAGTAAGCAGTTTTGTGGGCTGCTTTGACATGAGGAAGACTGCATTATCCAACGAGGTGCACTATTAAAAAAAGGAAAAACCAAAGAAACAAAAACAAGTTTTAATGAAATGAAATCCTCTCTCCAAGCTGCGGTGCTGAGCCTGTCATTTTCGCAGCAGAATACATTTTGCACTGCTAGATTTCAAAGCCCCGAAAAAAATGGTGTTTAACGAACTGTCCGAACAACCTCTTAGCAACAGTAGGAGCAGCATAGCTTATTAAGGTTGATGCGTCTGTTCAAAGCAGAGCTCCTTATTACAGGGAATATGTTACAAGTACCTTGTCTGAGGGGGGACAATTGTAGATATCTCTTCTATTACCATTAATACGTTTCTGATGGGAGTTACAAAACCACTGGATAGGGCTTTGCAGCTGCAATTTAAGAATAATCTGTGATCATTTTTCTGGCATTCCCCCCTGAAAATCTTGTCGGGCCCTTGATTTAAAAAGTCTCTGCACAGTCCCATCAGAGAAAACAAGAAATCAACAGCTGTAATGCCAGTGGATAATAGAGAAGTTATATGCCATTGGAAGAAAATGAGGCATCATTACAAATAGCCTGGGAGCAAGGATTGTCGCCAGCTCTAGCAATGGCTGGAATGTTCTTTCTCCTCTGTCACTGGGGAAGGTAGTTTTTACATTTTGGGGACTGAAGATTATGTTGGTATTTCTGTCCCTGGGAGTCTGGCTTCTCTAAGAGAAGTCATAAGCAAGCCAGGGGGAGATGAAAAAGAGGGGATCATTTTCTTCCTTACTGAATTGTTTTTTGCTTCTGGCAAAATCGAAGCATGCTGTTTTCTGGCAGGGTAACCGTTGCTTCTTCTGCATCGGCTCAGACCTGGAGGGGGACAAATGACTTGCCAAGGCAGAAAAATGTAGTGTCCAGACTGGTTCATATATGTGTATCATCCTCAGGGAGGCAGTTTTCTACCCTAAGGGATGTTTACAGAGCATCTCCAATGGTGGCAAATCTAGTTCTCCACTTCCCTGTGAAGCAGCATGCTTTCTGTTGGCGTCGTGTTGCCAACCCATGAATTTATGATGAGCCTTGTGAGCTTGCTTCTGCCTTGAAAGACCCCAATGGATAAAACGAATTTGTGAGAAGTTCGTCTTTCTCTCTCTCTCTCTCTCTCTTTTCTTTTTAATATGCAAAATAACAAAAAGTTTTCTGCTGTTGTGTTTCCGGAAAAATAGCTGAAAATATAGTATGTTTATACTCTGACATCAAAATAGAGAGGGAAAATTGGAAAAAATATGTTCATATTGTTAATAAACATTATGATTATAAGGTGTGGTTCATAATTACTTGACTTGACAATAATTTGTCACATGAATGGAGATTCAAAAGAATTTTAAAAATAGTTGCTTCAAAATATAAATCCCAGAATAAGCTGCTCATTCCCATAACATTATTATAGGAACAGAAATCTGATATTTTCTCTAAACTTGTGCTGTCTGCATCCTCTTTGTTAACCTGCTCAACTAGGATAGTAGAGGTAGATTAATTTGTTTCACTGTAGCAAGCTATTTTCTCTCATGTTTTGAGACTTCACGCAGTAGCACAACAGAGAACTGTGTAGGTTGAAAATACTACAAAGTAATGTTTAAACCCCAGAAAAGATCATTATTTTCGTGATGAAGAGATTAGGGGAAAAAACAGTTCTGAAGCTGTCTTTTTTCCAGAAGAAATCAAAGGCAGTTTTGGTGGTCGCAGTGAAGTTCCCTGGCTTCAAAACTTTTCTCTTACTTTTGCATTTTTAAATTAGAATCAAAGCTGCAGAGAAAGAAGACCCTCAAGTGGATTAATCCACATATTTTCTCATTAAAAAAGAAAAACATATATTGGACTTTCATGAGATAATATGAATAGTCCAGATTTTTTTTAATGAACTTTAATTTTTAATGAGACTGATCCTGCAATCTGGTTATTTTTAAATTCCACAGCTGAATTAAATCCAGTGAGAAGTACTGAATAAATGGAAGCATATCAATCTGACCTAAGAAATGGCAAACAGAAAATGAAAGTGATGGGATTAGCTGGTATGGGAATGCCTTAAATGTTCCCTCATCCCTTTAAATCCACACACTGAATGAACATGGAAATAAGGCACTCCAAGCAGGACTCCTGCTTCTGGTGCTCTGTTAAAATGTCAGTTTTAAGAAAAAAATGTCTCTAGGTCAGTCTTTTGAGCTCTGGAAATGTTTCTGCTCATGTGGGCGCTGCTGGCAAACTGTTCGTAGACACTAGTGCATCAAAGTGTCTAAACAACCTGGGAAGGGGCATAGCTGGGAGCACACAGCAGAATGAATTGCGAAGAGAGCGGCTGCTTGGTGCATATTAAAACAATTCGCAGGCAGCAATGGTCAGAGAGAAAAGGGCCCGGTTATGATCCACCTCAGCCTTCTCTAGGCACACGTGGGACAGGGCGGTGCGCACTAGAGAAGTATGTCTTAGCTGTCAGAAGAAAAACAATCCAAGGCTGAAGAGCATCCAGGCTCCAGGTATACTGAGTAGTATTTGGTGGCAGGTGTTTTTGCAGGTGCTGCCACCTGTACACTTTCTTTTAGCAGGTTAGAAATGGGTCTTGTTGACATTTTTCCAGGCTTCAGCATTGTGTTGTGGTTGAAGCACTAACGGACTGTAATATTGAGAGATCTGGGTTGTGCCCCAACTCCTGCAGCTGTCCCTTATGAATTTGTCAAGCCACTAATTTCTCTGTGCCTCAGCTCCCTGTCCAGAAGATGAGGAAGCTGGTTTAACTGTAGTGCTTGGAGACTCTCGCGTTGTGCAGGTTAGCAGAAATTCCTATTAGAGCAACGTGATGATTGCTAGTGCAAGCACATATTACAATATTACTGCTGACTCTTTCCACAGAAGATGAGTATTTTACCCTAAGGTAAAACAAAGAAACAATAACATGTAGCTGTTTGTACTGAATGCAGTTTTTCTTGTATGGCAGAAGTAGGCGCAGTCAGTTAGCATAAGATGAACCAAATCATTTGGATTAGTGATTTCTGGAGTAGCTGGGTCCCCGCACTGCAATAGTTCCCCTCCTTTCAGTGCTGTTGGGCAGGTAACTGTGGGAAACAAGCTTAATGGCCCAGAGGGGAGGTCATGGGGGCTCCTGGACAGAAAATCCAGGGAGAAGGGATTTGTTCAGACCTCACTGTCTGGGTCAAACTGAACTAAGTCCTCTGTCACTCATCTCTGGACACTAGCACAACTGATAATTTACCATCAGTGAAATAGGAGGCTGCCAATGGCATGAATGCTTTAGTGGCTGTTTTGTTTTCCACCGAGTGGTAAGAGTTTGCCTTGAACAGTGCATGAGCTTGGGCAGCTACTGGGTTCTTCCTACACTGAGGCACAATATATCTACTTTCTTGTAGGTATTTTTGGGGGCGTGGGCCTAGCTCTGTCCTGGTGTCTTCATGGCTGTGCAGGCAGGTCCCAGAAGGTGGATGAGCTGCAGTATAAAGTTATCACAGAAAGCAGTTCATAGTATTTGGATGAAATTGTCTTTCTCTTGTTGCTTGATCTCCTCTTTTCTCCTTGATAATGTGGCAGTATGAGGTAGGGCAAAGTCCCTGCTGCTCTTTCAGGAGTTACTCCTTGGATTATTCTGCTCCTCCCTCTTACCACTGAGTCATGCTGCTACATTTAAATGAGTTTAAGCAGTGGTATGACAAAAACCTTTCCTACACTGATGGTCCAGACACCTGCCAGAGAAAATAGATGTCTGTTGCAGAGTCCTGCCAGCTTAAAAGTTGACCAGTGGCCACATTTTAAGCCTATTCAAGCTAAGACAAAGCCTGACAGCTTTCTGTGGACTTTCAGTATGTTCCTAAATATGATTACGTTGTTACTACTTCATTTCAGAAGTCTGGGAGGGGATCTGCATTTTTGAGAGGGAGAGGACAGGGTATATGATGACCTTTCCCTGTTCGTCATTGTTCCATGTTGCTTCCTAGAGTTGTTTGAACCACTGGAGGAGGAGTATTGATTTGACAAGTTTAAGGTTTTCTCAGAATTAGTTGTTATCCAGTGTTAATAGCTAGCTAGCATCCATAAGCACGTTTTTGGCTTTTGAATAATCTTTAACCAATACCATGTTTTCCATCAGTTCACCGTGCGTCTTCAGGAGGCAAGTTATACCTGCTAGCTATGATTGGAGTCCTAGGTCACACGGTGACCCTATTCTTAGCAGGGGATATTGCATTTCTCTAACACATTTTTTATAAATTAAAAAGAAAATCCTATATTTTCTGAAGATCACGTTTTCTGTGAAGAGACTTGGCAGGAAATTTGCTTGCTGAGGTATTTGCTGAAAGCAAATATACAGAGGAAGTTAGTCGGTGTAACACACAGGTTTGTGGAATAGTGGTTTTGCCATACTCACTTAAATGTGTTGGTTTTCTTGCATAGTTTTGTCAGTTCTGCTTGTCTGAAGCATCTACCTAATATACTGTAATTACACGGTTTTGTGTGTATGTGTACAGAAGCTGTATTGCTGAGCTGAATGCCTACGCTGTGCAATGTTAACAGCTATTAGAGCTTATGCTTCAGTACAAGTGCAGAGGCATATGTTTTCAAAGAAGATTTGAGTCCCATCCCTGCAAATGCCTTGGATTTTTGAGAGGCAAAAGTAGATATCAGTAAATAAACAATGGTGTTGCATGTCAAAGATATCAAAATGAAGGGCGTGCTGAAAATGTAAAACTCACATTATTCTGAAACTGGAAAGGACTGAAACACAAAAATGAAGTATCTCACACGTAGCTTTTACTCCACTAAAAGTCTCCTTTCACCTGGGGATAATTCTCTGTTTTTACAGGACAGGTAAATATGTATCTGTGCAGAACAGGTCAGTACCCGTGGCACCGTGAGCTTTGTGTTTTGCCTATACCTGCTGCTTACTAAGACACCACAACCCCTATCCTCCTATTCAGTGATGAATTTGAAGATGTTTGCGTAATGTTTTACATGGCCCAATTTCAACTTAGGCAGGCAGGCTCCCCAAGGCCTGGTGTCCAGGCTAGTTAGATGGCAATCGTTTGAGACCAGAAGCTCAGAGACAGGAGGGTGAGCTGTAGCAGCCTTTGTTGCAAACAGGACTCAGAATATGTCTTCACACAAGTAAACTGAAGGATAAGAAAAAGCCTATTCATGGAAGTATGGTGTTCTTCTGGGAAATTTCATTTGCTTGCCTGGCAAGTTGAATTATTTTATGTAGGGGTCTGTACTACTTAAGCTACATTGTTCCTGGTACTGAGCTAGTTTTGGGCGGGCTCTGCAGAACGTGTAGAGCTCTGGTGTAGCATATGGTACTTCCATTCGTTTAGGTATTCTGAGTTGAACTGTGCTTAATGACAGCTACATTACAGAAGGATGCTAATTATGTAATTAGGGCAACAGGAGCCAGGACTTACAGGTTCAAGCATCACACTTTCAGCTGCAAGCATATACTTTATATGAGATCTTGGGAAATCATTGAATAGCCTCTTGGATAAGTCCCATACAAGCTTGTAAAGTAGAAGAACTAATGACTCTTCTCTTCCATCTTTTTGCTGTCTTGACATCTTAGATTACAAGCTTTCTGAGGCAGGCTGTAGTCTCTTACATTTTATGGGCACATACAGTATCTAGCACGGTGGAGCACAGCTCCTCCCTGAAACATCAGAGTGTTACAACACCGGGTATAACTGATAGAAGCACACAGCTCAGATTGTCGCTAACAAAGATGAACTGTGCGCACTTAGAAAATTTCCATGGATTCTGGTGAGGAAGAAGTGGGGAATTCCCTTTGCTGAGTGGCAGAAGAGAAGGAAATGTATGGAGCATCAGAGCACAGAAATCACAAAGTCATTGTACCTTCTCAATTTCCCCTGTAATAATTAGAGAATATTATTTGCTACTTAAAAATGTTCCAATGAAATAACATGGCAGTGCTGCCTACCCACATATGGGATGTCTTACTGGCATGTGGGTTGTGAACACCTGCTTGCACCTTATGCTGCACCATACTGAGAGCATGAAATACAGCGCGAAGCAGACTCAGCTCAAACATGTTGAAAGCACTGCTGCCCTGCAGCCCCCTCTGCTCTCCCAGCCTGGGGCTGTCCTGGGAGCCAAAGGTATCCCAGCATCTCTTTCAGCCAGTATGAGGTTTTAAAAGTGCTTGTGAAAAGCTTTTGTGTGGGGACATCAACAGTTCTTTACACAACTGCTCTGAGCTGTTGCTATTAGTCTGTTTAGCATTCCTGACTTGTTTCAGGTCCCAGAGTTTTATACATTTAATGCAAAACAATAAGGGAGAAAAAAAAACCCTCTCACCAGTCCTTTGTCCTCATCACAAGAGGTGCTCATCTCTGGTTTCCATGGTGATCATGAAACTCTGTGATTTGTTGAAGTTCACACCTCCCCCTCAGCTATAAGAGGAGAAACGCTAAAGGAGAGGCCAATGTAATTACTAACCTTCCAGCTATCCAGCAGCCTTAGGGCTTATCGGCTTCCATCAAGAGGCATGTGCCTAGAGTATAAGGACCCAACAGTAAGATGCAGCACACTTTACAGAAGGGTAAGGAAGGCCAAGCCAGAGCTGGGGGCTGAAAGGTTTGATCACCTCTACAAGACAGCAAACATGCAGGACAGGTGGGACATTTGGTGCAGCATCAAGTGTTGCAGTTTGAAAGGTCTAAAAGCTGACCCTACATATATTTTCTCTCTCTCGCACATGCACGCATGCAAGCGCATGCATATAAGAGAAAATCTGGAATAGCTCCACTGAAGTAGGTGCAATTATGCCTCTATAAAGCAGGGCGAGGTGGGAGGAAAATAGGTCCTTTTTGGTGGTAGTTTTCAGCGATACTACATTTTCATCTTCCTTCCTATGAGGGTGTTTTTGCAGCAAGCAAATGAGAAGTTAAAGGAGAACTAAGAAAGCATTTAACTTCTGTGAGCCCAAGCACTATCTAAGCTCAAAATGGAAATGTGATGGTTGCTTCATCTCACAGCAAAAAAGAGCTGGAACCAGAAAGGAGCAGGAACCTTAGGTGTCTCTTTAACATGCAAGAGGCAATGGTGTTTTGTGTGACAGGATCTTCCATTTGAATGTACGCAGTAAAAAGTGAGACATTTGATATCAATATGATCTCTGATGGGTGTGTAAAATAAGCAAAATTACATACTTTGGGGACCAAAGTCAGCTATGAAAGAAGAAATCACAGCTCTTGAGGAAGTTGCAGGTCCGATTTCATCGTTCAGTTCTTGTGAAGGATGTGATGTAATAATTGAAGGGAAGTAACTGGGAAGGACAGGGTTTTATTTACTCTGGCTGGTTAGCAGTTTCTTCTTTTTCCTTCCTTTTATGCTTTTCCATTTTATAAAAATAAAAAGAAACTAGGAAAAAAGGAGTTCAGTAAATCCTTCAGTGGGTAAAAAACAGGGGCAGAAGGAGGGGCCTCAAGCTGGTCTCCTCTTGAGGGCTCTAGGAGGTATTATGTGCTGTAAAGCCTCCTGAACATTAAGGCCCCTGTCTGGAGTTGTTTCTGTCCCTTCTTTCCATGATATGGGCAAATGCTAAACAACTCCAAGATTTCACCCTCTTAATTAGATTTACCATCCCTTTTTGTCCTTGCTGTTTTTCCAAAGTGGTCATTTGGCTAGAGTGACTGTATGCATTTGTGTTTGATTTCTGCAGTCCTGGAGATTTTAAGTAGAGGGGGGGAAAGTCTTTTTAAATTCGTTGGGTATCAGCTGCTTGTTTGCTTTACATCTCTTAACCATCCTGCTTCACCACTCTCTCTCCCTCCATATTCGCTATTCAGCTTGAAAAAACCCTATTTGAGCCAAGGGGGACTTACATGGTAATAGTTCACTTCAGCAGTTATTTTTATTGTTGTTCTTCTAAGTGTTTTAAAAAACAAATTCATGGAACGAAAAGGCTCTGGGGAATTTTACAAGATTCAGAAGGGCTTGAAGTAGATGAACAGCAGTAGAAAGAAGAAAATTTACAAAGAGTAACCCAAACTGTAACAGAGATTGGGAACTCTGTGTGAGTTATGTGCATGGTGTGGCTCTGTTGAGGCCTAAAGAGGAGAGATTGGCTGGGTGAACTGATGGGGGTAGAGGCAAGCTTCACACACATCTAGAAGAGGGTGAAGATTTCAAATGCCTATAAGCTGTCACTTACATCTAGGCATTTGGTGTGTGCTGCCTTGGAAATGAAAAATTGACCCAAGTCCTTTAACAAAATGGAAAGCAGAACAAACTTTTTTAATAGGTTATGCCTTTCCATGTTATGCTTTTTCTTTCCTCATCATTTCTTACCCCAGGTAGCATCCCGACGTTTTGTCTGCCAGGGTAAATCTGGAGAGAGTTCCCAGCAGAGTCACTGAATTTGCAGCAGCGCATGCAGATGTCAAACCCCTGGCCTTTAGCAATTGCCCTTTTCCTTTAGCAGAGGCCATGATGCCACGCAGGGGCCTCTGAGATGGTAGAGCAGCTCAGGGGTGGCCGTCAGGCAGACTGGGCCCATGTCACAGGGCTGACAGCAGAGCAATCTCCCTCTCTGTCAGGTGCAGGAAGGGGGGCTGAGTCTCACAGCGGGGAGACACCGTACGGCCTAGGGACCTGCACAGCACAGTGCCAGGTCAGCCCCTGTGGAGCACTGAGGTCCCCCATGTGCCACTTGCAGGTCCCACATCTTCATTACCTGCAGCACCCTTTCTCCCCCAAATCTTCAGCTCGAGGCTCTTGCCCAGTTGAAGATTTTGGCATGGAGCTGGTAGGGACATCATCCCAGTTAAGTCCGAGTTGGCCATAAAATACCCGAGCCTGCTGGTAACAGATGTGCTAAGAGCAGAAATGCCTTACTTGTCGGGTATTAATATCACTGAAAACTTTCCCAAGAACTCGCGTATAAATCATTAGCTCCTTCCTGCCCTCTCTCCCCCACATGCCAGCTTGTCTCTAGTCTTGGACAGTTAGACAGCCACAGGGAAGGCTGCTCCTGGCTTTTGGTTCTGCAACACAATTAATTAATTATGAAGGCTATTTTAGGCATGCAAGTTCCTTCCTACTTCCTGTAATCACACAGTAGTGCATATGATTGGTGGAAAGGCATGCAAATGTTATCAGCCATTCCATAGCTATTGTGGCATTGAACCTTTTCACCTAAAAATCATTGTACCAGTCATCATGTGATCACAGCATTAAAGTATTTATGTATTGTCCACAGCAATTTTCCTCCAAGTACTATAGCACCCATAATTATTGCAGAGAAAATAACGTTTTACCCATTAGGCCTGGAAACACTCAGAAGCGTTGTCTGTGGCACTGTCAACATTTACAGGAAAATTGCTACTAGTTCAATTTAACTTGATATTAATGCAGGTGGGAGACTGAGTAGACAAGGTCATGATAGCCAGACTTGGTTTTTACAACCATTTCATACAGTTTGTACAGTATTGGTTTCAAAAATGTAAGTAAAAATGGCAGGGTGAAATCCTTAGCCTTATGGAAAGTAGGGACACTTATGATTTTTAAAGTTCAATCAGCTGTGTTGTATCTGACTGGCGATGGTAGAGTTGGCTGTGGGGTGTAACTAGCTTGTTGCTTATATGATGAATGGAGAATAATTGAACTGAAGTGAATTGCACTCAATTAAATCGATCTGAGTCTGAAAATTAGGGACCACAGCAGTTTTTCCCACAACCAGGCAGAGGGCGTTTTGGCCTAAGGGTCAAGCAGGAGTAAAACTAGAGTTAAAAGCCCAAGAAATAGATAAATTGGTTTGTGGAGGTAATCTCCATCTCTCCATTTGCTTGATTCACCATCTAGAATTGGCCAGGGGAAGGGGACATGGAGAGGGACCAAGTGTTTTGTTTCCATGGGTGGCTCCTGCCAGTCCCATCAAAGTGGCTGCTACCTGTTTGCTTAGCCTTCATCTCTGCTTCTCTCTCCTTGCAGGACTATGGGCAAGGACTAGAGGAATAGAGAGCACAGGGTAAGGAAGATGTTTTTCTCCCAGGATTGCAGGGTAGCATTGAGTTCCAGGCCTGGAGGTGCTTACTCTTATATTCAATGCAAAAGTTTTCCTGCAAGGAGTTTTTGTTGATTGTGCGTTATCTTAGCTTAACCAGTCCACCAGTCTTAGAGCTATCACTGCCAAAATCTGTGAATCCTAACCTCAGATAGGTGCACAAATAAGTAATGTGAAGAGGTTAAGGTATGATCAAAGTGAAGAAAGGTTGCAGACATGAATAAATTCTCGTGGGCTGTGTTGTCCAGTGTTTTCAAAACATTTGAATGTGTTTTGGAGGAACACAGGCGATGTGGCATGCAAGAAAGGTAAGCATGGTGCTTTTCTTTATGGATATGCAAGGGGATTCATAACTTTCAACGAATATGATAGGAGGCAAAACCTGGGGGCTTACAGTTGTGTTTTGGCTTCTTTTGGATTTGAGAGCACTGACTTACCCAGATTTGCAAATGTGAAAAGATTTTAAAACAGTGTTCTGGTTGTTAGAGAAGTAGAATATAGTGTTACCTTGGCAACCTGAGATGTTCTATGTTCAAAGAGAAATAAGAGTTTTTAAAAGTCTGGAGAAAAGTCTGCACCAGAGCTGGCATGTTTGTGAATGACTCTTCAGAGGAGCAGTCACCTGCATGCAGGCATGACAAGTCTTTGAACAGCAGTTGCAGTATGTCTGAAATCTCTTATGTGTGTGAGTACTTAAATCTGTGCAAAAAAAATGCAAAGGTACATGTGAGCTGTAATCATTCATTCTCTTTAGTTTAACTTACTTTCTTCCTGGGGCTAAGCTATCTCTGTTCATTCATTTGGTGAGGAAGGACTAGGTGCTTTTATAAAATACCATTTTATTTCCAGTCATGCAGCATTTACATTTAAAGTATCTTGCAGATAAATCTAATTCATCATCAAATTCTGTGGTAGGCACTTTTTTTTTTAATTTTAGGTGGCAAGGATCAAGTTGCCTAGGCCTTTGGTGATGGAAGTTTGTCTAACTGGTTCTTAAAAAAAAAAAAAAAAAAAAAAAAAGACTCATGGTAGGGTGACTGTTCTTCTGTAGCTGTAACTTCCTGAAGTGGTGAAGTTCTAGTTCTTATTCTTGCAGACAGAAATTTATTTTCAGTATCTGATCTAAATCTGTTCTGTTGCAAATTAAATTAATTACCTCCTGTTCTATCCTCAGCAGACATGGAGAACAATCGATCACCATCATCTTTGCTACAACATTTTACATAATGAGAGACTGTTATCATGTCATACCTCAGATTTTCCTAGGCTAAACAAGACATTCTTTTTCTTACTTTTTTTGATTTATCCCTATGTCCCATTTCTTAAACCATGTACTTTTCTCAGTGCTGGGCTCATGACCTTTTCTTGTCCAGCCAAGTCTTAAGGTATGGTACTCAGTTCTGGGCAAGTGATGCTCAAAGATTTGAATACAGTTGTAGTGGGATGGTAGGAGTGATATCTTTCCAATGAAATAATGTGAAAAGAAACATCTAAGCAGTTTTCATTGCCTCTAATTCATTTGATATAGCATTCCTGACAGGCAGTAGAGAGGTTTAAACCTACATCCTAATACAGCCTCCCCTTCCCGGAATTAGTATTAGTTGGACAGGTTATTTTGCACTTTAAAAAAAATGTCACTGTGTTGCTCAGGCAAAAGAGCAGGCAAGTTCCTCCTCCAAAGTGAATGTTTTTAATGGTGAGTGGGGGGACTCGAGCTTTGCTGCCCTGTTTGTAGGATTGGTAGCACATGGGTAGAAGACAAGACTGGAAGGTCAGGAGCAGAATAACCTTTCCAGCCTCTGTCAAAGCAGCCACAAAAGCCAGACACCAGCAGAAGTGACTCTGGGTCACTGAAGAGTTGTTCAGTGCTGTGGTTTGTTTGCAGAGATGCTGACACTGTTAACTCTACCTGGTATCCTGGCCAGATCCATGTGCCTCATGTGCCTTGAAACAGCGCTGGGAAGAGGTTTGATTGGCCATCTGGAAATGGAGCACCCAAAAATCAGTGTCTCCTCCTGAAAACTAGTCATTCAAATGTTCATGTTTTAGATAATAACTGCAAGAGAATGAGGCTAACTATATTCACCAGGGTGTTTTGAGCAGCCTTAGGTGAAGAATCCATCAGAACTTATATAACAAATTTCACCCTTCTTTCTATCTGGGAATTGTCTGTGAGCAATGTGAGATCTTCTTGAATTATTCAGCACTTAAAATCATTTGTCAGGTAATTCTGAGGAATAATTTTTGACTTGCAGCTTATCCATGATCTGTTTATTGTGAATATTTGAAATCAGATCTGACTGATTAGCTTTGATTGCACACATTGGTTACTCAGGGCAGTGCTAGTCCCTGGTGGGGTAAACCTAGGCCTTTGAAGCACATTTACACAGTGAATGCTTATGATTAAGAATTTTAAATTCACTCTTCACAAATAATATCCAATGGCCACTAAAATCTGCTGTTTCTGTGAACATTTCTGCCAGTAAATTCATTAGCTAGAATAATTGCACAGAAAGAACACAAAAAGGAACAAAGCGAGGCAGACCAATTTGTTTTCAAATCAGAATGAATATTGCTGAAATACTGCACTCTTCCCCTAGACCTTTGAGATTTAGCTATGTCAGAGTGTTTTGTGATCTTTGATAGGCCTTTATGTTCCTGAAGCTTTAATATCCTCTGTCTCTGGCAGGAAGGGTCTTTTGGATGTAACATTTCCCCCTTCCTCTCTGTCTCCCCCCCCCCCCCCCCGCCAGAATCTCCTATGAAGCAGACAGAAAGTGGGGGCTTAGAAACTGTTTAAGTAATATATGTTGTCTGCATATCCAGAAAAATATAGAGGGTTAATTAAACACGAAATTAACAGCTGTAGTTCCCACAGATTGTTTGTGCCTGATTATTCCACAGTGCTTGAAGGTGCTTTGGTAAAACAGAGCAGATACTTATGTAGGGATCCCGTGGGTTCCTATTTTATTGCTCTCAGATTGTTTTATGTTTCTGCAGAGAGAGAGAGAGAGCCTCTCCTTTAATTCAGAAGCAGGAGCCTGTTTTGGCGTGATGGCTGATTAGCTTTGGGCATCATACTTATGTAGATGCCTGGTTGTAAATTCACCATCATTGCGTCAGCTTTGGTTGCCTTCATTTTTGTCCCTTTCCTTCATTTTCTCTTTTCCCCACTCGCTCAGGACATAAACTTTAATGATGAGATTTCATGCTCAGTCAAGTTTTCGAAAGCCACTTATGAAGCATCAATCAGATTATATACCTGCACTGGCTGGGTGGCTGCTTTTCCCTCCCTACAAGGGGTTGATGGTCAAAAATAAATAATGAGCTACCACTGACAGCATATCAGACTTCCACCTCTCCCTCCTTTCCTCAAAAATCTTTGTGAATGATGGCTTAGTCCATCACTGTGGAAATTGTTAGTGCTTGACATTACTCCAGAAAGTATAACCGTGTTTCCTTTGCCTCTCAACATGTCCACTGACACATTAGCTGTCTTAAAAGCCTTTACAGAAAAGGCCTGGTAAATCTCTTCTCCTTTCTTCTCACGCTACTTCAACTGACTTAGCACTGGATTTCATGTTTGTCAGCAAATGTGCAACATCCACAGCTAGTGCAAGAGTATTGTTTGTCTTCTGGAGAACAGTCTTGCTGCATGGCCTCTGCTACTCTGGAGGAATGTAGGAGAATATTCCCAAAGTGAATACAATTAATTCAGTCAAACCAGTAGTGTTATTGATAAATGCCAGAGCCCAGTAGTTTCCAGTTCATGTTAAATAAATATGATTGATAAATTGTAGTGAAAATGTTTGGCAGCTGCTGAAGACTTTCCTACTCTAGAGCTCTAAGTGTCAGGGTTTTCACTGTCCTAGCTGCACAACTGGCAGAAAATCACCTACTTTCCTTCATTTTCTGTGCTGGACTTTGGTGCTGATGTGTCCTGTCTTCACCTGGTGGGAAGAAAAAGTGTGTTTGTGGGCATGCTTGTGAGATGCATGGGAGTAAGTTCGTTCTAACTATAAGTTTAAGTCATTTACATAAAACACCGTATGACCTGTCTTTGCTAAAGGTGCCTTGCCTTTGCTCAGAAGTACTCTGTCACAGGAACACATCTTACGGACTGTGGTGCAAAGTTTCACAGCTCTGCTGAAACTGCCAGTGACTCTGCTAAAGAGCGTGTGGCATTGGCATTTGCTCCATGCCACCCGATTAGTTATTGCCAGCCACGTGGCAGGGTGGACAGCAGGAGAGAGTAACTGTGGCTAGATTTACTAGAGTTCATCTTTCTAATCCTCATGCCTGGGGAATAGCATCCCCTGACCATAATCAGCTATGGATCTGTCAGATCCACTTTATCTATTGCACTGTGCTGCTTCACTCATTACAGTCTGCTGAAATTTGGCATTTGGTTGAGTCCTTCTGCCCACCCCATTTCAACCCAGCAATATTATCTGTCAGATACTGCCTACCCAACTGCTGTTTGAAAGACCTTTCTGAATGTAAAAAGAATAAGACGTAAATATCTTCCACTAAATAAGAAAGTGCAGATACTAGATAAAAGAAGTCTCATCACCCAGCTCTCAAGTAGAACACAGCAGCTATCTGATAGCACATTTCAACTCCTCCAAACAATATAGGATGGGAAGTAAAGAAAAAATATTGTTCCCATTTCAAATCATGGAGAGATCTTACAGAGGGAAAAACCTAATTATCAACATTGAAATTTGGCCAGTACCCTATGGCAAGCGACCATAACTCTTGCGGAAAGGGTCTGGGAAGTTTTTAGTTCTGTAGCAGATATAAGCACCTCCACACAGAGATCAGATGTACCGTCCAACCAACACCTGATGACTTTGAGGATATGAGTTTCATTCATCTAAATAATAAACATTCTCTTAGACAAACAGATTTTTTCTTTTAATGTTTGGTTGATTCTTTGAGGCAGCAAAGCTTATTTTATTGGTTATCTCTAATGTCCTTGAAGTGTCACTAGTCTGCAAGGTCAGTTCTAAAGGAGCTGCTGGGATTGTCCCGAGCCTCTGCTTTGCTGCTTTAATGAGTTGCACAGTGGAATTACTGCAACAGGAGGTGCAAATGGCTCCTTAAGGCTTCCCACTCCAGAGGGGAAGTGTGATAAAGGAGCAGCATGACAAAGCATGAGGCCTCTTTAGCGTTGCTCTCCACCTGAGGCTTTACTGCATGACTGACAAGCACCAGGGGCCGCGAGCTCCCACCTGCCTTTGCCCTGAGCCTGGCAGAATTCTGTAGCAATGTTTGTTTCTAGGAGTAAAGGAAACAGTAACCTTGGCTCTGTGAGGGCTTCGCCAAGTAGGTTGTGTTCAAATTCACCAATACCATCATGAGAGTCCACCCTTCTTCCCACTTAGCTGTATGCAAGCTTGTGGTCTGTAACATCCCCCCAGCTATGCAAATACAATCCCTCTGACACAAAGCCTGGGTTTTATATGATGAAAGAACAAGGTGAAATTTTCAAACTACGTAATGTCCAGCTTGCACCATGTTCTCTTCGGCACAGGCTTGCCCCTGCTTCAGGTCCTGAAATTAGGAATGTTTTATGCACCACAGGCTGTGGTCCTATTCACAGCTAATCCCACCCTTCTGTTCCCACCACCAACTCTTTGCCTTTTTAAAGTTCTGCTGCGTAATGGGCCTCTGTCTATTTAATGAGTTGATGAGCTGTTTTCAGAGATCAAATACTTTCTTTAGTATACACATGCCTTCATCTACTAAAGCAAATTCAATTGGCTTTGAGGAAAGAAGACTTGACAGTAGAGAAAAAAAGACTGATGAATTGCAGAGCATTTAGATTTGGGAGGCAAGAAGGGCCAGTATTTTATTCCTCCAGTGTTTTGTGTATCCATCACTCAGACAAGAACCCCTGTTAGTGAGAATCTAATTCTTCAGTCACTGGCCAAAGTTAATTAATTTGTAAATATATTTCATCTTCTAAGCGACAGCCCTTTCCAAGAGAGGAGCTGATAGAAAGAGCAAAGGGGTTAAGGTGTCGTGTAACACCATGTTCACCCCCAGGAGACTGAAGTGACATCAACTAGTTCCATCTCCTCCATAAACAACCGCTCATAGTAAGGAAATGCTGCAATTAAAGTGAGGTGGGAGAGCTCTTGCGTTGCTCCTGGTGTTCTGCTCCTGATTGCTTTGCCTTTTGTAAGGAAAGGAGTCTAGCTAGAGCTGCACAAATAGCTTTGCTATTTGTTTGATGGAAATAGCTAGAGCTGCACAAATAGCTTTGCTATTTGTTTCACGGAAGTGACTCCTTTTCCAATGGTTGCTTCCTCCTTCTGCCACTCCCCTTATCACTTGGTTTCTCTGGTCAGCCAGAAGGGAGGGATGTGCTGCTTTTGTCTGAGAAGCAGTGCCTTGAAGGGCACTGGGCATGCGTACATGCAGTTCCGAGATGGCAAAGCTTCCATCCACTGACCGTGAGAAACTTGAGGACTGGGCTCACAGAAACCTCATGAAGTTCAGGAAGGAGACATTCTGCAGAATAATCCCATGATCAGTACAGGCTAGGAACCTGCTGTTTGAATAACAGCCCTTCTGGCAAGGGCCTGGGGATTAAAGTAAACACCAAGCTGAATGTGAGCCAGCCGTACGCCAATATTGAAGGATGGCTAAAAGACCAAGGGAAAGTTGTTATTCCCCCTCTACTCAGCGGTACTGAGGCTGCACCAGGATATTGTGCTCAGTTTTGTGTTTCTGTTTCTGGAGGAATGTTGAGAAACTGGGGAAGGTGCAGTGGAGGGGCAACCAAGATGGTCAAGGGCCTAGAGAACATGGCTTATGAGAAGAGCTTGAGGTGACTTTACTCATTTAGTCTGGTGAAGAGGAGCCTGGGGGGTGAGCAAATAGCAGCTGACAGCTACAGGGCAGGGAAGTGCAAAGATGACAGAGCTAGACTTTTCTCAGTGAGGGCAGATGATAAAACAAGGGGCAGTGGCCACAAGCTGCTGGGTTGGGAGATTCAGACTAGACATTAAGAAAAACTGCTTCACTGGGAGGGTAGTGGAGCACAGGAAACAGTACCCAAATTGTTGTGATATCTCCATCCTTGGAGGTTTTCAAGACTTCACTGGACAAAAGCACAGATGCCTTGATCTAGTTTTGAGTGGGAGGTTAGACTAGATGACCTCCAGGGTTCCCTTCCAATCAGCATTTCTGTCATTTTTGGGCCCTTTTGTTAAAGCTGTTCCCTTTGAAGTGAAAAAACAAAACAAAACAAAAAGCCTTCTGACACTGCCAACATATAAAACTTCCAGAAAGCCAAAGTTCTGCCGTACTGGAAAAACGAACCTTCTCAAAGAGAAAGAAAGCTCTTTCTGTGGCGCAGTTAGGGGTTGTCTAGGACTCAATCCTGATCCCTACTTGAACTTTGGTTTGGTAGAGTGGAAACTGTTTCAGGTTTATTTAAATGAGAAGTTGTATGAATTAAATATGAAAATAATGTATATGGGCAGTGCCTTTGCTTACGCTTAGTCTATTTTATTGTACAGTTCCTTATCTGATGATGTGGGGCTATGAAAAAGCATACATTTGGGCTGATACCACTGCAGTAACCCAGCAGTGGAAAAACTTGAAAAGTAAGCATTTAAATCATCAGTTTGGGAGAGTTAGGTTTGGGACTTAGGATGTCTTTTAGATTAGAGATGTGCATTATTCTTGGAATTAGACTGGTTGGCCTGCACTTGCTTCACTTTTCCTTCTTAAAGATAAAAGGGTGAGAAACATGCTCTCTAGAAATTAAAATGCAGATTCCAGGTCTTAAGCCTTGTGGGCTGTATGAAACCTAAAGTTGCCAATCAGTAGTTTCATATCTTCTTTCTTTCCTTCTTTCTTTTTTGAGAAAGTCTAAGAATTGCTTTGGGTCCTTCTGGTTTTATTTTTGACAGTACTGTACTTCTTGGTGTTTTGACATTACGCTAGTACATTTGTTGTAAGCAGTGGCTAACTTCTGTATGCAGTGATGAAATATGTATTTCTTTTGCTTCAGCATGAATGCAGCGCTTATACTGTGGATAGTATAAAATTTATGACCCCTTAAATTGTTTACTTCGATGCTTCTCAGTGCTTGCAAACAAAGGGAACCGGTGGTACTCATACCAACTTTAACTAGTTCTAGAAAAAAGTTTATGATTGTAGAATTTCCCAGTTTATTTCACTCTCACTTTTTCCTCTGCTATTAGTAAGTGAAGATGTAGTTTGTTAAATTCTTAATAAGTGGGATTGAAGGGTCACCAGCTTGCTAAATTAAAGGAACAAATTAAATATCAATACTAAATTAAAGTCTTGGCCAAGCTAGTGAGAGCTGAAAAACAGTATCTGCACTCCATTAGCAGCTTTGAAATTGTTGTGGAAAATATCTGTCAGCAAAAAATCCAGTCTTCCATATATCATCCACTATCTTTGATTTGGCGGCAAAAGAATTCACCAATGACAGGTGCTGTCACAGCAAATATTTATTCCACAACTTTTTATTTTCTCCATCAGCTACAATGATGGACAATTGTGTCTTCTCTCCTGAATGATGGCAATTTCTTAGAGATTTTACAATTCCTGCCCTTGAAGACTGCCCATTCCACGCACCAATGTCAAAATCTATCTATATGCCTTTATAAAACACTTATCACTGTGGTATTTAAGCACTCTACATGGATTAAAAACCAACAGTGAAGCTGCCTGGAGGGTAGTCAGTAAAATCTACTTAAGTTTTGGATTTTGTGATATAATGTAATTTTGTTGAGTTGACAGAGGTACACAAAGAAACATCAGACACTTCACAAAAATTTCAAAAAAGAGCTATGCATACTTTTTAACTCGAAAAGAGATTAAAGTATTGAAGAATTTGAGAACAAATTCTAGTTGTCAATGAGACTTAAACCTTGACATGCAAAAGAATAAGGGTTTTCTGGTTACTTATATGCCAATGAGATGTGGGTTTGTAATCAGCCTATAATGGGCTTTGCCACCAGAGTGACGGCTGGGGAGAGGGACCTTTTTCTGTCTTGTTCCATTTTTTCCTCATCAGTACAGTAGTCGAGTATTAACAAAAAATATGGCAGCAGGTAAAATGATGGGTAGAGAATATAGGTTCTTTGGTTTTCAAGCAGTACTTACTTCTCTGGAAGGCTATTGGTCTCATTAAGAGGATGGATTTGTTGGAAGGAAAGAAGATAGTTAAGGGTAAGTTTGAGGATGTCTTCCTGGAGTTGAAGAAGGCCCCCATGAATGGAAGTGGGGGAAGAGTGGAAAAAGACGTACAGTGCCTACCCATTCCTTGCAGAAAGCTTCCTTTTCCTTGCAGAGCAGATATAAAGTGGGAGCTGAGTAGGCTCTGGGGGTCATGCAGGAACTGGAGGAATCAACAGAGTGGCAGATGGCACCCTTTGCATGTGTCTGCAGCCCACATAATTAAACCAATATGCAAAGAGCAAAAATTTCCATTACCTACAAGAGTTATTGACTAATTCCAAGTATCTGTCTATGATTAAAGCACCAGCAATATTCTGGCTGGTACTCTTAAGAAAAGAAAGAATACATGTGCACAGTCAACCATCCCCTTGGCAGATTGAAGAAATAACACTGATTTGTGTCGTATTTGGCATCCACTGAAAAACAGTATTTTGGGGTGATACTGGAGAAGGTAAGGTCTATACAGATGCCACAGTGAGGTAGTATGTAAATTTTTGGAATAGACATTAATCCAGCAATGTGTACAGACAGATCTTAGGAAGATTAAGGCTGTCAGTAATAATATGACTACCCCACCAGACCAAGAAAGTGTGCAATTTGGTAAATATATGCCTCTGTATGGCTGTCCACATCAGCAGTCTGAGATCATATTCACACAAAGACACTCAGTAGAGATGGGATACATGTTCTCATAAAGCATTTGAGAAATTGATGGCAAATAATGAGCAAGGTCTTAACACTGGGATAGTATATAACATTAAACACAAAGCTACTAGAGCATTTATCTGTACAGTGTATTCAAAACTTGGGGCCAGTGACTTATGCGTAGTAGCTGCAGCAAAAACTGAATCTCAGTATATACAAGTGGAGAAAGATGCCCTAGCTTAGTTCATGGTTATAAAAAATGTCCTAGATGTATTTGTTGGAGGCCAGGAGTAGCTGAACCTGCTTGCAAGCCATTCATTGTAATTTGCACGAAGCACCAGGCAGACACCCACCCAGGAGTAGAGGGATTATTTTTTTGTCCACCTGCAAATGTATGATTTGCAAACTGCACAGTAGTCAGAGAGGTCTGATGGCTGCAGTTATATTCCCTTGAGCATTTGATAAGAGTGATTTACAACAAAGCCTATGAACGGATAGGGATACATCAATCTCACAAAAACAAAAAAATCCACCACATAACCTTCCTAATCTCAAGGAAGTGTGAAGAGTTCTTCTGCTACTATAGTTAAGCAAGGGACCTTTTGGAAAATCAGTGAAACTATTGGCCAGAAGTTTATGTGCCCAGTCCCTTTTAGGATTAAGAAGAAATTCTCAGTACCGCAAAGGATTTTTTTTAAGGGCACCATGATGGTGATCTGAAACATGTTACAGGAAAATATGATTACAGTGATACATGAAGGTCATTTAGGGACTGAAAACTCTGAGAGAAGTTGGAGGTATTTTACAGTCTTCCTCAAATGAACAGTGATACTGTGGAAACTACCAAAGTGTCGAAAATAGAGGTCAATCCACTGAAAGAGACCAGGCTGGTAGCACAGGAAGAATTTGTCCCTGAGCAAAAGAGGCCTAGATTTGCAGAAAAATATACTGGTTCCCTTTGAAAACTTACTTGAGGGTGCTACATTTAAACAGGTGTTTGCACATGTCAAATCAATTTTTGCTAGAAATGGCATATGTGATAGAGTCTGAAAATGGGGAATTGATTATTGCTGTAAAATGTATTGCTCCCCACTTGCAAAATAGCGGCAAACATATAGTACATTCATCAAGTGCAGCTACATGAATATTCACTGTGACACGGATCCTCAAAAGAATTAAAACCCCCATTATTTATACAAGTGTGATGTGCTCTCAGGGCACTGCTAACAGAGACTTTTTTTTGTTAGCTTCAGGCCTGCAGTGGAAATGCTATTAAGACTTTTTAATGAAACGGTCTGTGTATGCATCTGTCTAGAGGAAGAAGGAGTTTGGGTGCAGAGTGTCTAGAGGACATAACTTAATCAGATTTTGGAATTCCCTTTTACTTCTGGAAGTATAGACTGGATTATCTCAGCAGTAGAGATATAAGCCATGAGTCTGGTGAGGAGTTTTGGTTTATTTATTTTCAGAATTGGATTAATAATTTAATTGAAAATTATATATTAATATATTGGAAAGCTCAGGGATCTCTTTAACACTGCTTGTGGTGTTGGAGCCCAGTTCTTGCAGAAGCACCATGACAGTCTTTCTTATATCTGTTTCTACTTTTGTGGTAAAATGTGATTTCATTAGGCAGGTAAAGGAATGCTAAGGAGCATCAGACACAGGCAAACAGTCGGAAAATGTTGGAGAAAATGTTTGAGTTTTTTGTTTGTTGGTTTCTGCATGTGTGCTTTTTTAGTCTCCTTGTGCTCATGCAATATAAAATTTGAAGATTGGTGCCCCCCCCCCCCCCGCCCTGATCGTATCTAGATTAGCCATTTTATACTTTTCCCACTTGTCAACTTTCAGTCTCATTTTCAGGTCATATCTCAGATTATCCCTCTGACACTTTCCTGCCTGTGCCACTTTGTCTTTCCCCTCCTATAGTCATTTATTATTTAATGCTAACTGGGTTTTGTTTTGTTTGTTTTTAAACTCTAGAAATCTGTTCAGAATGGTGTGCCTGAAAGGTGCTGTACAAGGAAGCTGCCTTGTTGTTTCACCCAGGTCACTGGGTTTGTTACATGGGGCTGTGTCTCACGCAAGTTATCAGTTACTTCTTCATCAGAGAAATGGAGGTGCAATATCAAATGTAGCACCCAGGCAGTCAAGTTGCAAAAGCTTCTATAGATGAGGATGAGCAGCAGAAACCTGCTAATGCATTTATACTCACTTCATAGCTTATCGATGGGAACAGGATAGAGATCACATCAGTTCAGGCCTTCAGTTCTGGGAAGGGGTCAGCTCTGTCAGCTTTTAGTTTGGAATTAGCCTGGAATATGCCTATTCGATCTTTGTAGGAAGTCTGCCAATTTTCAATATTTCTGTCCAAAACATACACTCCTGGGTTATTCAGTTCAGCTCCTGCACCTGTGTTCTTTATGCATTTTAATTGTTACGTGTTAGTAATATGAAATCCCAGGGGGTGGGGAATAGTACAGAACAGGCAGACTCCTAAAAACATTGTTAACAGAGAGTAACTATGCCCATATATGTGTCCTTTCAAAAGCGGTCAGTATTCTACTCACAGAAACTTAAATGGACAAGAGAGAGCAAAAGGTGCTCACTATTTCAGAGAGTCTTTAGCCTAAGTCAGGAAACAAGAAGATGGACAGACAGACGAATAGGGCAAGGCATGAGGTGGTGGTCCTAGCACACCTTAGTGGTCCACACACCTGCCCCCTGCTCTTCATTTCTTTTTATACTTGCTGAAGGACTGTTGGTCAAGAAACCCATAAGGAGAGGATGCTGAACACTGCAGGGATTCTTCAGGCTGTTTCAGTGGTCTTGGGGGCAGGTGGTCATAAACTGTCTTTTTTTGTAAAGACATGGAGAAATCTGTGCTCTATGATACAATTCTGGACAGCTATTGCATTGGTTCATTGCAGGCATGAACTACAGGGCCTGGATGCATGAGCACTTTCCTCGTTTGCCTCCCTTTTGTACTGGGTGGGTGTAGTGATGCTTGTATCCATGTTTGCACGTGCCCAGGGCTTTATCCTACAGTGTGCAGAGCGTGTGCTGCAAGTTGCTGAGCGCTCGTGGGGCATGAGGCCTCCTGCCAGAAGCGTTTCTCTGATCAGGGCATCGCAGAGAGTTGTCCTCCCTCTCGCTCCTGTGCTCTGCATGCAGCTATTGGCACAGGTACTGCCGGGTGAAATATATCCCAGGGTTTGAGACTGTTGTCTAAAGAAAAGTGTTTGCTAGTGATGGATGATGTGGCCAGCTTCTCAGTTAGCAAAACAGGTTGCCTAAGATTTTAACAGTGTGTTAAACATTTGCTATGCCTCTCCAGCAGCTAGGGGACAAGCCTAAAGGTTCGGTTACCTTCTTTGCCGCATACTTACAGTGTTACCACGAGGCAAGTCACTTGTTTCTCAGTGTTTTCTTCCTATCTGTATATGGCGATAGCAACATTTTTCGCTTCCTAAGGATTTTCTGAGGCAAAATATAAATAAGGTTGTGGAAAGCTCATATACTGTGGTGATAGACCTATATGTTGTAAAAGCATCTAAGCTTTCGTAGGGTAACTAAAGCATATGAAGAATTGTCTAGCAGTGAGGTAGTGAAGCACACCACGTTCATTTCGTTGTTGTTGTCTAAAGTGTCCTCAGCTTACAAACAGCTTGCCTGATTGCTCTCCATTCATTTTGAGGGAAAGGAAAAAAACCCTCTGTCCACCACTGAGAAACCTCCTTCTGGATTTGTTTATTCTGTGAACTCTACAAAGGAAAATGAAAGAAAATGACTTAAAAAAAAATAAAAGCTTCAGCTGTGACTGGACATCATCTCTGACATGTGTTGCATTTGATGAGCCATTCTGCTTCTATTGCAGAAGTTCAGAGTGTTTTAAAGCTGCAGTTTAAACAACTAAGTTTTAATCCAGGGCATCAGGAGAGTCTAGGAAATTAGGGCTGTTCTGCTATTTTTTTACTAGTAGCTCAGCCCTAAAGCATATATTTTAAAGGGTTATGTGGACTTCAGTGATCAGTACTGTATTGTATGGGGTTGCAGTGACTATTTTCTGTGTTGTTCAAAATCACAGATGGTTGGGAATGTTCCATGGGAATGATTTTCTGGGATAAGGTTTTTTACAAAATTGAAACTTTCTTTTGGGAAATCAAAATGAAAGACTTCATTTTATTGTCAGTTCAACCTAAATCATAAAACTTAATTTTATAGAAATGAGCCAAATGTTTTATTTTGAGTCAGTTCAATACATGTTTAATTTCAACTTTTCAGCCTGCTAGAGGACCAAAATGAATGCTGAAATGTCAATATTTCTCACTGGATGGGAATTTCACTCAGCTGTAATTGAACTGTAGTTGAAAAATTCTTCTTCAGCCATTATAGACTTAGACTGCTAATTCTGAGGCTGATATTTTTGGTATATGCTTCTTTTGGTGGATGGTGAAGCAAGCAAGTCAGCATAGCTGTTATCTTCCTTAGTCAGCTGTGATTCCAAAGGGGGAATTAAGCCTGTGACATCTGGACCCTGAAGCTCCAGTCGGTACTGCAGGATCCAAAAGGTTCAGTTCTGCTGCAGAGAAAAGTGTAGTAGAATCGTCCAAGAGGCAGAAGTGGCTCCAAAACATAGCTAGTTCCCAAACTGGCTTGAAAATCAGTGCATCCTGTTCCCTGCTATTGCCTTCACAGGTGCCACCAATAATTTAGCCTAAATGGCACTTTACTTAACAGCACACAGCTCTTAGGAGTCCTGTACAATCCATCCAAGACTCACGTCCTCCTTTCTTTCTCGGGGGAGTGTGTGATGGGTGTTTCTGAGCCTTTCTCCCACCCTCGCCTCCTGCCCAGCCAGCAGCTGCATTGCTTCGTTCTGTGGGAGCCTTTTGTCATTTGGTTTTTGGGAGGGGGAGAGAGAGCGAGTGAAGAAGCAGCTTTGCTTTATCCTGTCCCCCCAGCCATTACTGACTCATTAAAAGCATTTACTTCTTGTTCGTGCAATGCAGGCGATCTCTGAGCAGTGGCTCTGATGGCAGCTAGGAAAGTGAAGGCTCACATGTTTGAAGAGACAGTAAACTACAGGAGGGAAAATACCCTCTGCCATTAATGTTGTCGTAAAGCAAGCAATACAAGGTGTTCTTATTAAACAAATGCATCTGTTTCAATAGGACATCAGGGGTAGCAGCCGCCTCCTTTTCCTTTGTGATTGCCCTAAAAGCAGATGTTTGATCAAGAGCATACACTTTGGCAGGGGAGAGCCTACTTTAACACCCCCCCACACCCTGAAAAAGGCCCCTTTAATCAGCTGCTGGAGTGCTGTACCAATTACCTCCCTACCGGGTGACCTTTTTATCTCATAAGGGTATTTGGGAACCCAGTCGCCCAAACCACATTGGGAGTGTATTCATGTCACATTTCCAATCCGCGCGTGCTTCTTCCCCCCGCTGTTGTTGGCACTGAATATGGCCTAATATATTCATGACCTAATTAGAGTAATTTTTGCATAATAACGACCTCCTGGGGGAAACATTTTTGGGGGGTGATTTGTGTGTGTGTGTGTGCGCACGCATGCTTACACTAGTCAGACACATTAACTGGAACAAGTGTTTCTTAATTTTTAAGTGTTTCTCTGGTTATTAGAAGTATTTTATGTCATTTAAAATGGAAATGATGCAACAGAAAGCCCCAGAGACAGAGATTGTTAGTTTCACCTTTCTGCTCTGGATTTCTCTCTTACTTTGAGGTTTGTGTTCTCTTTTTTGAGTGCCCCAGACAGATAGCCATACAGCATCATGCTGCCTTGCCATCACTGGAGCTCACTGCTTTCAAGACTTTTCTCTTAGCTTTGCCAGCTTCATCCTTGTGCACCATCACACAGCTTCTCTGCCTCATGTCCTCATTTGACCTTCAGCTTTAAACCAAATCCTTCATTTGCTGTGATGGTCGCTTACTTGACCTCATCTTCCTTCAAGAGCTGTGTTCTCCCTCCGTCTCTGACATCTCAATCCAAGTGTGTGTGGGGTGCTCGTCCTGGTAACCCTTCTTTGCAGACTGCCTTAGACCGCTGATGACCCTTACTTCATCACTGTCTGACTTATCTGTACTTGATGTCCCTTCCTTTCCTTGCTGACCCTTTTGCCATCTCTCACTTTGCAGTTTCCACTTTGTTCTCCTCCACAACTTCGGCTGATCCTGTTTCCTGGGACACAGCTCCTGGTCCCATCTCTCTCTCTTCTAGCTCCAGTTGTTTTCTCTTCCATTCCTTGCTGTTTCCTAGCCGTTTCCCATTTTCAGTTTCCCAGAGAATGTAAATGCAGCCCTTTCTGACAGAGATCAGGGGCCACATTCCTCAGTGTTAAATTGGTATAAATAAAGTAACTCTACTGACATTGATGGTGTTACTAGAGACTTACACCAACAGGACATGTTTATTTTCACAGGCATATTAATTGTATTTTCCTCAAACTACTATTTAAAGACCACTAAGGGTAGTGTTCAGAGCACTTGCTTTCTCTAAAATGACACTACAGGATGGATTTGCTGAACTTGTATATTTTATTTGTTTTCTATTTTTCTATATATTTATTTTAGTCTCAATAAATAGTTCCCTTGAGTTTTACATCAGTAAGTAAAAGGCAAGCTTTCCATAGTCAAATATTTTTCTAGTGTTTACAAAGCTCCTCATGCCTTCTTGCAGTCCCTGCTCTTCCAGCCCTGGGCTCCCCATACCCAACTTTGTCCTGTTCCACTTTCTACAGTTCCAGCTTTGTCCACTTTAATGCCTTTGTACATCCACAGCTCTCGCAAATGCCTCCTGTTACTGACTTGAGCATGCCGCCATTACAAACGCAGGCTGTGCCACTGCCCCCTCCTTTCTGACGTAACGGTCCACCTCCTGCTTCTGTTACCATCCTTTGTCCCATGCCTGACTCCACCAGCTCGCATCATTCCTGGCCCGCAGCATCCCCTGTCATTTCAGGTGTGGGAACATGTGCCAACAAGGGATTCAGAATTAAATGAGCATATCTCCAAACACTGATTATTGAAATCCTGTTTTTTTAAAGAGGCTGCTGGAATGTATCAGTCCACATTAGAAAGCCTCATCAAATGTTCCTCAATGCTGTTCGCTGTAACACAAATGGGTTTTTGGATAGCTGCAAGATACATTGTGCAAAACTGGGGTATTCATATGACTGCTTCGTATCCTGGCATCTGTGTATGTTGGTTGCTTTCTCTTGTGCCTAGGCCTTAGCATATACAAGGCAACATCTGTTGCCAAAGGGGACAAAGGGGAGCCACTGCAAATGTGGGAGCCACTGCAAATGTGTGATACAATCGGAAAGTTGTTCTTATCTCTTTAAAGCCACAATTGAAATACACCTTACATTTCATCTTGTGCAGTTTAGAGCTGTGCGCACGGACTGTGCATTAATACATAGAGATCATGGGCTAATGGGCTTGCGAGGGAGTAAGAAAGTGCGGATGCCGAGACTCTGAAAGCTGCTTGATTAGTGTATCAAACTGAAGGTACTGCAAGAACAGGTGGGCTTGGGTGTGGGGATGGAAGAGCAAAAAAGGAGGTGTGGATAGCTTTGAGATAATTCTGCATATTTTCCCAGCAGCTTTGTTCTAATGGTCCATCTGTGCTTGTGAGCTGCACATGGAAGGGATGGCATATCCCTTTCAGATCAGAGGAGGAAGGGCGATTTTGTGGATTGTACTAATCTCTGAGCATGGGGGAATAATTCACAACCAGAACAGAAGAGCTGTAAGAGGCTTGCGGGTCAGTGCCAAACCAGCTTTGGTATCTTTTCAGTCTTACTGCTGCTCTTTCTTTCCTTCTTTCCTTTAGTAAGGCAAAATTTGCCCTTTTCTCTCCTGAAGTTCTTCCTTTCCTACTTAAGATAACCTTTACACCCAAAGGTGATCTCAAGAAGGAGCATCTCCTGAGGCAAAATGGAAAAGCAGAGGAAAAGGAGAGGCAAACACTGTTTAAATGGGAAGCAAAAGAGAAGTGGAAAGCACATATTTTGATCTTTGGCCATATCAAACTTATTTCCCTAACTTTCCAAAAGTTATGTAGGGCCCGATTTTTTTTTCCCCTGGCCTCTACTATGGCTTAGAGCTTCAGTTAATAAACCCAAAAGGGGCATGCTTTGACTCTCTCACCGCTTGGATCACTGCATTTAAGCTCACCACTTGGATCTGTGCATTTAACCTTTTCAAAGCTGACCTTCTTGGGAGGTTGCTGCTATATGCTGCTTCTGTCCCTCACTCCTTCAGAAATTGTCTTGGTGCTTCTGCCTATGAGCTTGACCAGGATCCACAGATCCTGTGACAGCATGACAGTAACAGACACAGAAAGGCACATAAACAGGATGTTTTTTGAACTGCAAGGAAAATTGGGTTTTGAGCTCAGTTTGATTTTGTGGTGACACATATAGAGGTCTTTGTTTGATTAAACGTTGTCACCATTCCATGGTTTTGTCCTTATTATGTCCTGAAGTAGGGAATAATTTTTTTTTTTTTTAATCTAGGATTCTGATGGGTGCTCAGTTACAAAGTATTATTAATATCAGCCCCTTCCATGTGAGTTGTTTTTCCAGCATCACAATTCTGTTGCTCTTACGTGCTCTCCATTTACTGGAGTAAGGGCATTTATTGATTAATTCCTATTATTACTATTTCCAGTAAAGATGGTCCTGGTGACAAAGCTCAGCATACACTGGAAATCAAGAGCTTTGGGTTGGCTATGCTGTATCATATAAAGAACTAACAGCAGCTCAGAATGCATGAATGAGATTTTCCAGAGAACCCGCTTCAGAAGTATGGCATTTGACATTTACAGAGCAGTGTGAAATACAGCTTGCAACCTACTGCTTCCTGACACCTTCTTGATACCAGGTGCAGATCTTTGCTGTACCCAAATGGAATAGATCTGGAAGAGAAAATGGGATGACACTTAAGTACTCAAGAGAGTCTGGAGGTCCCAGAACTAAGAAAAAAGAAAGTAACAAAACAGTGGAGCAGAAACAAATTTATTAGACTGAATAAAGAAAGAATTCAGTTCAACATCCCCTGATGACTTTCTAACACTGCTTACAGTATGGTACTAGGAGATCATGAAGATCTGCCCTTGCAAATTCCTCTCCCTCCTCCACCCCAATGTGTAGAGAGCACTGTAGAGAGGGTGTAGAGAGCACTTTCTTCCTTTTCATGTAAAATTTCTACAGGTACATAATTCATCCTTGGCTCTTGTATCTACTGCTCTGCTCTGACTATATCATTTGAGATCCAACTGTTTCATCCCCCCGAGGATATCTGAAGGAACAAAACCTCAATATGGAAAACCTGAGCTTTACTTCTTTGTCTTATGTCACCTCTTTTCCTGGTTAACCACAGCAAGTATCTCAGGGACGGGGAAGTCTGTGGCTTCTGGGTACTCTGGCTCAAAGGGCTTCTTTAGCAGCTCGCTCAGTAAGTGCTTCTTCCAGATGCCTGTTTCCTTGATTGATCTGGTTGACTTTTTCCCTTTTCATCTTTCTTTTTTTTTTTTCTTGCCACTTCATTTTAATTCATCTAAGAATGAACCTCCCTCTCTCCAAATACCTCTCAGCATTTAACTACTGCCTCACCATACCCCCAGCACCAGGCCCTGTATGTAAAAAATAATAATAATAATAAAAAAATCATTAAATAGCCTTTTCATGCAAGGCAGTGGGCTGCATGGTCCCAGCTGTTCTTGTTTCAGGAGGAAACCTCTGTAGCCAGCAGTCCCACTGCATCTCCTGTATATTTGCAGAAGGCACCTTCTTTGGGTGCTCAGAGAAAATGTGCAGATCTTCCCACCCTAGTATTGCCCTTGATAAAACATGCTGCGTAACTGCATGTACCCTTTTCAGAATACAGCAGGGAGCAAGGACAAGGGGTTCCTAACATTATAGTGCTCGGGAGTTTATGAGACTGTGCACCATCTCTGGATTCTTCGTTCACATCTGATAAAACAGTCCACAAGCCCCGGCAACTGGTACCAGCTCCCTATTCAGCAAAGCAATGACTGGTGCTTGCAAAGGCCACTGAATTTTCTGACAGAACATTTTTTTTCATTGGGAAGTGTCTTTTTCTGTTTTATCTGAAACTTTGTTTTATCATTTATGAATCAAACAAAAAACAGCACGTAAAAATGCCTGGATTTCATCTAAATGCAGTGTTTCAATTGCTTTAAATCAAATGTTTGCACGTGTGTTAAATGTTTTTTTCTTGTGAAATGTCAACTTTGTTTGGCTTTGTTCTGATTTTGAATGACAACAAATCTTGATGTTGCTTCCGCTATGGAGAAAATGAAACAAAAAACAAACGCTCTCAGCAGGAAAAGTCTTTAGGTCTCTAACCTGCTCTAAGGAAAACAGTGTTCTTGTCTACATGGAGATTTTCCCCTAAACTTCACTATAACACATATAGCTCTGCTGGTCATGGAAACAGCAGATTTGCTAGCCCAGAAAAGGTACCTCAGGTTACCAGGGCTCTATATCACATACTATTGTCTAAAGATGCTATGTAGGGAAAATACTGGGACTTGGTCTATCAGCATGTCAGAATATTACAACTGGGTTCAACTGAGATTGGGTAAAGGTAAAAAATAAAGTAAAGCAAAGCTCATCAGAGTCATAAACTGCCAGGCAGAGATGCTCATTTGCTTTTGGCAGAAAAGCCATTACCTCTATTGCCAAGACTTGTTCATTCAGGATTATACAACTGCCTTTCAAGTTCATTCAAAAAACTCAGTCTGTCATCAGGCCTGAGACCTCTGTACCCCCTCTCCATCGCTTTGATTAAAATGGGCAGCAAAGACACGTGAGTACAGACACAGACCTCCAGTGATCCAGGCTGCAAACATTCCAACCCAAAAAGGATTTTGAAGAGAAATTGCCTCTGGATTTTCAGATTCATGAGTCTTCAAGGGGTACCTTTTGAGATAAACTTAATTAAGCAAGTCATTCTATTAATCAGTTCTAATTACTCATGCAAATCACAAGCGCTCCGGCCTGTGGTTAAGTGAAACCTGATTTGATCCCAAGTGCAGCCAGGCTCGGCAAGTCCAGTGGGTATTTGCAAGAACGTGCCTTCACTGATCTTTCTGCTTCTCTCCAGATACAATAATCTTTTGAAGACTGTAATGTGAATTGATAACTTGTCATGGGCATAATGCTATTACTAAAAACACTAGGAAAGAGTGAGTGGAAAGAACTGTATGGAGCACATGAACTCTTCCTCTACATCCATGTTGTAGGCATATGTATACTAGTGGACATCATATGGTCTAAGGTTATGGTTACATAACAGGGAAGGCTGGCTACACATATGGGGCCTCTTGTAAGTAGAAAGAGCCATCTACCTCTTTCAAAGCTGAGATTTGTAGTGGCTGCTTCCTGGGCACCAGGGAGCAGAGTTTGTCAAAGGGATGTGACTCAGAGTGGTCTGTGATCCTGTGTGAATTTGGACCCCCATATGCCATTCTCCATCTTATTTCCACTAGGTAGGACAGCTGTGAATAACTGAGGATTAGGCTGGCAGCAGATTTGGACAGCAGAGGTAGATAGGTGAGTGATTGCTGAGTTCTCCTTGATTGATTTACGTAACACAGTCTGGTTGGTTAAAGGGCTGTGAACATGGGTTTGTTCTTTTTCTTGCTTTTAAAGTGTCAGCAGCATATTAATTATCATAAGAGTAGTGTTACACTTCAAAAAGGCTCTTATTTCACAGCATCTCAGCTGTGAGTCCTAGGCCTTTGATTGCATCAGAGTTGAGAAACTCCTTTTGCTTGGCCTGGGATTTCCCTGGAACTGGGTTATAGTCAGCGATCTCCAACAGACTGCGTTCTGGGGATGCTGGTGGAGTGAGGTGCCTCCTCCGTACATCTTCATGGCAGGCCACGTTCCTCCATGCTGCTTGCACTGCTATCTGATAACGCATCTTTCTTAACCTGAGCTCAGTGGAGCTAAGCGACTGGCTAAAGATCCCTCACAGGGAAGCTTGTGTTTGTTGGTTTATTATTTTTTAAATTTATTTATTTGCATGCATGCGTGCTAAGTCTGCATCCACACATCCATGTGTATTCTCCTTCCCTTCGCACTTGCCTGCATGCCTGGCAAAATGAGCTACAAGCAGATAAAAATTGAAACACAGAACAGAGCAAATTACAACATGTTCAATTATCTTTTCTAAAATCATTCTTCATCTCTGCTACACTCAGTGGCTGGTAATGTTCTCTTAGCAATCTGACAAGGGCATTTTTTTTCTCCCTTGTTTTAGCCCTTCTTCTGGGTAGTAGGGTCAGAGAACCAGGACTTGCAGAGAAGTTGTGTAGCGGGCCTCGGCAGCTCAGGCTGCATTCACTGGATATCCCAAAGACCAATACTCTCTTTGGTGTTTGTTCAGCAGCCTGGTATAGGGCCTTCTCTCTCTATCAGTTGCAAATTTTACTTCGTGTTGCATGCAAATATTACAGCGGCAAATACTGATTCCCCGCCTCCTGCTCTGTCGCCAGGGAGGCAGACAGAGATAGCTTGGCTTTGTTTCCTTCCTTGCTGTTGTGTTGCAAATTGCCTCCCACCACCAGCTCGCTGCGGGCTTCTCCGAGGGCTTTGCTAATTAACGGGCTCCCTCTCCTGGCTCCGGCAAGGTAAGGAGAGTTCAGGGCCCCAGGTAGCAGTGGTTACCTCCATTTTTGTTTCGCCTTTGCAGAGCTTCGAATTTGCTGTTTCGCTTCTGATTCCTTTCCAAAGTGAATGTTAGTATCGTTTCCGGATTAACAGCACTGGAGATTGAAGTTGTCTGCCTGATCACAGGAGAGGCACACTGGGGCAAGCCGCCTCCGTGTTGGCTTTACCCTGAAGACTGACACAGAGGGATCGCTTTATGGGATGAGAGGAGATTTCATTCTTTATGGTCTGTTTAGTTCTTGGCCTCTCTGCTGAGAAACTGTGAGTGAATATAGTGTCAAGTGTGGTAGAAATAGTTTTAATAATGAGGACACCTGTCTGCAGTAAAATAAGATTACATCAAGACATTTTAGGCAGTTCATATGTAAATTAGGAATGACTTTTGGTGATGCCAGCAGGGATTGCATTAGAGGATTGGACAGTAAATGCAAAAAATTGCCCGTTAAAATTGGGAGAAATATCTTCAAGTAATGAAACATATTTAAATGTGTGTATTGTAAAGGTGATATGGTTGAGCAGTTTCCAAGTCATATTAGGGTCCGGTAAAGAGCCTGATCAGCCTGAATCTGAAAAGGAGTATTTTGTGGTTTAAAACAGAAGCAGTTTTTTTTCTAATTATTTGCTATTATCAGTGTGGCAGACAGGGATATTAATGGCATGCCATTGTACAGATACCTAAGAAGAGGCTAGAGGAAAAGGACTATAAGCTAACAAAAGCACTTATAATCCAAAAGCCTAAGTAAAACAGCAGATGGCAAAAAGCAATTGCTTTCCTTCCTGTTTGCAGAAAGACTGTGTTCCCCACGGTTTCAAAAAAACCTGTTGGGAGAGCTGGAAGCTCGACTCATGTTTTGGGAGTCTTAGCCCAACATTCAGCTCTAAAAGCATATTTTCTTTTGGTTACCTTTGTGAACATCCTTTCCAAAGAAGACTTGAATCCAGCATGTAGTCATCCTCAGTCATTTTAGCAGGCAGGAAGATATTCTTAAGCTATAAGCCCAAAAAGACAAATAAAAGAACACTGTATTGAGGCTGAAAACCAAAGTGAGCACCTAAAGAGAAACAAATCCTCCTTCTTACCACTGCACAGATATTAAGCAACTGGCCCACAAAATCAGAACAAGTAGGAATATCCTTTAGTATTATCTCCAGTTAATACATGGAGAAATAGAGGCATAATAGGAGTGTTGTTTAACCAGCACCACACACTAAATCAGGGATAACCTTTTTCAGAAATATGTATGGTCTAATACAGTATCATTGTTCAAGACAGTGAAGTGCAGAAGGGAGACAAGCCTGGTGTTGAAGAAACTACAGCTGAGATGTTCCAAACTGATTGTTGGCTTCTGGGACTTAATTTTTTAAGTAGTAGCTCAAAACACCTTAGACAGAGGCCTGCAAAACTGAGTCCCTAAATCACTAGCCATTTTTGCAAGTGTAGGTCTAGGTTTTTAAAATTCACTTCTAATAATTCAAAGCGTCATCCAGGGAAGTAACATTTGGGTTTAAATTTATGGGGCCAATTGCATGTGTGGTATAAATCTGTATCATTCAGCAGTTACCCCAGAAGTGAATCCTGCAGAGATTTTTATCTTGACAGTAGCCCTTTAAAAGAAAAGGAGCAGGAAAGCAGTGAATTGGAACAACCCAGCATCTCTCTTGTGTTTGTCTTTGGTAAACACTGCAATTTATTTAAAGCACATGGAAGGGAGAAAAAATACGACGAAGTTAAATCCCAACAAATTGTTTTATATTTACAAATGAATTAGATTATTTGCATTTGTTGTGTTTTTGGGTTTCTTTGAAACTGCAAATTAATGAGAAAAAATTATTTCTCAATCTTATTTTACTTAAAGGCGAGTTTAGCAAAGGCAATTTGCATGTAAATCAACGTTTACCTGACGTGTGCAATTTCCACAGTTAGATAAACCATAACATGAAACAGATGAAAGACATAGGAACTGTATAAAAATTCTTTGAAAGATAATAGGCAGCAGTTTGCAATAAATATTCATTAAGGGAAAGGGTGCCCTGTTCTCTCTCTCTCTGCTGCTGTTCTTACAGCACTCACTTCTTTCCGACAGCCTCCTTGTTACATATCTTTGCTCTCCTATTTCTCCCTTATTTAATCTGTCTTCTTTCTTACAGTGTAGCATGGGTCACTTTCATTATGGGACGTGCTGTATATTTCTGCCATCAGCATGTACTTGCATGATTTAAAATTCAGAAAGAAGGCTTCTGAAAAATCAGCAGGGAGGTAAGGGCTAGTCCCAGGCCTCAGCAGAGTGTATGATTGCTGATGGCAGTAGACTAGTGGGGTAGGAGCAGCTGTGGCCCACGTGCCTGCTTTGCCTGGGACACTGCCCTGACAAACCAGGCTGGCTGCATGTCCTACTGCTCCCCTCCCTCTATGGCTGAAGGACAGTGGGATGTGGGCCAGCTGATGGTGATGGGCAGGAAAGAGCAGTCCACTTTTCCAGCAAAGGCTGCAAGCTGGGCTACCACTTGGGTCTCCAGCCCAGGACCAGAGCAAACTGCTTGCCAAGTCTTGGGTGTCTGTGAAAACAAAAACCTTGATATTGTGGGCCATACCTGCGGCCATTCTCGCATATGCAGGTAGCATCAGAGATGTTGCTTCAGTCTCGAGAAGTCTGTGGGACTTTTGCAGGTGATTCAGCATGCTCAGAATTTCACCCAAGTATCTGATGCTTTGACTGAGGTGGATCAGACTATCATCACACTAAGAATATGGCTTGTGCCTTGCCTGCATTTTCAGAAGCAACTGATATGTGACCAGTTGAAAGATCAAATGTTCCATGTTGTAGCAAACTTCACGCTGGATTTTATTGCACATGTCTTCTGCTACCATTATCACTGTGGTGTCTGATGACATGCCTAGAGAGTCATCAAAGGCTGTGTTGGTGTATGGCCAGATTGTGTGTTGGCATTGCGCTGTGAAATTATAATAACAGGAGGTTTGCAACATGTTTTTGAGGGCTGTGCGCCCACTCCCCCAAATAAGCTATTTTCTCAAATGACTGATTTCATATTTGAGAGGCAGTATGCTACTCACGTGCTGCTCTGCAGGATTTCCACATGAACAGCTAGCAAATATGTGCTTGCTCTAGTGGCTCATGCAGAGCAGACCGTGTTCAGGATAGACTGCTGAAGCCCATCTCTTCCTGCCGCAGCAGGATTGCAGGACTGGGGACTCTTTCCTGTCCTTACTATTAAAGTGCAGATCCCATCACTTTGTTGATTATATAAGAGTCATCTGTCATCTTTCTTTCCTAAATTCCATCTCATTCCTTCCCACAAACAAGCAGGACTGCAGCCAGAATATGCCTCTGGGGACTGGGCCGTCCTTGTGAGCACTCGTCGTCTTTCCTGCTGCTGCCTCCAGTATCTGTATGGTAGAGCTCTGTGACCACTTTCAGACACGAAGCCAACTCCATTCGCCCACACTCTCTATTTACATTTAATATCCTTTAAATGATTAAAGCAAACATTCCTAATTAAATGTTAACGTACTGTAAGTATCTGCAGCCTGAATACTGGCCGCCCCTCTAATCTCATATATGCAGACATAGCACCTGGACTTAAGGAGGAAATTACTTTTTAAAAGTTTGATGGGGGCAGCACGAATAACTTATCCAGTTGTTCCCATTAAGTTCACTCTTTGCCTTTGGGAAGATCATGATTCTGCTAGATGCTTAGTACTCTCAGTATTACTGAAGTCTGTGGGTGCTCTGAATCTCATGTGGTTGCTTAGCACACGACAGCATCAAGCCTGCAGAGAGACTGTACATGCAAACCTTCGAACAGTGGGCTGAAAGAATAAGGAGAAAATCACATCATTATACAAATGGGAATTAGGTGTGGATTCAAGTAGTTATTAAAAAAGAAGTTGTTTGTTATTTAAAGAGAGACTAGCACTCATTTTTTCTCTTCTGTAGCTAGATTGTTTGTATTTCTCTGTGTGCTTTGAATTCGTATTTAATGCAGAGTTTTGTTGTTTTCCTTTTTCCTCCAAAAAGCTCCCCCCCCCATCACACTGTGCCATCACCTCTTCTGCCTTGCTTCGCTATTTACAGCAAGGCTTGTTGTCAGTGTAATTACCGCGGAAGGTGTCTCTGCTGTTGCACTCCCTCTGCTGACTGTTTCTGCAACACCAACTTGAGCAGAGCTTAAAAGGTGGCGAGATTCACAGTGGAGCCAGAGTTATATGTTGGGTAGCTGTGTAACAGTAATACCACCTCATGGGCCCCCAGTAATTTGACTTCTTCCCTGCATCCCACCCTGACTCTGTGTGATACACACAGATGTGAAACTCTTGCTCTTGTCCATTTGTTCACTTTGCTGTCTGCCAGTCTTGCTGTCTAAATTTTGAAGTTTGTTATGTTGTGAGGTGTTTCAGCAGCCATTTTACTGAGTTCACAGCCATCTTTTGGAGATATGCTCCTGTTCTTGCTTTCCGTTGAAGTGTATAACTTTACTCTTTTGTATTTGTTGTTCTTTCAGTGCAATAGGTCAGTCTCGTGGAAGTAATTTGTTTTCTTTTTATGCAGACAAGGCAGATGAGATTAAACTATTACATTAGTCTAATGTATGCTTCTCTCTAGAAGTTCCACATACAGAACATTTTGGCTAATTCCAATTAAGTCAGTGTCCAGTGTTTCAGGACAGAGGTGGGGACAGTCTATATCTCAGCTAGTAAGAGCATCTAAACTTGCTTAAAATCAGAAACTGTAGACTAGGTCCTCAAAGGGTACAGTTCCAGTATGGCTCTACTGAGCTACTAATCCCTCAAATGGCAGATCCTAAAGCACTGACTATCAGTCATAAAAGGTGTTACAATCCATCTTCAGACTGAAGACTTGTTGAAGGAAGGCAAGGTGCTGAGGGAAGTACATTTTTCTGGTGTCAGGAAGATCACGTTTGTTTGCTCCTTAAATTGAGGTTATGTAATCTAAATCTTTTATCGTTATGGAGGAAATGATGATTTTCATTTCTTGATGGCAGTGTGTAGTTGTTTGTGTTCCACTAACCTATGAGCTTCAGAGATACAGAGAAAGGTCTCCTGAATTTCTTCGAGCTTACTCTTCAAAGTGTTCCACTTTCTATAAAAAGAGGTATATGTGCTCATCAAGCTACAGAAGAGAGTCTCACTCTGTAGTCCCTTGGATATGTCAGTCATCAGGATTGTAGATATAATGAGTAAATAATGGCACCTACTAGTGGCTGACCCCACAAAGCGTGTTGCTAATCTACTCCAGCTATTAAATATGAAATAATGAACTGAATAGTCACTCATCAAATGCTTAGTTGGCAAGGGCCTGTGGTTTAACAGCTGATGGCTCAATATCCTAATCCCAACTCTCCAGGTGTGTCTGTGTCCTTGTAGACAACAAATTGGATACAGTTGCCAAGGTAAATAAAGTGAGCTTGGTGAAGAATGAAACCAGAGCCTCCTGGGTGCAAAACAAGGATTGCTCGGCTTCCCCATGGTAATACTTAGGTCCTGGGTCACTAGAAATGCTAGATTCATTGATACTGAATGGCTCTTTTCAGCAGCTTATTCAGGACTGTTTCAAGAAGGGTGAGCAAGTCCCGTCATGCTTTTGTTTTAGGAGGCTTACAAGGCAAACTCTCAAGTCACCTTCATTCATGTCAAGTTCCTGCAGGAGGAAAACCAGCATGAAACAGAAGCTGCAGTTACAGCTTTTGTTTAAGAGGATGCTGTCAAGCCCTTTAAGTACAAATACCAAACATGTTTTCAAAGTTCTGAACTCTCTGGGGGACCGTGCTCTATATTCCACTACAGTTGTCTTGCTTTTTAAAACCAATCCTCTGGTATTTAGTAATCTGAAGGAAATACAAGCCCCTTTCAAGCAGAGATAAAAAACCTGCTAACAGTTGATAGAAGGGAAAGCTAGTCCAGTATTATGGGCATCAGTTTAACTTACTTTGTGAGGTCTCCATTCAAATCCCTGGTGCACACGGGGGGAAGGTTACAGCTGTACAGCAATTCACGTGCATGCTAGGATTTCTGTGCCTCAGTGCTCCATCTGTAAAAATGGCATGAAGGGTACTGTGAGGATGAATGCTTTCGGTGTTGTGCAGTGTTTACATCATGCGGTGACAGGAGCTGTATACAACGAACTAAAATTCTTCTGAGTGTATGCCAAGATTTGACATGGCTTCTCTATGTCATTGGCTGGTGCTGAGCATTCAGGTGGTTAAAGCTAAGTATGTGCATGCTACTGTCAGGTTTTCATTAATGTAAAAATAGTTACTAGCACAAGGAAATAGAGTTTGGAAGAGATGGTTTTGCATGTATTTTAGAGCAGCCAGTTAGGAAACAGAATCTGTGCTGTGACTCAGACAAGCGTTGTGAGCCACTCTAAATATTGAACAGTTAGCTGGGTGTTTGCTGCCACCGGTTCAGGAAAGGCACAGGAACTATGTTTCTGCTACACTGGAAACAGTCGCTACTTCTGACTCCTCTCTGAAGAGGTCATAGGCTAGGTACAAAGACACCATTAGAGAGTGTGGTTTATGGAGCTGAGTAAAGTAGATGACCTTGATCATTTCATCCAAAGGCCGTATAACACTTTCAGATAAGTCTGAGCAGAAGCATAAGCCCTTGTCTTTTCTGTGCAGTTTACAAACCAATGCAACTGATAAGAATGTTTTGCAATGCATAGTTCATCCAATACCAGAAAATAGCTCCCTTAGAAGTAAATACGTACACTACATATTAAATATAGTTTTACTGCATGTCATAAAATTCAAATTATCATAGCTGATATTTTTAAAGTTTCAGCTCTTGGAATCCTTTGATTATGGTATAATCCCAGGCTTCTTCTGTTAAATGGGAAATATTCTTTTTCTTCTTATAGTAGTGAAAAATGACTTGAAAGCATGACTCAAAAAGGCTGGAAACCTAAAATTCAGATAAAAAAGCCAACATGTGTGTTTTCAAATCTCATGATTTTTAAGTCAGTCTCATGATTAGTTTTTTTAGTCTTGACTCATTATTTTTGACTGTTTGAGGATGACAATTCTATAGGTGAATGTTGAATGCCTGACTGGTTCCATTATGTCTGTTCAGCTTTGTGTATGTATGGTATGATACCTGAAGTAAGGTTTGCAGTGGTGATGTTCGTGTCATTGTTATTACTGTATGACTGATATTTTCTCCACTTCACTGCGTAGACATATCTTTTTTGAAACAGGCTTAAATGAAATGCTTAGGGTGTCTCTACTAGCAGAATATTCATACTGTCTTTTAGATTGTTCTGGGAACAGGAATCACAGCCAAGGGGCAAGTATTAACATATCTTTGAGCCTTATGAACCTCCTGAGAAATGCTATAGCACTAACATTCCATATCCACCAAATTATTGAAAATTATATGACACTTATCAGTCACTTTGATGTTCATGGGACCTGAGCAGTCTGTCTCTGACTCCCCTCTGCCTCGTGACCCATCTACCTTTGTGCAAAGTGATCCTCTCTTCCCAGCCTTCCCTGCTGATTGCAGCAAACCTCTTTTTTTTTCATGAATATGTCTCTGTGTTACTTCTCCTCCCTCTCACAAAGCTACTTCAGTCTAATGTGTCTCTGCTCCTGTGTCATGTTCCCTTCTTGGACTGACAATTCTGCAAACTCTGCTGGCCAGCAGAGACACATCTCCATGACTAGCTCCAGGCACCTGGAGATGATTCCTCACGTCTTTGGTATTTGCAGCCCTTTTACACCAATTAGGGGCTGCTCAGCTTATTGTTCTTCCTTTTTCCCAACATTAAGTGGCCAGCACCATAAAGCAGCCTGCCCGTTCCACAGCCAGGTACTCCTAGGTCATGAGTGCCACCTTCTTGGTGGTCAGGCTACCTGTCACCTATTTCTTGCTCAGGGTGTCCAGCAAATTTTACATTTCAGCTGAAACCAAAGTTACTAGTTCTGTAGCATGAGCAGGAGGAGACAGTTTATTTATTTTAAGAAGTCAAATAAGTCCCCCATGTGACACAGTAATTTTCTGACTGTAGAGAGACCCTTGGTAATACATTAGCAGGAGTCACAAAGGACTTTTTAACCTACTTGAGACTTATTTAAATCTTCATATTTCATTTTGGAAAGAATTCAACTGATTAAAACCCACAATATTTTGTTACAAAAGTTTTGACAGCATAAATCTAATTTTTGCATTTTCTTATATCATTAAATTGTTCTACTCTATGCTAATGCTTAGTAAAGAGGGTTATTAGCACTGAGGGTGAACTTTAAAAGGGTTGGAGGTTTGATTCATCTATGAAGCACCGACAAATTTGGATTAATTATTCAAATCTAATCCAAACCTCTCGAGTCTGCAAAATTGGGCTGGAAGTCTCATGAGAACAGGTTAGCTTGTGGGATTGCCGGTGCTGCCTGCCTAGCTTTCTGATGAGCCTACATAACCAGCAAAACCTTTTAAATGTACCACCTTTCTAAATTATGTGTGTATTTTAGATTCTGCATTGTTCAGGTGCAGCTGGTGCTTAAGTTTTTTAGCATGGGTGAGAAACGTTCCCTCGTCACAGTCCTCCCCTTGCTTTGGTACTGTATTTGGCACTTCTATGGCATGAAGGTCAGGAACAGCATATGCCAGAAAATAGACTGCTGAAATCATTGCCTTTAGAAAGGGATATCCACAGCCACGTTCTCCATATAGCCAGAGGCGTAAATTGCCCCAAATATTCTGGGCTATTTTTTGTTGGGGAGTGATTCTGCTGTGAAAAGGTTAGCAGTTACTTAGCCTGACAAATAGCTTTGAGTTTCCTAAAGCTCATCATTTAAAACTGTGTACCTACTTAATATGTGATCCTAAATCTGCTTCTAGTTAAGTCCCTTGGTGATTAGATGTTCTAGGACAGTTAGAAATAGTCCTGTGTCTTGGCAGAAATATATAGTCTGTCAAGACAAAAATTATTCTCTGAGGGACAGGCACTGAGTCTAGTTTTATGTTTGCAGAGCAGCTAGCACAGCAGGGTCCCTATCTTGATTTGAGACCTCTAGGAACTACTACAAGATAAATATCAAATGATAACTCATGTCATTCTGCAAGAGGACTGCAGATTTTCAAGGAACACCAGGGAGTTTTGATTTTATGACCCCAAGAGGAATAGCTAAGACTTTTCTCTCCATATAATGGACAGGGATGGTTGGGCTTTCTCACTCAGTGACAGGCCAGCAGGCAACACTGACCTGTGCATCTGACCTGTTATCCAAATTCCCCCAGCTTCTCGGGTACTCTGATTTCAGAGTAGTTGAGAGGAGGTTCAGTGGCACTTTGTAAAAGGTAGGACGTTCACACCTGTTTCTGGGATGCAAGCAGGAAGCGTCACAGCTCATGGGTTTTGCAGTAAAAGGCAATTAATTATCACCTCGATGACCTCCTTTGCTATCAAATGGCTACTTAAATGATTTTACTATTATTTATAATGAGTCCAGATCCTGACGCTTTTACCCGGTGATTTCAATGAAAGCTGATGGGTGCTCAGCACATTAGAAAACCTCATGGTTTACGACTGTGCCACCTGACTTCAGGGAACTGTTTTTATATATGTGTGTGTATTTTATTACTGCTTCTCTGCCTGCATGTGGTTTGGGAAGTCTGGTGCTTAATGTGATCGTGTGAAAATAAGGCTTAGAGTATATGAATATATTCTGACTGGTGATGTGGCTGTGGATCTGGGTGACACCTTGCATTTGTGCTCTCAAATATTTATGGAAATAGGAAGGGGTTTTTATTGTTTTCTCATTTTCAAGGGAATGAATTTTCTCCCCACCCCTGGTTTAAAACACTGGGGATGAAAGTAACTCTGGTGAAAATTATGGTAAAAGGAAGTCCTGTAAAGCAGTAGTTCCCAACCAGTAAGGTTCAGCTTGGTGATGAGATGTAGGACTGGGACAGCAGCTTCATGGATTTCCTCCCTTTACTTGATCCTTTTCTGGAGAAGAAAACCATGGCAGCAAGGTGTGGAGCAGCTGCCCCTTCTCTTGCCTCTCATGTGATTCAGTGCTAGATCACAGCTCTGCTGAGCTCTGCACAGCCTAGAGATCCTTTTTGCCACGGCTGCTGCTCCTGCTTCTCTTGCAAGTCCTAAGGTCAGAAGAGTCAGAAGAGAGGGGACAGCAAACAACTACACCAGGGCACCCTGTTTCTTCTCAGCTGTTGTTTCCCATCTCTGGCCAGCGAGCAAATCTGCTCGCTGGTGCCATTCCAGACTCCTCTCTTCTAATGCCTTCCCAGAGACCACAGCTCCCATAACCATCCCCGCACCTTGCTCTGCCTCATTTCAGTCCCCACAGCTGTCAGTGACTCACTCTATTGACCCCTGTAAGATCTCAGTCCCCTCACTACAGCTCCTTGGGCTGCAGTGTCCCAGAGGAGTCTGAGGTGGAGGAGGAGTGTGAGAAAGAAGCTGTGGGAAGCCCAGGTGGGAAAGATGGGAGGTCAGTGGAAAACAGAGGAGGGAGAAGGGATAAGAGAGCAGGGCAGGTGTGGGGGTTAGATGCAGATGTCTGGTGAAGGTGGAGAAGGCAGAAACAATGATGCTCTCTCTAGACAGGATGGGAACCAGTTTAAAGGATCCACATCGTCAATGGTATTTGCTTGTACCTGTAACTGAAACAACAAGAAAAAAAAGTGCATAGCCTCATAAAAATGAAGGAAGAAGGAGCACAGAGTCTCCAAACTTCACAAGAATAGCAAAAGAGCTTAATGTTTTCAAGTGAAGGAAAGACAGGAGGGCTATGCTATCTCTGCTGTGCATGTGCCCCATTTCTATCTTAAGTACAGGCAAAACTTAAGGAGAAATCAAAAATACTTTCACTGGATTAGGGTCTGGAGGTAAGCCATCCCCCTTTTGCCCCTTCCCTAGGGTGTGACTGATCAAGGTAAACATCTCCAGCTGTTAGTCCAGCCAGTCTTCTGTTTTCTGTACTGCCTCTGGTGCTTCCAGGTCTACTGGTATGGTTTGGAAGGGAAGGGGTGCACCCTGTTGACCATCCTCTCCACAGAGTCGTCCTTCCATGATGTGGTGAGGGAGGAGGCTCAAGCTCCACAGTTCCTTAGATCATCAGTAGTTAAGCAATTAACTCGTTCTGTAAAAAAGCTCAAGCCTCAGTGTCCTCCTGTTGTCCAAGCAACAGCTTCGACTTATGGTTGACTCAAGTCTCAGCCCACCTTTTCTTCTTTTACTCTCCAGACCAAGTTGCCCAGTGTAACTTCTTTGTATCTTCCTTAGCCAAACTGTACCATCTGTCTTTTTTCAAATTTCCCTGGCTCCTCCAGCTGTACCTGGTAGCTTTGGTAGTGTCTGGTTGGGAGGGGAGAACTCTCTGCCTGGGGCATATGCACTCTTCCTCCGAAGGTGATCTTGGTTTGGGACTCAGGGTTTGTTTGTTTGTTTTTCCATTTTCTGTGTTCCTGAGCTGTCATGGTGGCCTCACTAACAGCTGTCAAACCCCTCAACAGAGAGACAGTCAGAGCAACCAGCAAACAAATAACACACAAAAGGAAATTCGAAACGTGTTCAAAGAAACATGCTACTTCAAAGGCTAGAGTAGAGGTCCCCATGGAGCTCATTACTGTAGTCAGTGGAGGAGAGGGATAAGGGAAAGCACGGAGTTGGAAAACATAGTGTATCCTTCTCTGCAACCACAATGAACATCACAGCCAAAGAATACCCACCATTTCATAGCATGGGCCCACAGAAGCTAGGCTTTGCCCTATCTAAGCACCTCAGTGTCCTTAGAGATGGGCCGGGCAGATATATTGGGGAAGGATGCCTGTTGTCAGACACACAGACATGAATTTTCCTCCCTACAAAGTAAGTTTCGCATAGACAACCTTCATCACTGTAGCTCTTGCCATTGTCAGGTAGATGCAGGTGCACTGGAAGGCTCACCACTGGGAGATGAAGATGGTATCTGAGGTCTATTTGCTTCTTGGTCTCTCTCCTGGGACCGTCAACCTTGGAAACCGGTTAAGTCTGATTGTAGATGGTTGTGATAGGGAACACTGACCTTTTGGAACTGGTTTATGAGACCTTCCAGATTAATTTCAGATGGATCACTAACCTTGGGATTTTCACTTTTCTGTGAATTGCCTCAGCCAGTGAGCTCACAGATTCCCCTGCAAAATTAGAGGTTACTCTGAAATGACGAGCATTTTTGTAAAACTGTACTGGTTCCCATTTTGTAACCCTTGTCACTTCAGTCTGTTCAGCCAGTCTGTCTTTCAAAACAGCCCACCAGAACAGAGAATGTAAGGCAAGCAGTTAATGGATCATCTCACAGAAACCAGCCCTAATCCTTCGTTTCTTAGTGAGGTAGACATCTCACAGAAGGCAGAGGGAATTTCACCTGTAAGGACTGTACGATGGAGGGACATGCATTTTAGAGCATATATGAAAGAGGAAGGACTCATAGAAAGACAGGTACATTGTAGGTGGCTTTTGTGGCAGCACTGCAACATGTTCTTGTCCTTTGTTGCTTGGCTAGTATAGTGTACAGAGATGTTTGTGAGTAGAATAATCAAATGCTGTTACAGGACACCGTGGAGATGTGAAGAAATGGTGTCACTGTACACAGCTTGTTTACTGAGGGAGTCTTAATGGAGAACATCTGAGTTACTGCACACAGAATTGTGCGAGCTGGTGAGGCCTGTGATAATGAAAGGAAAATCTGTAGCACTGTGCACATGCACGATGCCAGGAAAGCAAGAGGATGACAGCAAAGAAGGGCTATGTGATCTTGCATGACTTGTGTGGAGTGGTGAGGTGATGATGACTAGCCTGGTACATTTAAGCCTGTCCTCAGAGCTAGTGGGGAGATCACATGAGTGATAACGCACATAGACGCTGAGTGTGAGAACTGCTGCGAGAAGTCAAGATGCTGAATAGTGCACACAGCGGATAGTGTGATGCTGTTCATCAGTGGAAAGAGAATACAATAGAGCCAGCCCATTTTTCAAGGCTTCCGAGAGCATTTCCTTGGCTTTGATTATTTGCAGTTCATTCCCCCCCATACACAGGCAAGACCCACTGATCTCATAAACTATTGCAGCTGTTGCTTTAAGCCTCCACAAGGATCTAAAAAGCTCATTGCAACAGTCAAACCAGCTGTTAGAATAAGGACTACATGCTCAGTCCTCAGATCCTGGCATGTCCCAGTGGGGTGGAGTTTCTTTTTCAGCTCCAGAAAGCTGAGGGGAAGCAGCTGGGTTCTTTGCTGAAGCTACATTAACTAGGCTGGGAGAGACTTTTCTGCCAATGAGGAAACAAAACACTAAACAGCTGCTGTCATTTCAGGGCAAAGTTTGAAAGCTCTTGCAAGGGACAGGAATGCCCTGTTTGCTTGATAATACAGTGCAGCTCTGTTTGTTTTAACTGTTCCCTCTCTAGCGCAGTGGAGGCTGACCAGAATGAACCCCTGTGCGTTGTGCTATGGCTATCAGCTTTGCTAAGACTATGGTGTTTTAGCACCTACTTTTCCTTTCCCTGCAAGGTGGTAAGGAATTTCTGCCTGGCACATACTGGCCTTGCACATGTAGCAAGACCAGTGAAGAGTGTGTGCAGTGCACATGTGCACTGCCAGAGCAAGACAGTGAGTAAAAGGCTCTTCCTGGCTTAGAACAGTAATGATGGGGAGTCTGCTAGGTGCTTTTGCCTGCAAGAGCTAGCTTGTGTGTTTGTATTTGGTTGCTCCCAGGTGTGATAACCTGGAACTGATGATTTTTTTATTCCCCTGCTCCTTGACAGAAGTATTTGACATGATGTCATGGAATATTTTTGGTTACAGGGCAGGGGAAGCAGGGTGAGCTTAGGAGAGTGAAAGGTAGCACCCTGTATAATCACTCTGTTGTGTTATCACCTCTGAAAACCAGGCAATCACATGGTGTCCAATTGCTAGATGCATACAGTAGCACACCTGGCTCTGAAACCTAGTTAATAAAGTCACTTGGACTCAGATAGTTCTGTGTGGAAGCACTGGAGTGCAGCTGCTTTGCAGTCTCTAGAATGATCCACTTACTCAAATTATCCATTTTTTTCTTGTCCTGTAGGGCATCCCTGTTATCTTCCCTCCCTATTATCCAAGATAATAGAGAGCTGACTTACAATAATGCAGGCACAATGGCTCCATAGCGTCTGAATGATTCCCATGTGATTGACATTATGTGTCTGTCTGAAGCTTCCTGAAGAGCAATTCTCCATCAACACTTCTTTCATCAGTAGCCATTAGGCAGAACTGGATCCTACAGTGCAAGTCTGTAAAGCCCAAGAAGAAATCTGTTCCTCTACGACAAACAGAGGAGACACGAATTACACAAATGGAAAAGACCCTGCTTGGAGGGTCAATTGTGGGTGCTTATCTGATTAACTATAGCTGGACCTCAAGGTTGTATGGGACCTGGGATCTCAATTTGAAGAAGTCAGATTTTATCAACTATCTGGTTTTCAAAGAGAGTGCAACAGAGGGAGCACAGACACCTCAGCACTTTCACCCCTGCTACTAGGCAAAAGTGGACTGCTTAGCTGGAAATGGCAAGGGATTTTAATCCTAAGCCATTGTGAGTCCAGTGTGGGTTTTTTCAAAATTTGGAGATTTTAGTCTGTATCAGACAACAAATTTAGGAAGATTTAGCCTCTTACTGCTTTTGAGAATCAGGACTTTCCTTCTCATCCCATTTCTAACCCAAGAAGCAGCTCTAGAAATTTGGGAAGAAGACCAGGTTGCTAGCCTGGTTTTGCTAACTCAGTGAATCCAGTGAAATTCCAGCTTATCATCAGAGTCAAGGGTCATGACGTTCATCACCAGGAATCAGTCTGTTGGGATTCATCTGAGCTTTGTGTGTGCAGGTGGCCTGATCCAGGAATGCAAGTAGGCTCTGTGTTCTTCTAAACACCTTGTTCACACAATCTGAATTCGGTGCGTAGCTTCAGTACTAAAGAGAGGGTGAGCCCAAAGCCCTCCCTGGTTTTGGGAGGCTTAGAAGCTTTTTCCCAGATTTTCATTTTGACCTAGTATTCAGAGAAACATCAGCAACAGCCCAGTTACACTGATATTGCTGTAGATGAAAATTCCCAGTGAAGCTGAAAATGCAGTGAAAGGCCCAGCCCACATCTGGCATAAATCAAAGCAATGTTGACAACGTGACAAAGGTATGCTGACTTCTGTGGGCTGAGCTGATAGTCTCAAACTAAAAAATTCTAGCACACTTTCTATTTAGCAAACATTTTGTGATTAGATTTTGGTTTTCTCCAAAAATGTTTTCCGAGGAACACTAACATCAGTTCTCAGGCCATGGGCTGTTTTGGAGCCTTTTAGCTTTGACTGTTACTTCACCTTCTCAGAAAAGCAAAGAGTTTTGTGACTCCTTACCTTTGTGTTGTGGCACTCGCTGCCTAGTAGCGTGCCATGATTTCTGCTGTAGGAGTGGATGACTGAAACTTAAAAAAAAAAAAAAAAAAATAAGTGAAATGTGCACTTGCCAGAACTAATCTTCAGACACTTGATTTGTGCTAAAATGCATGAGGCTTTGGGGATTTGTGAACATTTTCATGAATATCCAGTGGTTGTATGAATAATAAGGACTTCACAAATAACAATAGAGTGAACTTACTGATCTTATTCCCAAATCTTTTATATATACAAAAGATATGATCAGCTCTAGTTTTCCGAAAGAGTTTGGCAGCAGGTCACTTTTTTCTGATCAAAAAAGAATAGGGCATGTGGGACAGGAAAATGAACCACATTATTTGCAAGGCTCCCACACCGATGAGTATTCTTTGACTTTTATGGATTTTCAGTAAATTTGCATAACTGCATTATCCAAGATTTCTTGCAGTTGTTTTCTCCTCTGAAGCTGATGTGACTGAGAGGGAATGTGAATGCAACAGCTCAAAGAGAAGGGGGGAAATTATCATATTTAATATTGTTTATACAGAAACTGACATACTTTATGGAGCATCATCTGATTAACTCATTTCCAGCCCTGTGGCGTGTGTGTATGTGTATGATGGCAGGGAGGAGAAATGAGAGCTAGGCCATGGCTTTTTCTGGCATGAGGAACTGTTGATGCAACACTCGTGTGGCTGGCAGTGCGAGACATAATATTACCTAGAAGAAAACCTTTTAAGTGTTGGATTAATTTCCCACCATCTGCATTCTGTCTGTACTGGAAATATAGATCTAGAGAGAAAGGCTGGGGAGCAGATCTGGGTATCTGGCAATTAGGTTGGGAGAAATGAGAAATGTGTTCAGGCACTTCTTTCTAGTCAGCTGTTTGGTGGCTGGAGGAGCTTAGTCAGCTGAGGACCTTGCTTTGGAAAAGGGTCTTTTGCTGAAATGACCAGAAAGGTGGGATTGAAAGAGAGAAACACTGCTGTATCCCAAAGGTGCTGCCAGTCTCAGTTAGGGACAGGTCATGGTTGCCGGCTGTTGTGAGAGGAATGCCAAGCTGTGAGAAAACACGCAAGGAAATGGAGCCAGAAGTTCAAATGGGATTTGCTCAAAAGGATAGTGTTGGGTAGGGATGAAAAGTCATGTGAAACAGCTGTAGCTATTGGGAGAGGAAGTGGTGGATGGTAATGGATCAAAACAGAAAACACTGGAAGAAAGAGGGAGCAACAGAAGGAGGAGATGAATGTCAGGCACACGTTGTTTCTTCTTTGCCTGCTGCCTACACCAGCAGTGAACTGTGGAGAGCACAACCCGCAGGGGAAGAGGTGACTCACTGAACATTCAGTATAACTCCCTTATGCGGAGCCCCAAAAGGATGGCCCTGCCTAGGCTGCCACCCTTGCAGCCAAAGCATGAGGAGTCCTTCCCAGCTGCCAGGGTGATGGAAGGGGGCTGAGAGGGAGGTGTGATAAATGCTGGTGGAAGCTCTGTCTCCTGTAACGTGCTTATGTTTGTGTGTTATTTTTTTCTCTTCTAGGTAAGTGCATAAAGTGTTTGTGAATGGTTGTGAGGGACCCTAGCTGATGCTGTGCTGGGATCTCTCTGGCTTCTCCAAAGAGGAGGAAAAAGCAGCCCTCTGAAATGGTAACATCCTGTCTGTGCAGCAAACATGCCGGCAGTTATTTAGGAGTCTGCCTGTACTTCCATCTGTAGACCTGCTACGTACATTTAGCAATAACCCATAGCCAGGCAGAAATATCCACGCTGTCTGACTCAGCCTGGGGCTGCTGTCCCCAGACCCAGGTATGCTGTGTCCTGTGTCCTGTTGTCTGCCACATCCAGTTTCTGATGTGTTCCTACTCCGACTGTGGGTACATGAGGGGGCTGGCAGATATTTTCTGTTAGGACAGCTTAAATATCAGCCTAAAATATTATGACCTTTGCTGCCCTTTTTTGAAAGAATGTCTTGGGGCATTCTTGGATACTTGGACACTGCAGAAATCTGTGCAGTTGCATTTCATAGCTTGCTATGTCAAATGCAGGGAGCTCCCTGGACGAGGATTTCTGAATTCCTCTTTCTCTGGCTGACTTCTGTTTCAGCCAGTGGGGAATTGTTTTGAGAACATAGTGACAACTGAGCAAAAGAAAATTCAGAATGATACTTGGGGCAAAGCTCCCTGGCAGCAAGATGAATTGGGCCTCTCAGGGGAAGCGCAGAGACATTTTGAGACATTCAAAACTCTAGATCAGAAATTACGGGGAACAGTCCTGTGCTGGCAAATGGACATACTGGAGGAGATGACAAGTCTTTCTCGTCTCTAACAGCTTGTATTTATTATTTTTATTTATTGTTTTATTAGCTTCAGATGGTTGACTTCACCTCTAGTTCAGTCTTGCTGTTTATACGGTACAGTCCATAATAAGCACAGTACTAAACGATATGCTTTTGTGCTGATGTGGTGCTTGTTTGCTTCCCAATGGAACAAGGTGATATAAGCACATACATTAAATATATTTATGGCAAACTTCCCATCTATTACTTTTATTTAGAGCACTTTTGAGGTAGAACAGATTCTGCTGGAAAACAAACATCTTTTTAAAGGCAGACAGCAAATCTAAAAGTAGATTTGCATCCTTACTCCTTTTTTTATAAAGGCAGCTACAAAGCTGCTAGGGAGAAAAAGAGTTCAACCTTTTTCTTTTATACAGTCAGCATAATAGATCCTGGCTCATCTCTGTTTGCTGGAGGAGCTCTTCCCCCCCCACATATCTCTTTCTCTGTCTCTTTTTTAAAAACTAGAGCAGAGGCAGCACAGTAAGCTGAAAACATCAGCAATGTCCATTCTTCACCATCCTGAGTTGAGCTGGGAGACAGTTTGGAACTACTCCATCAAAGGCATAATGCCTTAAGGTCAGCAAAGCATTCATATTCAGCGTTCGAACAGGTAGCTATCATTAAACATGCTTTTTGTCTACAAAAGCCCCTCCTTCAGCAAAGAGAGGGAAGTGAAGAGGAGCGCGTTCAGAGGGCAGGGAAAGTCCTTTTGGGAGGGAAAGGAAACTGTCATTTGATCTCTGTGTGCTAAAAAGAGTGCAGACACATGTACCTGTACACTTCACCTGAGAGCTGCAGGGCTGTGGTAAATGCCAAGCCCTCATATGTTTTTTAGGCGAGTGTGTCTCTAAAGTGCTTCATGAAAAAAAAAGGATAACTTACATTAGATAATAATGGCGAATAACTTAAGCGATTCTCTCTGGAGGTTGAGTGCCTCCCTCCTTGGCAAGCCTGCTGCTTCTTGTCCTAACTTACTGTAGTGAGTATTTTTGTCTCCGTACTTTTAATCTTCACTAGTGTCCATCATTTCACTAGGATCATTAGCTTTTGTAGTTGTCCCACCCTCACAGTCAGGTTTCAGCTGGGCTTAGATAACAGAGAGTTTGCTGCTTATTCTAAGGTAGGCAGAAGTTTACCACCTTAAGCTCTTGCCAAATAAAATCTTAGCCAGTGAAAGGGCAGCTACAGTGTCCTGCATGTGTACTATGTCTACATATCAGCATATTATAAAACTGGAAGCAAATACATGCGTTCATGAAGAAGAAAAGCTTTTCAGGTAATTATTCCTTCTCATAGAGGTAGTTAAACCTCATTATATGGAATCCTATTAGATACATTCTTTTACGGTCATCTTTCATCTCCTCTTTAGCTACGTTAACAGCAATTTAAAAAAAATAATGCCAGAAAAGCTCTGCTACTAGGAGATCATTAGAATACCTTGACCACCTTCTCACTGGTGTTCAGTTTTTTCCTTTTTGTTTTTATCCTTATCATCCAGCCCTTTGCTATGTCTGTGGTGGTCTGTGTGAAATGGATCTGTGCCTTGCTATGCTGTTTCTGAACCCAGTTCCCCAAAGACTGTAATTACCTTGTCACACGGGAATCCCAGGGCCTTGCCTGAAGCAAACCTTTTATCCCAGTCTGTAACCAGCAGGAAGGTAGTTGGCAAAATAGTTTGTATCCATACATGATATAGTCAGCCGACATCATCTCCGATAGTGACCTTTTTGAGTGAACTGGGCTAAAATATGGTGTTCATGTTTCCTCTTTCCTCTTTTGTTTTGTTTTTTACCTTTTCAAATTTCTGTGCTGTGCTGTCCCGGACTGCACATCCTCCGGGCTTTCCAGGCTCTTGCTGAGGCTGTAGAAGAGACCTGCCAGAATGCACTGAAATGAACATCATTAGGTGCCCTAGTGGATGGTGATGCTTATATCTAATGATGCTGTACCCTGACAGCAAAGCAGACATGAGGCAGGGCTGTGAAAAGGCAGCAGTATGGACAGATCTTAATTGCCATGCTGAGAGGTCAGATAAAAAAGTCATAAAGTGGCTTGGAAAAAAATGTGAATATTTATAAACCGTAGTAAGAGCCTAAGGCTGCAGCAATGTTTAAAAATGCTTCCGAATTTGGTTACAAAAAGAATGAGAGCATGCAGGCTATTGAGCCTCCCCTCTTCTTTCATTTACTTTCCATTTTCTCCACCAATTCATTTACTTTTTTCCCTTCTTCTCTGGGGTTCTTCTTTGCTTTCACATTCTGTTCTTTCTCTGATCTTCTGTCTGGAATGCTAAGTGATTCTTCTGTGCCCTGCATACTTCTGTGTGTTTGTAATTTTTCTTAATTTATAATAAAGCTGGTGCCTGATTGTCTTTGAAAGTGGATTCTAGCTGGGTTATTTATCAGCTATGTAGATTGCATTTCCTTGATCTAGTTGGCTATTGGGTATATAAAGACATATTGCATGCAGTCAGTGGATAATGCAGTTATAAACTATGCTGCAAAGGATTTCCATTTCTTGCCTGCTGTTCTGGGAACCGATGTGAAAAAATTCATCCTGATCCAGTGGCTTTTGATGTTTCCTCTTGAAGGTGCCAGGTACTCCTTTCCCCATGTGGCTTTCGGTTTCCTAGTGCCCTTCCTCTATAGATCAGTTTAGTTGAATCTACTGCTGCATGGATTTGCTTGCACAGATCCTTGTGAAGGCACTGAGCTGAGTGTAATGCTTCTGAGCATGAAGGACTGCTTGCGCTGGCAGGAAACTCTCAAGCACCTGTAACTGAGTGCCATGTGTTTTCTGTCCATTTTATCCAAAATTGTAGCATCGGGGCCCTCTTTAGCACCTTTGAACTGAATTTTGTTTGATGCTTGCAATCAAATGAGACCGTGAGCATATGCCAATGAACCTGACAGTTGTTTTGCTGAGGGTTTAATCCACTGACTCACTAAGCCCCCAGATCTTAAGAGGAACTCAGAAAGAAAAAAGAACATTCTTTGTGTTTCTTGCTACATAAACAAACAGTTTTGTCCAACACTGTCAATATTACCAATATAATAGGGTCAACATGGGTCAAAAGGGACCTAGACTGTGGCGCAGCAGCTAAGCTTTTATGGGCCCCTAGAGATCATGATGTTTTGAAACACTGGCAAGTCTCATCTAACAATGACATGCCATCTTTAAAGTGTCTTTCTGCAACGGTCTGTCATTCAATGGAAAAAATCCAGTCAGCAGCTCTCTCTCGGTGCTGTCCTTTCATCTGGCGAGAAAACAACTGTTGCAGTCTCTGAATGTGTCCACTCTGGTGCTGTTCAAGTAAAGGGAAAGAGGAACCAAAGGACAAGAGGACATTTGATAAAAAAAGAAGCTAAATTGAGAAGGGGGAGGGTCATTCCCGTCTCCTGGGCATGGGTCCAGCTGAGCACGCGTAGGTGGAGCAGAATGTAAATGTGTCTGTGCGGGCAGAGCAGTGATCTGGATCTGCACTGATTTGGAGGAGGTGTGCTACAGCAGTTAAACATAGGACATTTATTTGCTCTGAGCTGACTTTGATCTTGGAACAGGACTTCTGTGTGAAATGAGTTCTGCTAGGTCTTAGTCCCTTTCCAGGCGAGCGGCTCCCGTGTGCAAAGGCGAATGAGGCTGGAGTTCAGCCTGCTTTGCAAGGGGGTGGCTGTCAGCCTGGGCCCTCCCTGTGGGATGGATTTTACTGGGACTCAGGCTGTGCTAGACAGTGAAACTGTGAAAAGGTGTAAGGAATTCTAGAGCAAACCTGGAAACTGAGGATAGGCATAAGTCACTGTAAAGGGACAGGATCCGCTTGTGTGACTTGCAAGGCTAAGTTCATCTCAGAAAGTTATTTTCTGTAGTCCTATATCCTCTGGATGTCTTTGGCATGTCTCCTTACAACAGTTTCTGGGGCAGAAGGAGATGGTATCTCTTCTCATAGACCTATTTTAAAAAAACCCCTCTGCTCAGTCATCTTCTGCCTCCGGATATACACAGAGCTTTCTGCTCACAGATACAGTATATGCTTCAGTTAAGTATTTAGAAGGAAACACAGACTTCCAAGAATATTTCTGGGAAACCTGTGAATTTTTCCAACACTCCTATGACCTACATAACTATAAATATAGACTGTAGTATGTGCCACCCAAACTGCATTTACATGAATGAGATTTAGGCTGAATGGAAATACTGCCTCTCCATTCATAAATCAATCCCCTCTCTTTTCTCCCCGCTTTCCTGCCTGCCTAACCTCCCCTGGCTGCTGACTTGCAGCCTGCCCTTTGGGTACTGCTGCAGAGCGTAGCACAGCATGCCAGTCCCGGCTGGCTTTTTGAGCCTCAACCATCCCTCCCTCCGTTTAACAGACAAAACCAGCTATGTTCCCGAATATCCTGGAAATGATTAGCTTCGCTGTTCTGAGAGGTCAGGCTGTGGGAAATACTTGCTCTCCCCTGACCCAAGCCCCTGAAAATCTTTGTGCCCACCACAATGACACCTGCAAGAATTCACATCAAGGTCGTTCTGTGCTTGCCTTGTCCTCCAGGGAGATCCACACGCCAGCAGAGATAATTACACTAACAGCCACAGAAATTATATTGGCCCACCACTGGCTTAGTGAGATGAATATCTCCATTTCTTAGTCACAGGGGGATGTTAATGGTATTTTTATTAACTGGTGACCTGTTGACTGCTATTAGAATATAGATTGTATGCATAAACCAGGTCAAGGTACTGAAGATATGATTATAGAGCAATTACTGTGTCAGCCAGTGTGGCTTCTAATCAGAGCTGGCAAAGAGTCTTTGGAAGCCGAAAACTGTTTTTTTGGAGTCCAACAAGAAGAAACAGCTTTGGATCAAAGTCTGTATTGTGCCTTTACATCTTTCTGGAATTAAATGTCTGATTTTCTATGATTAGAATGGGCAGTTAAAGCAGAAAGAAAAGTCTTAATAAGGACAGCTTTTAGTGGAACACAAGTGATTAGGGAAGTTCAAAGTTTGAAAACTTCCTTTTCTTAATTCATTTTTATTATATGGTTTATGTTTAGTTTACTGAGCTGGTTGGGGATGCTAATCCTGCTCTTGCCCTTTAAAATGGACTGCAAGGTCATATGGCTGAGTGTCTGGGATGTCAATAAAAACTATTACACTAATACATGCATTTCATTTGATGAGAGCCCTAGCTACAGAACCAGAGTTGGAATTGCTCCACCTTTGTCAGACCTATTGAAGAAAAACAGAATGATAAAAGTAAGAGCTGGTGTGCTAGACACAGAATCTGTGGCTGGCCATGACAGGTATGGTTGTTCTTTTGGAGGTCAAACTGAGTGTCCTGGTCCCCAAAGAATAGCTTTGTTCCACCGGTAGTTCCACTGATCCCAGTGAGACAGCTGGGTGAGTAGAAGGGGATACTTGGTATGAATGGGAGTTTGAGGCTTTAGCCACCTGTGCCTAGACACATAATTGCAAATGTATTTACATTCCCTTCATTCATGTACCAGATGAATGCTGTTGTGTTCACTAGTGCACCTGCCAAGTGCACTTTAATTTGTTGTTTTTCTATGGTGGATATTGGGTTTACTGAAGGGTAGGACACAGCCCTATTTGTATGTTTTATCATCAGTCAGATTTTGAATCATCTTTGTAGTTGCTGTTGTCCTCAATATGGCTAGTAAGGCTTGAGTGTTCATGAAAATTCATCCACTGATTTTTTGTGGTTTGTTCTTATTCTGTCTCCTTTTTAACTTATGAATGGAAAGAACATATTCTGAGGGGGATGGAGGAGAGAGGAGGGAAGGGTGAAATATTAGTGTACCTCTTGAACCAAACTTCTTGTGAGAGTAAAATGAAAAATGTCCTTTCCCAGCCAATATATGCTTTAATCCACCATGCGATGATGGCAAGTCTTGTCATATTTACATTTTTATCTTAAAGAAGAAAAAAAGAGGAATTCTTGTCACTGTTGTTGGGGAGAAAAGCTTGGTGATCTGAAACATAAAACATCAAGAATCAGAATGCCACTGAAAGACCGATGTTTACTATTCTTTCAGGAGTTAGGGTTTTTAAGCCAATGTCATGATTTTTGGGGGCCTGACTTATTATAGTTGAATACTGAAAAGTGCTACTAAGGCAAATTTTCTTCCTTAAACACTTTTTCTCTGACAAACTTCCCATCCCAACAGCCTGGCATCTATTTAATACTCTGTGTGTCAGAAATTCCCATTTCAGAGATGACTCTGTTTCCATCAAAGCTGCAGCCATACTTCACAATTTCAGTTATTAACAGCCTACTGAGATAATTGGGTCTGCCCAGCTCATTAAAAATAAAATATTGATGTTTTCTTAGGGTGGATGTAATTATCTTGCCCCCACAGGGAACAGGCAGCATAAAGGAGGGAAGGCGTGGTCTAGTACGCAGCCTGCTATGCACCTGCATGCTGCTCTGCTGTGAAGGAAATTAGGGACTCCTAGTGCAGTTAAAGCAGGCGAAGAAGGGAAGGCTGAGGGAAAGATTTCCTTTCAAGCAAATTGCCTTAAAAAAAAAAAAACTGGGTTCAACAGGAAAGTGACCCAATGTTCCTCTTTATTTTTAAATTAGTGCATGTAGAACAGTTGCTGGCATTTGATTCCAGGGAGAGATGTCTCCTCTGTCTCTCTACCACGGGCAGCAGCATTAATGCAAGCTCCGCTTTACTGCTGCACAGAAGCTACTCAGACAAGATTATTGGAGCCAGTTCTGCAAGTAAAAAAGTACTCAGTTTCCACTTACAGTTCCAGCCTGTCTTTTGTGATTGTTTTTTCAGCAATTCCTTAGGTGCCCTTTATTTTTGTCTATAAGGCATTAAACGGGAACTATCAAATCCATCTTGTGCAAGCCATCAAACATTTTATTAGATAGCACCTAGCTACCACTGAAACACAGGCAAACTAGAAGTGTCAGGGTATATATGTTCTTGAACCCATGCCCTGATTTACCCAATCTGCCTTTGCTCAGCTACAGCTGTGAGATGTTCCCATGGTGCTATGGCAGCAGACTTGTAATTTCCCGTTGGAGCAACTAAATGGCAGGAGCACCGTAGAGCACCTTTCACTCCCCATTCTTTCTGATTGTTTTAAATGAGCAGTAGAAGATAGATGCATGAGAAATACCAGAAAGCATTTAAGTAACCTAAATGTTTCTGTCTCATTGCCCTGTCTCAAGGGTGTAGGACCTCAGGTCTAACTGAAAGTAAGGGTGATGAAGGCTACTAAGCTGTTTGGCTGCAAGTGAAAACATTTCCTGTAACTTCCATATTTGGCTAAAGAAAATACAGCCCTGAATACTGCATACTGTCCAAACTGACCTTTTCAGGAGTGTTGGCTTTTGTATGCATCTCAACAACCAGGCATGGGCCTCAGTCCAAACTTTCTCCTTAATGAGAGAACTTTCTCCTGCCTCTGACTGAAGTTTTCTCTGCAATACCTCCTGCTCCTTGTGCCTTGTGATGTATTCCAGCAGTTTATCTTTGTTGGCCGGAACCAGCTTGAGACACCTGCTGGTCAAACACCTCACTGCTCCCATCCCATCTCCATTGGGGGTTCAAGTGCTTGACATCAGCCTAACTTTTTACTGCTAGGTGCTCTTGCTGCTTGAAAGTTTTCCTGCGCTTCACTAGAGCTAGAACCTCTCCCTCAGTCCTCTACCACTGCTTCGTTAGGGTGCACTGATCTGTGCTGAGGCACAGGTAACCTACCTCTTTTGGCAGGTACAGTGTTAAGGGCAAAGCCGGCATGCAGTGTTCTGGCAGCATTGGTTTGCACTGTCCCTCAGCTGGTTCAGAGTGGAAAGATAGCCGCATAAGCCCCTGAAGAAATACAGTCCTGTCTGCATCCAGAAAGAAAAATAATTATTTGGGGGGGAGGGGAGGGGAGAATGCCATATGTTTCCAGTATGTTTCTATTGGAACTTCCTCTCTGAAAGCCCACAGTCTGTATTTGAGAGAGGCAAAGAGGCATTGCTCACTGACAGGTTTTGGTTTTGTAAAGTGCTGTTCCTTTCCACCGCCTCCTGTATGTACAGCAGCCCCAATTCAGAAGAGTTTGTCTGTTGCTAATAAATATTACAGCATCCATTTCTGGATGATCTGAGAGGAAACAAACTCCTTGCGGTTCTCAGGCTGGGGGCTATGATCTGGCTATAGGGTCGCATCAGTTTGTTTCATTTCCAAGCTGAGCTAACAGCAGCTTAAAAGCTGAAAAAATCCTGATGTGCTTTCTCTTCTCCGTTAGCAGCACTGCTAAGGGATTTTTCTGTTTCTGAGAAAGGCTCCTATGCTGCTGTGCCACAAATTATGTTTACAGCTCTGCAAAATGGCTAGAGGCAGCATTATAATTTCACAACTTTGTTTTTGCAGTCAACTCTGAAGTCCACTGTGTGGAGGTCAATGAGAGATGCCTCTTGAGCAAGAATTAGGGTAAACAGTAAAAACCTCAGGGTTCGTTCTACTTGTCCTTTATGAACATGATGTCTCAGGCCTGGCCAAAAGTAGGGCTCTTTCCCTGGCAGGAGGAAGCCACTTCTGACATGCCAGTGGAAAAAGTTAGAAGGTGTTTTTTACAGGCCGCTTCCTGCTTAGGCAGACAATGAAATAAATGGTCACATTTTTGAAAAAACTCACCATGTTGTGGCTGTAACTGTCGCAGTAGGAATGACTGGGCCCTGAGCACTTTGGTATATTTGGCCCTTATTTGGATAATGGGAGCTGAGCAGTCTGGAAAAATCCATCCCTAATTATTGGCGCAGAGCCCTTAAAAATCTGGCCCTGCGCTCTTATAAAATAAAAATCTGGCCTCATGGGCATGACGCTGTCAGAAGCTATGCCTGGCATAAAATGCCTCTTATCCTTTTTCAGTGATTTCGTCCTCCTGTGAAGTTTCTAATTTATTTTAATAGCTTTAAAACTTTTTAAATGAAGCTATTTAATGGCTAGGATTTTGACTTATGGATCGAAGCTTCAATGCAGTCTGCATTAAATGGCATGTGTTTTGTTATGCCTAAATTCTGTTGTTATGCCTGCCCTTTGTGCTGGCTTTTCATTTTCCAATTTGGGGGGTAGTTGCATTTCTAGGGCTACCATCTGTCATAATTTAGTGTTTCTTCAGCACTTTTTCTCATCTTAGGAAGCCATTCAGCATGTCCAAATATTGCTGTACGCCTGCATGGACAATGCCCACTATCTTTGGAGGCGTCTGTTCTGTTTCACAAAGGGAAGCATTGCAGTACATCTGAGTATGGACTAAGCACAAAGATGTCTCTTTGAGGCACTGGCTTATAAAGAGATGAACGCTGTGCCTCTCTCAAAGCCTGACTGTTCATGGAGGAGTCTGCGTGGACCACAGTGGAGCCCAGTTCCTCCTGTGATAGCTATTTTGCAAAGAGTAGCGCCACGTAAAGCTAGGAACAGAGTTTTGCTGCACTGAAATTCATGTCCTCGATATCCCGTTGGTTAGAGCTAAAAGGCTGAATTCAATCAAGTCTTGTTGATTAAGGCCTACCCTCCTTGCTTTCTAATGGTTACAATTTTGACAGCATTTCACTTAGTTCTCTGTTATCTATGGCGATATTCTTCAGTGCCATTCCCAGCTAGAGAGCAGCAGAAAGAAAGATCCCTTTGAAATCACATCTGTCTGAAAACTGGGAAGGGAAATGGGGTCAAAAAGAAAAAAGAGGTAAAAGTGCAATGAAGTGAGTTAGGACTGGGCCAGGAGACCTATCTTACCTATCTTCTCTGTAATCTTGGAGAAAATGGTAAGAGCTCTCTAATAACTGAAGAAGTAAGGGCTTTTGCCTCTGTTTCGTTAGAAAGATCATGTCCAGGGATGCAGTACCTACACAAAGCCAAAAAGGGAGAAAGATGTGGCAAAGATAAGGCTAATGCAGCAACAGAGTTTTTGTAGGTCCCTTGCAAATCATGGAGTCTCTCTATGCCTCAGTTTCCATTTGTAACACAGGCATCACAATACGTGTCTATCTCAGAAAGCCACTGTGAATGATTTTTGCAGCATTCTTTCCACTCATATTTATATAAGCAATCTCTTTGCATTTATAAAATTACAAGGGCGATCTGGTTAGAAAGCAGCATTCAAGGGGACTGTCATCTTTGTGTAAAAGATAATATGATTTACTTAATTATTAGGGCGGCAGGATTTCTTTAATATAGATAAGTATATAGAAACCTGTGCCCAGAACAGTTTTAGCAGTTTTAGAGAAGTGCCACAGATTGCATGACCAGTGCCACATCTTATTTACTGGCCTGGCCGAACAAGGGTCCAGCATTAGATTTCTGCTACTGTAGAAACCAGAGAGGTTGATTTCTAGCTCCAGTGAAGTCTGTTGCTACGTTCTTCTCTTTCAGTGAAACTGAAATTTTACCCCAAAAATGGTTGTGAAAGATCCTTTGAGTTACATTTGCTTGTTGTTTATCTTCCTCTGATATGGTTCTCGGCCACTGCTGAGAGGTCTTTTTGGTGCGTGTTTGGTTTTTAGTGGAGCATCTTTCCCATTTCACACAACCATTGCAGCAAAAGCAGCTGCAGAGAAGCGGTTCAGTAGGGACCCAAATAACAGGAATGGTTTGAATCCAGGCAGAGTGAAACTGCAGAGAAACAGTGGGGAGGACTGAGGGAGGCAGAGAAGTGTATGCCCTTAAGTCAGGAGCGCTGTGTGCTCACTGGAAATAGGTCTGATGAGGAAGAGGGGCATTTCTACTAATTCCTTCTCAGTGTCTGCATCTACTCACTCATATCCATGCTGAATTTCAAATGCATTTAGCCCTGCTTCCCTTTTTGTTCAAACAGTAAGAAGTCATGAGCAGCATACAGTCTGGAGATGTGTCTGTGCCTGTATCCTGGAAGCTTTTCTAGGAAAATGAGGTCTATGTGCTAAGTGCTAGGTAGAATTCAGACAAATAAGTTTTTAGTGGCCTAACAGACAGTCATCTCATTCTGTTGCTTTCATTCATTTATTTATTTATTTTAAAAGCATCCCCTTTCCCTCTGACCATTTAAAATACAAAACTGTAATTAAGAGTGTCTGAAGAAGCTCCAGATGGATTAGGGTTGTCTCCCAGGAGGTCAGCCGACATTTCCAGTCCTCTGAGAGTCTCTGCTCTTCTGCCTCTTCAACCAGCAAACCTTGATTCCAGCGGCCATCTGATTAAACAGCAGAGCATCAGCGAGTACTAGAAGTCACTTCTCTTGGGCCAGACAGCACTGACAGCAAGGGCAGAAACAGAAAATGATAAAAGGAGAGGAAGTCTTTTGGTGCAAAACATGTCTCTTGGTGCTATGTAGAGAGCTGGAAAATGAAATGTTTTTCTTTGTGTGATCCTGGCTGATCTGCTGCTTGCTGTGTCCTAATAGCCTGGATCCTGGCTGAAAGCAGACAGAAGTCTGATTTGTATCTTACGTGCTCCGGCGTGCATGTGGGGTTGCGTAAATAGGTGCTGTTAACTCCATGGTTAGACTCGGTTATCCAAACATGACTCTGTGTGGAGTGATGTTTTGCAGAACTTCCTCTGCAGAGCATTTTTGTGCTGCCCTGCCGCATCCTTGGCCCCTGCATCTCTCCTTGACGGCCCCTCTCAGCTGTGAGCAGCAGAGTGCTTTGGTGCTCCTCTTGGCTTGCAGCCCAGCTGCTGTCATTTCCAGCCCCCTCTGCTCTCCTGGCCTGGAGCTCTCCAAACCCAGCTCTGCCCCAGCCCCATGCGTCTAACTTGACAGACCTTCAGGCAGCACTAGCCTCCGAAATAGGTACTGCTTAGCCGCGGCAGGGCAGTAAAGTGCTAGCAGTTACACTGCTCTCAGTGCTGAGTTAGCCTCCACCCCTAAATAGTATGTGAGGTGAGCTTTGTGCAACAGGCTGCAGGTATACCTGTCTGAGTTGGTGCTTGATGCATCTGCCCCATGTGACACACAGCCTCAATAACGTTGCCAATTTGGGGGCTTTTGTCAGCAGTGTTGTTGTAGTTGATATATTTCTTAGAGCCACAGCTCTTGGTGACATGCCGTTACGTGAAAATCCAAGCTGTTCTTATTTTCTTTTCAAAGGAAGTTTCTAGTCCTTCTGGGTGAAAAGTTGAATAGAAGAATTTTATATGAAAAAGGAGAGAGAGAGAGAAGAAAAATTACAATGTATTATTTTAAAAGATGTCATGATTTTTAGGCCATTGTCCTGAATTTTGAGGAACATAATACAGTTTTTGAATACTTATGGCCAACTATATTGAGGTAGCTTTGCCATCATGCCCCACAATACTCATTCCCTTTCTGCTGCCCATGTTCTGCAGTAACTGCCACCAAAAGTGTGGACGTTTTTGTATTTAGTCCTTGCTGTGACCAAATGAGTCAGGTTCAGGTATTTGACTGCCCTCCCTTTTAGCCTTTGAACCCATCAGAGCAGGAGACATTTCTCAAGCCCCACATTGAATCCTATTTGCTGATGGGCGGCAGTTTCAGAATTCACCAAGGCATCTTCGGCCAGCAGACTGGGCAAATGCAGTTGCTCTGCTCCTTTTCTCCTATATTTGCCTTTTAATTTTTGCATGTGAATTATGAAATGGCACCTATACTAGCCACTGCCAGGAGCAAAGAGCATTAATATTGATGTCGGAAGGCCCTGCAGCTTAGCAGCAGGGTGATTTAACGGTGAGAATTATCAGGGATAGTATCGGAGTAAATAAATTCAAGGTCCAATTTATTTTTTCCTTCATCTAGCTCCTCTTTTTTTTTTTTTTTTTTTTTTTTTTGGTCAAGGCAGAATTAATAAAATAAAATAATTTAAAAGAGAGGGAAAAAAATGAATCGACAGATTCTCTAAGCTGCTGACTTGATTAGTTTGTAACATTTCCTTCCTTGCCGGCTTCTCGCTATTCTTCCTGCCACCTGTCAAGACAGAGGAAATGTAGCAAAGCCCCGTGTGAATAGAGTCATGCTATCTGGATGGCAGCAAGCCACCAACCATCTAGGCATGGAAGGGAAAAGAGGCTGGATGGCTGAGAGGTTTTGGAGATGTGCTCTCAAGCCCGTGACAGAGGTGGAAAACCCCCCCCAAGCCTGCCTGTTATGTTTCTTTGTCAAAAAACGGAATGAATTGGGATGATCCTGGACTTTACTCTTGTGTCAGAAGCTTTCACGACTACTGTTATTACCTCTTTCTGTAAATAAGTCGGGGCTAGTCTTTTAAGTTTCCAGGTGGGAATGAGGAGATAGTGACCCTGCTGTTGTGCTTTTGTGGGAAGCAGAGCAAGGCAGGTTGTGCCTCGCTCTCCTGCCTGCACAGTCTCCCTGAGCTGCTCTCACGGTTACCCACAAACCTCGGCTGAGTCAGTCCCTCTCCACGGAAAGCCCCTCTCCACGGAAAGCTGAAGAATGCACTCAGTTCAGGACTCCATTGGCACTTTCTTTTTGCAGCCAAGTGTGCAGACAGGGCAATGTAATGGGATTTATTTTTATTGAGGTAGCAACTTGTTTCAGTACTGGTGACCAGTGCCTGCACTGGGATGCTGTCGTCTGTTTCCCTGCAAAAAGCTGCAGCAGAGTCAAGGATTGGCACTGTTATGGTGCAAAGTGATGCTGGGCTTGTGGGCTTGCAGGAAATCAAAACAGCACAGGCAAGAGGCATCACAGATCCTTCCCTTGGAAGCCAGAGGGTGCAACTGAGGCCTGTTAAGACCTTCCTCTTTTCCAGCAGGCCATCAAACGGCAATGACTAGCACCAGGCCATTTGGCAGCAATGGTTGCAAATGGGTTGGAAAGGGTGATTCACTGGAGATGTGAATACCTACGCACTTTCCACAGGACTGTCTAGCTTGACATCACAACAGTTGCCGGTTTGGGAGGTCTGTGCCTTTTTTTGCTTTTTAAAATAGCTGTGTTTGGTTCTCTTCCTGCTTCTAGCTTCTCCCTTCCCTCTGAAGCTTTGCATTTTTGTGCCCTCCACAGTTAAGGTGTTTCTGTCTCAGATGTTGCTTTTGATGGGATTTTTTTTCCCTTACCCATCTTAGTTTCTTCTGACCCCAATTCTGTTTTTATAATGAGGCCATGCTAATTCGTGCTGAGAGCTTATGAGTTTTCTTTAAGCACAGGGAGAGGTCACTGAGAAATGGCTAGGGGTGTGTGTTTCTTCCCTTGGCTGCTGTTCAGAAGGTCTGATCAATTTATTTCCCCATCACCATCAAACCATTTCCTGGCTAAATTAACAGCGGAGCCTTGTGCGGGCATTGTATGTGTGCGTGGGAGGGAGGAGACAAATAAATTGACCGAGGAGATGGGGTTAGGAGGATAGGGTGTGTGAGAAGATAGGGCTGGACCAGCGAGGTCTGTGTGGCAGAGGCCAATGATTTTGCACAGTGTAACTGGTAAGAGAAAAGCAAATTGAACAGTTATTAGAGAGAGGCAATCAGCTGGTACCTTGCAGTGGGCTATAAGCAGATGTCAGCCTTCTTTATTAATTGAAGACATGCCTTAAGGAGAGCCCTTTTTAGGCATGTTTACTTAGTTACATAGAAGGTCCTGTCCCTTAGCAGGAGCCTTATCATCATTATTAGTGGTAATACAATAATAATAGTAATAATGCTGGCAAATATTACTTCCTCCTGAATGAATGCTCTTGGAGATTTTTATTATTATTATTATTATTACGAAAAAATCAGCCTCCTCATGCTGGGCTCTAATTACCATTTTTATGAGAACTACATATTCTCCTATTCATGCAAAAAGATTTGTTTATTAAGGCTTCCTCTTCCTGTGCTGCTTTTGTAGACTTTATCTCTCCATCCTTGGCAACATGTGTTGGGGTGGTAGGCTAGATGAAAGGGCTGATTTACTGGGGTGGGTGAAAAGGCAGTAGGATCAGATTCATGGTCAGGAGGAAATGGTAAAGATTCAGTGGAGGTTGTGATGCTATATTGCTTTCTGCCATTTGAAAATCTCACCCAAATGGGGGAAAAGAGAGAGAGAGTGTAAAATGATTAATCTCTGTATAATTCAGCATTTCTCCTTATCTAGCAATACCTCATCCTGGTTTTGCGAGCAGTTTAGAAAATGAAATATAAAATAAGCTCTTTTAGACACCATCTAACAAGAACTTTCTGGTTTTTGTCTCATCCAAGTAGATCTGTTCAAATCAGAACAAGAACAGAGAAAGCTCTCTTGAAAGAGAGTAACCAGAATTACACCCTCTTTCAGCTGAGATTTCATCAATGCTTTCCATAATGGCATCTCTGTTTCTTTGTCAATACACGTAGTTACCCCATGGTGCGTTAGTGCTCCCAAGTCCGTCTTGTCTTCTATTAACGAGCTCTCCTCTTGCATAAGAAACTCCTGCTCTAATGCTTGACCTTGCACTTTCTCCTTTTCTCATTTCTGTTTGTCCAGTCCTCAAGGTCAGGCAGTTCTTTGTTTATATGTCTCAGTCTCCCTCCACATTGACAGTGTTTTCCACCTATGTGTCATCAGTTCACTTCAATAGCATGCTCTTACTTTTATGCTAAGATCAATCATGAAAATATTAAATAAAATTGGTCTCAGTCCTTGAGGAGCTCTATTAATAAATTTCCCTTTCAGCCTGACCAGTCGTCATCTCTCTTTCATCAATTTCTTATTTGCCTTACAATTCTTTACTAATACCATCATCTACATCTTAACTAACAATTGCCTATGAGGCACCATATCCAATGTTTTACTTAAACTGTGATAGATTAGTCTTTATTGCATTTCTTTTGTCTAAAAAATCAGTTATCAGGAAAGGCAGTGAGTTTGTTTGGAGCTTTTGGAAAACTCATACTGCATTTTATCCTATTTTCCACTTACCTTGATGTCTTTAATTACTTCAGAGTGTATTCCAAAGCCTTGCCTACTGCCAGGGACGTATACTAAATCTGTAGCTGCGCAGATCACTTTCTCCGCTTGTCTTAGTTGTACGCTTTCAATTGGGTATTCTGCAATACCTCTCTGTTTTGATAGGTGTAGTGAGATCTTTGCAGCTTATCTGCAATATCATTTACCAGTTCTTTAAGCATTCTCGGGTGAAAGTTCCCTTGTTCCACTTACTTGAGTGCATTATGATCTTGGAGTTTTGCTCCACTCCAGGAATTATCATTTCCATTTTCTCATTCATTTTAGCTATTCTGCCTTTGCCCTACACTCAATATCACCATTCCTATTAAAAAATTAAGCCAAGTCTTCATTTACTTTTTGGCATGCACCCAGATTATCTTCCATCTCTAATGCATGCTCACTGCATAGCATTCCTGCTTCTTCTTTCCTTGCTCTCCTGTTATTAATATGACTAAAGAGTCTTTCTACTGTTTCTGTTAGTATCCTTTGCAAGGTCTAACACTTCTTGACTTTTGGCAAGAATCACTTTATTTGTACACTTCTGGACTGGGGAGAGAATGCCTTCCTCATCGCCGCGTTCTTCCGTTCCTGATAGGTTCTCCCCTTGCACCAACATCCTTTTTACAGGGACTCTTTACTCCTTACTTGGGATACAGAAACTGCAGGAGAACTGTGGTCTGTCATTTGGGAGTGTCTTGTGATAAGGAAGAACATGCAAGGTTTACACAGGACATTAATACCTGAGGGTACAAAAAAGAGGAAAAAATTCCAACTTTTCATCAACTTTTCACTTCCCATTATATCCTCCAGCTCATCCATTTTAAAAAGAGGATGTAAACTTCTGGATTTAAACCAGCAAGCTTAAACTGTGGGTTTGAACTCAGCCTCTGTATCTGAAACTTGGAGAAGTTTCCAGAAAGATTCCCAGCTTTGCAGCTTGGACTTGTGTTGGTTTTGAGCACATGTTTGTGGAGTCACTAAGGTAGAAATAAATTTTGCCTCTGCTGCTCCAGTAATGGGTGGGTGGAGTTGTCTTATTGTGAATAATACTTCCTGGGACAGATTATAGCTATTGAGGTAGAAAATGATCAGGAGACCTCGGAATGTGAACAGGTGAGATCAATCCAGACTTCAGTAATACTGGCACTGTGGTGCTTGCTTTCCTTCCATACTAAATGAAAGCAAGCAAGGTGCCTTCCAGATTACAGCTCAGTAAAGATTAGACAAGATGGAGTTTGCTTGGATCTGAGCTTATTTGTATTCATTGGAGTCCTTGACGCCCACCTCAATTCCAGCAACCTAAAAAATAATGGTTACGTTAAAGCTTTCCAGCAAATGCCCACAACACAGATCATTATCATCTGACTGACAGGAGGGAAAGAGATGAGGGGGAGGAAAGGCAGGGGGATCAGCATCCTGCTGCTGCTGTTCCTGGATTTGCATTGTGCAACACCCCCGTGGACAAGAGGGCTTTGTTTTTCCAATACAAATGCATGCACCTGCCCTAACAGTGAAAGCAGGGCACATGTGGTTGCACAAACATTCAGGTGTTTACACACATGAGCAAGCATGCTGTCACGTGTGGAAGAGAAAATACTTTCCTCATGTACAAACACTGACTTTAATTGTACATAGCTACCTCAGTACCTGGAGCCAATGCCCACACAGACAGTTGTGTCTTTGGATGCATTCATGCAGACACCATCATGTGAAAAAATCCAAAGTGAAACTGTATTTTCACACATGCTATCTATTGGCTATGCATTTAAAAGGCAGAAGAATACCCTGAGAAAAGAAAACTGATTTTGCAGCAATACAGGGTATATATCTTGGAGCTAAGCCTTGCACCTCTTCTCCTCAAGTAATCTTCATTATTTTTAATTTTTCGTAGTCTGCTCTTTTGTTCTTCTGTAAGCCTTGGACTTTAGTTACTTGTGGCTGTGGATGATCTGAGAGTACAGAATTAGCTAGAAAGCTGTGCTTTATAAACCAGTGTGGGTTATCTGAGTTGCAAGCTGTAGTGTGAAAAAATAGTAGTGCACACACACAGTTGTGCACAGATCCATTTGCACCCACCTATTCTTTTACACACCAGATTCTTCTGTCCCCCCTCCCTTGGCCCAACGCCTCATGCTCTGCTAAGATAGATTTAATGGTGACTATTCCCCTCTCTTCTCTTTGGTTAATGGATGGTTAGTATATGAGATCAGTGATGAAGAGCTGTATTCGGTAGCTTGTGTAGCAAATGGGTCAGTACATGGGTGGGTGGAATTCAGTTACCTACACATGCTAGTACTGGTTCACACTCTCCAGGGTATCTGAGACAACCAGCGAACGCTGGTCCATACAACGCATGCCCTGTGCTCTTCAGGAGTGCCAAGCCAGATACTCTGGGATCCCTAAGATGGCATCAGCTGCTTGTACTTAGGGAACTGAATTGCACCCTCTGTGATTCACAGAAAGGTACTATAACAGTTTAGTATTGGATCTCAACAGAGCCTGAATACTCAGCAATGAAAAATGCTTCATAGGATTAATAGCCAATGTCTGTGCTTGCATAGAGACAGACCTGTATCTGTGATAAAAGCCACCGAAACAGACAGAACTTGAAGGCTAATTATCTAAATGCATTTTCCCCTTCTCTTTTGTTTTTGTTTTCTATACTTTTTAACAGCAGAGAGAAAAACTGCACACATAGCTATTATTTTGACCAGGTTTTGTATCTTCCCGATTTGAGCATGTCGGGGCTTTATAGCTATGCTATTTCATCGTCTCAAGCTTCAGTGCTGGTTTATTTGCTTTGCCACCCATTTCAGACGGTTTTATTTTTGACTCCAGAGGCACTGTGTCTGTGTGGTTGTAAGGAATAGTGACAGGGGAATTTTTCAGCTACCTCTGGGTGTAGCAGTGATGGTAAAGTTCATCACTACCTGATATTAGTGAATTTTGAGGAGGTTGGAGGAGGTTCATGAACACGTGCATAAAATTGTTTGAATTCCTTTCAGCAATTTTGGGGCTGAGAAGTCAAAAATTAGAAGTACCATGTAGGCTGCCCTACACCACTCGACTGACTTCAGGGATGCATTGACAAAGACCAGCTTCCTTTGCTTTTGCATGGTACCCGCCCTTCCTTGACTCTTTAAATGGGAAGAACAGTCTAGAGAGTGAGTGAGCTATCCCACCAGAGATGAGAACCCCTATACAGTATTTCTGAGAAATGTTCTGTGTTGAAGAAAAAAGTTAAAAGTTTATTCGGAGCACATCTATGACACCCCTTACTTGGGCGTTGTCCAAATGGCTTTGAGTCTCTCATACCATGTAATGTCCGAAGGGCAGGCACAGGGAGGAGTTCAGGTCTTTGAAGTGTCCTTTCCATACAGGTTTTTTGAAGAGCTCCTGCTGTCTCTCTTAAAAGCACTTTTCCCTGTGGTTGCTATCACATCTGCCCACCAGCAGCAGAGGTGCATATGGTGGAGTGAACAAATGTTCTACCACTGTCTGTTTCTAAAGAGGGTTTGAATATACAGTAGCCTCAGCTGGCAAATGGTGTTTCTTCAGCTGCAACTACAGCAGTGCCCTTTTTATCCCAGGAGGTCCCTGATTTAACCCCAATATGTTGGCCATTTCATAGCAATCTTTTTAAAGACAAGTACATCTAGACTGTCATATGACTGAACTTGAACATAGTTTCATAGCCCCAGAAAGTGGAGAGCAGGAAAAGTAAAAATGGATGTTCCAAGCCAGTGGTTCAGTGAAGTTGCCATGAGAAAGGGAGGGAGGGGAAAGGATGGTGGTATACAATAAGATGGTGACAAAAGGAAGTGGGACTGCTCTTTAGCTGAAGACAACTCTGATGGTAATATTTAATTTGTATTTCCTTTTCTTTCTTTTGCAAGCCCTTATAGTAGTGACACCATGGAAGTGGGACTTGCCCACAAGTATGTGGTATTAGCTCTGCTTGGCTAGCTTCAGGTTAGGGTATCTAAAGGCTTGAGGGAATAGCTGTTTTTCTTCAAAGGGGAAAGTATTCATGTGTGTATGCTTATCTCAGGGGGAAAGTGGGCAAGGATCAGAGGAAGGAAGGTGGTAGAGGAAGGCACTGTTTTCTGTAAATTAAAGCTAAAACCTACCTCCCCTCCTCTCATATGTGTTGTGGTTTTGGGGGGGGGGGGGTTGTTTGTTTTTTTTTTACATCGAGAATGTCATTTTCAGTGAAAGATCATTGGAAGTGTGAGAGGGCATGGGGAGCAGCATAGTCAGGATGCTAGTGTCAACAGTGGGACTGCCACTGTTAATGTTTGCCCTTGATAAGGACCTATTTAAGCACAGATGGAAATCTGAATCTGTGATTTGACTGCACTTCTTTACATGACAGTTCTTTCAGTTTCTGTTCTCTTACATATATATTGCTGATTCCAGCAGTATCAGAACACCCTATAAGCACTATTGAATGTGCTTATTTCCATGATACCCCACAGTTAGTTAGACAAGAATATTTATCCCAGTTTATAAATAGGACACTGCAGTTCAGGAGATAGAGACTAGTGATTTGCCTGTGTCTGCATGGGAACAGTGCAGACCTGTGGGAGTAGTTTTACAGAGTGAAATGTCAGTGCTGAGGACCTGACTATAAATATTTCAGGGAGGCTTACTTTGAACTAGTTCTACCCATGAATTGAGTACTCATTATCAGGTGGAGTATATTAGATGTGCACGTTCTGCACATGATCTGCAGAAAGAAATCCAGTGTGTGCACTTCTAGACTGCTCAACAGTGCAAAGTAAATTCAGGGAGTAGGGGTGATCAGGAGCTTTTCTTCAAAAGCAAAATACAATTTAGATGCACCCAGAGTCATCTGGTGCCTTTTGAGATGCTCTAGGATATCCTGCCTGTACTTCTGCTTCAGAAGAGAGCAGGTCTGCTATAGATCCTGTGTCATATTTGCCAGTCTTTTGTGGAAGTCTCAGATGCATTAGGACAACTCAGATGACCTATGTGTGAGCAACCGAATCAAGCCCAGAAAGTCTGTAGCAGAGCAACAGTACAGAGTTCCTTGTCATCCTGGTTTTTCCTTTGAAAACGGTCTTGGGATTACTGTTAATATTTAGATTTGGATGAGAGCAGGCTACCGGGAAAAGAAAATTCTTCAGCAGTATTGCTGTTCCAGTATTAGCATTCTTGCCAATCAAGCTACTGAATAAATAGCTTTCTTCCTAGCTTTAGTAGAAATTTCTAGTGATGATGACCAGGTTTCTTGGATTTTGGTGAAGTCATAGCACTTGAAAATAGTGATTCCACTGGGTTTCTCATGTCAGTCAGTCTCACAATGAGTTCTTATGTGTGAAGATCTATTTGGAAATAACCCTTAATGTAGAAAATGTTGCACCACTCTGTACCCATCTGTGGTAGTTCACACAGGAACTTCCAATGTAAATGCCTATGCACTTCAGAGCTGTATTTTAGGAGAAATGACAGGTTTTGGAAGGCTCTGTTCTCTTTGAGATTTTGAGTTGTGAATCTAGATCTGTTCTTTGCTTTCATAAAGTATTCCGTGGAGTTTTCCTGAGCTAAGATTATATCTTCTGATGATTTGTATGATGCTACTGTAAAAAGGTTGGTCATTGCAAAAAGTGGTGCTGGGATGGCCCAATAAGTAGCAATGCTTTTCTTCCTGAGATACTGATGCAACATACCGTGGCATGGTGATAGGGAATCTTAATACTGCTTAGCGAGACAGTACTGCGTGATATCACACAGTAATGTGACATAAATGACATGCATTTGACATAAAAGTGCTGTCTGGGCATGGGTGGTGCCTGTTTACAAGAATTAAAGCTGTAAGCAGTGTTTTCTGACTGAGCTACACCCTCAGTATTGCCTAGTAAAATCTAGCTTACAAAGACACCAGAGCCACACAATTTTACTCCATCTCTTTTCATGACCAAAGCTAATAAAAAGACAAAAGGACTCAAACTCTTGTCTCTTTTTGGTGGCTTTGACTAGAGCTGTCTTGTCAGATTTAAATTAGAGGCCTTGCCTGGCAGTGCTTAAATGGCAGGTAAGGGTACCAAGGAGGATTGAGTAAAACATGAGTGAACCGCAAAACTGTTCTTTTGCCCTATATTTTCTGCAACTCGTTACTCTAATTACAGTGCCCTATACAAATGACTTGTTACTGTACTACAGAATAAATAACTTCAAAATGGAAGCACTGGTTTTTAACTGTAGTATTCTTGCCAAATCCCACCTTAGATCATTAGTCTCCTTGAACTCTTCTGAAGTAGATACTGAAGTCATCTGCACAATTTCCTGTGATAAGCTTATTCTATAACATGACTGTTAAAAGAATACTGACATCCCTCTCCAAAAATGGCTGCATTTTAGCAGCAGGTGGAAAAAATGCCCATATTCTACAGAGGTATGTAAATCTTCTAAATTCTTTGCGATAAAGTGCAATATAAATGTCTGATGATAATATGGTTTGGAAACATTGTCCTTACTCTGTACCTTGTAGCCGGTTGAATGATTTACTGACTAATTATCTGATAGGAGGCAGCAGTAACTTACCCCCAGCCCATGTATTAGCAATGTTGATAAAAAAAAGACAGTTGTAGCCAGTGTGCCTCACCACAATACATAGAAGGTGGGGCTCCTTTTGAAATAATAGTATCAGTTAATGTAACCTTGCAGACAGGAAGGTTTCTTTAAGAGGATCCACAATTTATTTGACTGGAAGGAAGCATATGTGGGAGCCCAAAGCACAAGAGAGGAGTACTTTCTGGTATTACATTTACCCCCATCTAGCATTAGATGTGGAATTGGTGAATATTATTTGAAAGCTATATTGGACTAAAGACAGGATGTTACCTTGGGCACAGAACTACAAATGAATGCCTCATCAAGTCAGATGTTAGATATTTTTGGGGCCTCAAGGTGCATGTTTTGGTCTATGTGCATCCCTTCTGCCACTGTTCCTGCAGTTGTACCAGACACTTCCATCAATGACACTGGTGAACTGGTCAGATGTGTGTGCTTGTTGTGGGAAATATGGGCCTGCTGCTTAGTGGGGTGGGGACCTGCTGTAAGAAGACTTGGAAAAAGCTGAGGTACTTAATTGCCTTCTTGGCCTTTGTCTTTACTGGTAAGTTTTGCCTTCAGGAATCCCAGGCCCCTGGGACTAGTAGGAAGCTGACACAATGAAGAATTACCTGTGGTGTAAAGGAGGATCAGGTTAGGGAACATTTAAAGAAACTGGGCATATACAAGTCTATAGGACTTGATGGGGTGCACACACGAGTGCTGAGGGAGCTGGCCAGTGTCATTGCAAGGCCGCTTTTGATTATCTTTGAAAGGTCATGGTGATCAGGAGACATTCCTGAGGACTAGAAGAAAGCAAGTGTCACTGCCGTATCAAGAAGGGCAAGAAGGAGGATCCAGGGAACTCCAGGCTGGTCAGGCTCACCTTGATCGCTGGGAAGGTAATGGAGCAAATAATTCTGAAAACCATTTCCAAACACATGAAGGACAAGAACGTGATTAGGAGTAGTCAGCATGGATTTACAAAGGGAAATCATGCTTGACCAACCTGATAACCTTCCACAATGCAATGACTAGTTCGGTGGGCAAGGGGAGAGCAGTCGATATTGTTAATCTTGATTTCAGCAAGACTTTTGATACTGTCTTTCATAACATCCTCACTGACAAATGGATGAAGTACAGACTAGGCAGGTGGTCAGTGATGTGAATTAAAAACTGGCTGAACTGCTGGGCTCAAAGGGTTGTGATCAGTGGCATGAAGTCTACCTGGAGGCCAGTCATTAGTGGTGTACCCCAGGGGTTGATACTGGGGCCAGTTACTGTTTAACAGCTTCATTAACAACCTGGATGATTGGACAATGCTCCCTCAGCAAGTTTGCAGAAGGTGTAAAAACTGGGAGGAGTGGTTGATACAACAGATGAGTGTGCTGCCCTTCAGAGGGACCTCAGCAGGCTGGAGAAATGGGCTGGCAGGAATCTCAAAAAGTTCAGCAAAGGGAATTGCAAAGTCCTGCACCTGGGAAGGAATAACATCATGCCCCAGTACACACTGGAGACTGACCAACTGGAAAGCAGTTTTGCAAAGAAGGACCTGGGAGTCCAGCAATGCACCCTTGCAGCAAAGAAGGCTGATGTCACTCTGGGCCGCATGAAGAAAAGCATTGCCAGCACGTCAAGGGAGGTGATCTTTCCCCTCAGCACTGGAGAGACCACATCCGGAGTGCTGTGTCCAATTCTGGGTTCCCCAGTAAAAGAGAGACATGGGCATGCTGGAGCAGGTCCAGCAAAAGACCACAAATATGGTTAACGTGTTAGAGTGTCTGACATGCAAGTAGAGGCTGAGAGAGCTGGAGTTTAACCTCGAGAAGAGAAGGGGGATCTTATGAATGCGCATAAATGTCTGATGGGAGGGAGTAAAGAAGGCAGGGTCCAACTCTTCTCAGTTGTATTTGGTGAAAGGACAAGAGGCAAGGGGCACAAACTGAAATACAGAAAATTCCATTTAAATGGAATTTTAAATTCATTTTAAAATAAAAACTTTTTTACTGCAAGGATATTCAAACAGTGGAACAGGTTGCCCAGAGAGGTTGTAGAGTTTCCATCCTTGGAGATATTCAGAACCCGAGTGGACACAGTCCTGAGGAACCTCATCTACTTGATCCTACTCTAAGCAGAGGGCGTTGGATTAGATGAGTTCCAGGGGTCCCTTCCAACCTCAATAATTCTCCTGTGATTATGGTTGCATATGTTTGATGTAATAATGCTCATGCCAGGTTCACAGCTGTAAGTAGAGAATGAAGGTAGTCCTATATGTGAACCCCAAAGAAAACCTGCTGAGTACCCCTTTTTCTTGTAGCAGTTCTCTTGAGTTCATTTAAAAGTGTATGAATAGCATCTCTTCACGGCTTGCTTTTGCAGGCTTTTTTTGGTGTGAAAGAGATAACTGCCAGTCACAAAGAAACTTGCTTTCTGGTAAGGTTTCCTGTACTTCTTGCCAAACAGTGATGTCAGCATACAGTATGTGTGTGAAGAGGGTTGTTTAGCTTTTTTAAGTATTTCAGTATTTCCTTTCCTGCTCGGAAGCTTGGCAGGTAGAACTGCGTGTTAATAGAACAAATGAGAATATGCACAAGATGCTCACTTTCCCCTTAAGTCTTAAACAGATGACTGTATATTGACCCATATGCATGAGGCAAAAGCAGTCCAGAGAATGAATCCAGGAAGAGTAATTATTCTACTTAATACCAGCCAGCTATTTCAGAAGTATTCCAGGGATCCACTTGCATGTGGAGAATACCCCCTGATCTTATGTAGATAATTTGCTCTTTTGTGTTTTGGAATGAACTCTGCTGACTTAGGCAACGGTATGAATGTATATAGCAGAGACAGTACTGCTCTAGGAGAAGATAAGGCCTTAGGTGGAAGTAAGGACATAGTTTAGCTGCAGGCTCTTTATCATGGAAATGTTAAATGTCATAAGAGAAAGAAAACCCACCTTGGTCAACTCTGATGAGTTTTTGGCTTTGGCAGTCAGGAAAAAATAAACAGACAATAGTTTCCTTTATAAACTGGGCATGTTCATTGTTAAGCCGCTGCAGAACAATAAACTTCCTGACTAGATAATTGTCCGTTCCTCCCCCAGCCTTTGTATGCTATGAAGATACTGGGACTGAATGTTCTGATAGCAAATGTTGATCTTTTGGTTGAGGTCAACTGGTGGTGATGGAAAAGGAAGGGGAGAAGGGTGGCAAAGTGTAAGCTCTATGTACATTTTTTTTTCCCAAGAGTGCCCACTTGAAGAAACCCCAGAAAATGCCCTTGCTTCATCCACTCATTATAAAGATCTCCTCTTTACAATTGAGACATTTACTCTCTTGGGAAAGACAGCTGAACAGAAATCCATTTACCTTTCACATGTTTCTCATAATTTCCCCTGCTACTTTGGTTAATTAATTATCACCGCTATTTGTGTTTAAACAAGGGGTCTGCCTCCCTCCCTCCTCTGAAGCCCATCTGCTCCTCCACGACCTTGCTTGTGAAGTCATCGCTGAGCTGACTTTGTGAAAGCACAAACACTTCCATGGCAACCGCCAGCTGGGTCCCAAAGACAGGGCTCTGACCTCACGGCAGGATGGCCAGGCTGGTGGCGGGGGAGAGATTTTTCTCCCACAAACACAGAAGCTTTTGATGATAACAGAGAGGAAGGCAAGACATTACATCCAGAATGAGTGATCTTGCTGTTTGAATGCTTCTACTTCAGAAGCTGTCCATTGCTTTCAATTCTCTTCTTCAAAGACCCCTTTTTAGCTTGTATGTTTTTCATGCAAGGAGAACCGCGTCTCCCTCAGATCTCACCTCAGAAGACATTGCTGGGAAGAGGTAGGGGTTGGATTTAATCACAGAGGAGATGGGCCTGAGTTTCTGCAAAGCTTGGGAGGTGTCTGGATCCGTATTTTCATTTGTTCAGTTTGGTCAGACAAACCTAACCCTTGAGAAGCAGTTGAAGTCTTATTCTGATTACATGTGGTTTTCTATCTCAGTCTGCCCCCACCCAAACTGCCTGTCCTTTGAAAGATATCAAGTGCTCCTGTATAGACTAATCTAGCAATGAAAGCTTTCTCTTATAAACATTTGCATAGCTGGATGGTAATTAGAAATCGCGTCCCCTGATCACAAAGCATCTTTAATATAGATGCAGCAAGACACATCAAAGCTAAATAACAGACAAGTGGTACTCCACAAGCAATCTGCAGAAACTGCCTCTATATGTATTGTTTGGGAGGCTACAGAAAATACATATCTTGATCAGTGTGTTGCTGTCTTCTTCCTTGGTCGCTTGCTTGGTAGTTCAGTGAAATGACACAGTCTTCAAATCCGCATACCTCCTTCGTTAGCTAAAAGTAGCCAGTGTTTCAACACAATTCGTTGCTGCTTATTGCCTGACAATTTTTAGTGTGTGCTACTGTGATAGGCTAATGAAGTCAAAACAACTCTCCCTTTTGGACCTATTCTATGTTTAAGTCAAGCCTGTTGAGAATATGCATGGTGGGGCTCCATTGGTGTGACCCACTGCAACCCATTTACTTTCTACAGTCTGGGTTTTTTTCAGATGATACTGCAGATGATAACACTTACACAAAACCTTACATTCACCATGTTTCACTCAACCTTAGATAGGTAGGGGTCAGCAACCCCATTTTGCAGATGACAATACTGGATCACAGTGAGTGGAAGTGATTTCCTCAGGTTCTTGTATCTGTTGCCAAATGAGAAAAAAAACTAATTTCCTGAACTGTGTATTTGTACAAATGTCAAACCACCATCTTTCCCTTCTGCCATTATTGTTGTTGGGGTTTTTTGGGTCAAGGGGAAGAAGAGAGAAGAGTCTGGAAGGGAGAGACTTCAGTTTACATTAGGGTCTCTTTACGACACTCTGGGGAGTTTGAGGGACCTAATACAAATTTTAAAAATTTGTCCAATCAATAGGTGGACACTGAATCTAAGTGAAAATCAAGCCCTTTGTGTCCCATTTATTGGCCCCTACCCAAGTATCATTTTACTTCGTGTCTTAGCATCCCATCCAGCTGCTGCAGCCGTTTACTCTGCCTCCCAAATGATTCCCTCTTTAAGTTGTCTCATCTGGCTCACTTCTCATACCTTGCTTGAGTTTCCTGGAGAATCAGCTGTTTCTCACCATTTGCCAGTGGTCAATGTCCTGACCTTTGTGACCTTTCTTCTATACATAGATTTCCCTTTCTACTTTCTCCTTACTTGTTTGGACATACACACATGCGTAACACACCTGCTCCACCTACATGGACCTACCCCAGTGTCCCGTCAGGCACTGGTGCAGACTTTCCTGGTTCCCACTGGCTGTGCATTTGGTTTTGTTACATTTATGTGCTTGCAAAAGCAATACTGAGTCCACTTGTTTCTGTAAGTACTTAACTCAGGTGTCACAGCTGTTTCTCTCTACTGACCAGCACCCTATGCAGTAGGTAGTGTGGAAGGCTTATTGCTTGCAAATCTGGTTTTCTCACAGCCTCTTAAAATCCCAACGGAATAGCTGGCAGAGCCCAAAGAGAGACAGGTCTGTCTGTTTTGCAATGCAGCCTGTCTGTAGGTTGTTCTTTGTTCTGGTGTAATATCCACTAGCGGACCACAGGGAGAGCTTGTTTGGGGACAGCAGTAATGTTGTATTTAAGTATCCTGTGAAAAAAGAAGAAGGGTGAGAAGTTTCTTTAGTCTGGCGTGTTCTATCAGAGGCAAGATAATAGAATTTCTAAACCCATTGATTTTATGGCATTAAGAATCTGCTTGATAAGTCAGTCTCTGCACACTGGTGATCACTATCTCCAGTTGTATAAGCAGTACTGTCCCCATTTCATTTTCAATAAGAAACTGAGGGAAACTTAGCTGAAAACTATGGGGAAAATAAGTAGCATAAAATCTCTGTGCTGTCGGGGTACCAAATAACTCTTTACTATTAAACACTGTAGGGGTCAGAGGGGACCAAAGCTGGAGGGAGTATGAGCAATGGATTCTTAATGTGTGTCTTGGGCCCTGCCGGCAGGCAGTGCTGTGGGGTCTGGGACAGGAGCCCTGCATATAGGGTGCTGGGGGATGCTCCAGCACCAGCCTTTCCAATGGGAGGCCTCATAGGGAATGGGGCAGGGAAGCTACCTGGCAGAGGGGATCACAGCCACTCTGAGATGTGCATGGCCGTTCCTGAAGCAGCTGCCCTCCACAGGAGGGGTTGCAGGGAAAGGGGCAGGAATTGGGGTGGGGGGTGATGCCAGTTCCCACAATCCTGTTGATGTGAAGCACGTACTATATTGAAACACTTCTCAGTTCTGGAGGAAAAAGGATTGTTGTCCTTCCCCCCATCCCCATTATGAGGTGTCTGAAAAAAGGGGAGGAAATGAAGGCAGGGTGGAGGCATGAGCAGACCTGTGGTTTTGCCAAGTACCTTGGCTGGAGAGATGCGCAACATCCCTTTCCAAATGCTGCCTCCCTCCACGGGGGCTGTCCGAGCGTGTTTTCTACATGGCTGGTTGTGCTATTGAGTCCCATTTGGAAGGATTCACATGTGACCTAAGACCGTCCTCTAGATGTCTGGCTCTGTCCTCTACAACATAAATAATGCAAAAACAAACATGCCAAACAGTAACCTTCACTTGTCTCCCTGACACTGTTGGAGGGAGGGAGGAAAGGAAGGAGCGAGTGCGAGTGAGTGAATGAGCAAACACGGTGCGCTAAGCAGGTAGGGGACTGCCAAGTAGAGGCAGGTACAGTGTGAGGAACTGGGAGAGCAGCTAGATTAACTCTGCACCTCAGGCCTGCCGTTTTAGACTAGGGCTCCCATCTGCTGGGGCGTTGTCCCTTATGGAAGAGGTCCGGGAAGCATCCAGCCCCGCAGCCTGGAGCAGAGCAGTCCTGCTCCCTACCAAGGGTGTACAGGAATCTTCTTCAGTGTCCTGGTCATTTCTGCTCAGAGTGGGCCATGCCTGGAGCTGGGTGAAGGCACCAGGACTGCTCAAGTTTGCATCTTTGCTCTGCTCCTCACGTCTCTCGGTAGTCTCAAACACAGTGAATATTGCACAGTCTCTTCTCCCCTCCTGTGCGTCTCCCACCACCACAAGTTTCTCAAGTGGAGAAGAGGATCCCTTTTTCCTGCTGAATGTACTGGTGATGAAAGTATTCATTAATTGCAGATACAGTTGTATGCGGCATGCGTGCTAAAGTATTGTCAGCTTTGTGTGGAAGACAAATGCACACAGACTTAAATAGCTGAGATTTTATCTTTTTCTCTACTCCTGGAAAATATGCAGCAAGTTGTCCTCATCTAGGGACTTGGCAACAACAAAAAAGAAAAATCTGTATTTCCATTTTCTCTCCTGAAGATACAGTGAGGTAGGGGAGTGCCTTGCATGTTTTTTCCAAGGAGGAGAACTTTCCCATTTCAATAATGGAATGTTTCTGTCAAGGAAGAAAATTGTGTGACTTTCTTCATTTATATATAGAAGAAAAGCAGAGACTTTTTTTCTTCTCGTAGTCCCCTGAAGCTTCACTACATAGGGTTCAAGGAAAGAGAGTCAAAATGCAATTTTTGGACACAGAGTATTGTCCTTGTATGTAACTCTTTAAAATACTCTGCAGTAGGAATCTGGATGGGTGGAGTTCTCAGGAGCTCATAAAGACAAGTGTAGTGGCAGACAAGTGCTTTGGCGGTTGTTAAAACACTGGGCACCCAGGGACATCATATGTCTAGAGGATCATGGAGTGGTTGGCACAGGCTTGCCTTTGAAATAAGGAGAATGCAGTGATTCATTCCCAGAGCCAAGTTGGCATAGGCTTGAATCTGATGGATGGGTATAGGACATGAGGGACAGTCTCTTGCTGCAAGGAGCCACCTGGACAGATGGTAAAGGCCAGGTCCCAGCTCAGCTTCTGATCAGGGTCCAAGAGCTAGACAGGTATCTCTCTCCAAACCAACTGTGAGGCAGGAGAGGGAGAGAGAATGGTGCACAGGGAAATAAGGAGAAGGACTTCAGCCTGAGAATTGTGGCATCCAGGTGGCTTTGGGGTGGGGCTCTCCCGCTCCTGGCTGATTCCAGTTGAAGGAATTCCAGATTTCTGAGCATTTGCTGATCAGATGCTCCAGCTTACACATAAAACCAGAAACCCTTTGTTTTGAGGAGTGCAAAAGAAAAAGCTCCAAGACCTAAGAAGGTGAAATTGTTGGCATGCAGGAATGCTCGGTAACTTGCTGGCTTGAAAGTGAGCTGGGTAAGCTGTTGTGAGCTGATTCCATAGGTACCGCTGCCCCTAACTGCCGAGCTGGTTTTGCACAGAGCTTGTTCCAAGCCATCTTCTTTGCACTCAGAACCTGCCTCTCCATCTGCTCACCTGTTGTCCATCACTGCCTGCACACTGGGATTAATGTTCTCACTCCTGTGTGCCAGAAGTCTGAGTCCTTCAAGCTTTTGTAGCTCGCTTTCTCAAGAATTGGATCAACTAGTCTCCTGTCCCGCTTTTTAGCAACGTACCAACTCAATCTCAGTCATACTTTCTGACATATTCGCACACACACAGACGTGCACTCTTTTGCTTGTTGTGTTGCCCGCAGCATTAAAAGAGGCATTTGGTTCAGTAATGTGATTATCCCATGTGTGAGAAATTTTCTTTTCATCATTCTTCATTGGTTGGAAACAGGCAGTACTATGCACCTTTGTTAATGGTGAGCAGAATGTTATCTCTAGGGTGTGACATGGAAGCCTGAGCCATTATTTTAAATTTTTATTTAAAAAGCAACAACAATCATGAAAAACTCAGAACAGAACGTCTGTGTCTTACCTGCATAGATCATCATCCTCTTATGGCTATATGTAGAATAGCCCATTTTTCCCCTCAGCCCTGTGCCCTGATGGGACTCAATTCCTAAAGAAATGGGATTTATGATTTACACAGGTTTTTAATATGCCATCAGAATGCTGCTGCATCTGAAAAGCTATGCTACTTATTTTGGATCCCAGCAGACTTGCTCGCCAATATTGACTTGCAGATGAAAGCTTCCGTGTGCCTTTAAAATAAAGAAAGATTCTGAGCCTCGTCAGCATACAGTTGCAGGGCAGAGGCGTACAGCTCTGGCACAGAAACGGTGGTCACAGGGGATTTACAAGCTTTTTTTACTCTAGCAGAGAATCCTCAGGGCTCCGATCTGTTCCCGGGTGAGGAGGAGCCATTCATATGCAGAGCTGTGAGCTGGCTTGATGGGTGGTGTCAGACACACATCTATGGGCAGCCACACTGGCTTGCCTCATTCTGAACCTCTCAAGGTTCAAATGAAGAAACGAAGGGTGTCCCTTTGATGGCAAAGAATTTTACACCACATGGGACTGGCTTCTTGAAGCATGTCCCCGTGCATTCAGATAGCTACGATAGTCCCCACGGGTCAGGCTGCACTCAGAGCGTGTGTAGCAAAAGCCCCTGTTTTTGATGTTTGCAGCTAGGCAGGTGTGTGTTGTGCTGTGCTTTTGCTGAGTACACTGTGTGCTGCAGTGTTGAAATACATAGCTTTGGTGCCAATATCACAAAGGGCTCAGGCCCATGATTAAATGACTGTGGATTTACTGTCAGTGTATTCTGGTCACTCCCCACATGTGCGCTTTTAGCAAGCACTGGGAGAGAGACTGGAGATGTGCTGTGTCTGGTGGATCTGAGGCCTGTTTTTTTGTCCTTCACAATGTTTTAAAAATACCTCTTTTCTGCTTTGGAAACAAAACACAACCCAGTCGCCCTCTCTGACTTTACTGTAGCGTCAAGACAGATGTTTGTGATGGACTGTTTTCAGGGTTCAGGATGGCTGAAAAGTGCCTGTTGTGGGGGGGATGCATGTGCCCACTGCTTTCTGTATGACTGCATGTGTCTCATCTGCTTGGGCTGACGAGTTCCTGTGGCTTAAGAAGTCACTGTCTGTGAGCGCGTTCCTGGCCTTGGGGTAATACGACTTGGTCCACAATGGCAGAGACTTCAGTTGAGCTTTAGTCTCTTGTATTTGCTAGTATCATGCCCGCAGAGCTGCAAAACTTCAGCATGTGTGTGTCAAAGCTGTTTATTTTAATCTTTTATCTTGTTCTTTTCCTGTTCCTATTGTTGTTGCAAAGTGAAAGAGGTATGAGTTTTTCAGACTGGCCACAGGCAGTTGCCCCGGGCCCCATTATGACAACCGTGGAGGCACAAGGAGGTGGTAAGGGCACAGGGGCACTCTCTCCCACAGGTCTGCATGCTGCTCAGGGCCGACACAGAGACGGCGCAGCAGGGGCAGCCCCCTTTCCTCTTGCAGGCAGTGCTGCGGGGAGGCCTCAGCCAAGGCCCGACCCCCTGCTCGTGGGACCTGCTTTTAAGCTGAGCTGCTACCTTTTGGCCCCTGCTACGCCATAGCAGAGCTAGTCTCCAGCTCCACCGCAGCTAGGCCCTTGCTGCCAATCCTGACCCCAACCCACAGGCAGGTGGCCTGGCCTAAGCCCATCCCCATTGCCCTGCCTGGCCGTTGTGTGGCTGTGATCGACCCTGGTTACCCTCACTGGGCCCGATCCTGACTCATGTTCCCAGCTGGACTTGCCTCATCACCACAGACTTGCCTGGTGATCTGGACTCTGGGCTGCCCCTGGCTGCCGTCCCCTGGCTGGCCTTGCTCATCTCTTTTGGGGGTGATCTCCTTGCCTGACCGGACATGTTGTCGCCCTTGGCTCCTGGCTCCCCATGCTTTAGGGAGCAGCCAGCCCTCCTTAGTCCTGTACAGAGGTTTTTAGGCTGGCTACTTTTCAGCAGCTGGGCTAAACAGCAAAGATATTTCCTCTCCTGCAAGGCTAAGCTACTGCTTCATTCTTCATGGTGCCTGAACATGGGATGTCAGGGCCTAAGATGCATATTGAAGCTGGACCAGAATAAAAAGTGTATTTAATTGTGTGCGTGATAGTCAATAAGCTGAGGCAAACTCACAGCCCTGGTCTCCAAACTTAGCTATCATTGCTGAACCTTGCTGGGTTCAGGGCTATGCAAGAGAGCTGTTGAGATAAGTTGGCTGATTTATCTCACAGATGAGAGCTAGGTTCATTGTAAGCCGTCCATCTTGCTTGCTAAGGGGTAGCTGAGGTAATGTACCATATACTACTGTTGTGGCTGGACAGAGGATTGGTACCCAACTAGATAAGATCATAGGGAGCACAAGCTGCTGTCACCTATACCTTTAGGCCTATGCAAGAATGATGTGGAATGGATTTCATTTAATAGTAAGCTGATCAAAAAAGCTGAAGGTATCTCTTATGGGAAATGCAGATGTTTGAGCACTCATCTTTCTCCCCAGTCAGGGCAAGTAAGTCAGAATAAAGAAATTTGTCTCTAAATGACAAGTATTCTGAGGAACAAACACACTCAGAAATATGAAAGCATTTCATTTCATTCAGGTTCAGTTTCCACATCTGTAAGCCTCTTCAGGGCCTCATGGAAACTGTAACACAAGACCTACCACATGCCTGTTCTCTGTTATGGACTCTGCACCCTATCAGATTGCATTTTCTGTAATGCATTAGAGCCTAAGTCTAAGTTATCACACAGAACATTTTTATTTCATCAAAACCTCATTTTCCAAAGGAAAAATGTTTTGGCCAGCCTTTAGTGATGAATATGCAGCCAAGCACAAGGAGTATAAACAAAACAAAATATATTTTCACTGTGCAAGGCTTTTCATTCTAGATTAAAGCAAACAACCAGAAAGAATATGGATCTCCCATGAGAAAGCAATGTAATGGTGAATCTTCCATAAGAGGATGCAGCAACTTTGAGAATAAAATGGCTGTTGGTGAGAATTTTTGAAATGGATTTAAAGGGGAAACACACAGAAAGCAAAGAAGCAAGAATTTCATGCTGCTTCCACCGTAATAACAGTAATAGTTTGGCCAGTGCATATGCTTTACTGCTCACCATAGCCAAGAGCAAAATTCCCCACCCACCAAACAAAATCAGCAAAAGGCAAGACTGGCTTTACAGGCAGGAAAATTTCACGGGTGCATCCATCAAATCCTGCAATAGGACCAGTGAGGCACACAGGCTGCAAGGCATCAGTAATGAGAACTGGAGAATAGAAAACCCTCAGCAGTATGGGCTCAATAATTAATCAAAGCTGAAAATCTTTCTAACAAAGGCAGCAGCCCTAGCAAAACAGAAAGAGAGCATTTAAGGAGTTAGGGGTCTGAAAAAGACAGAAGGAGATCTCAAAAAGCAAGTTACCAGTGTCTGGGGAAAGAAAGCCCACAGCACTCCCCTTCCTGAGGTTCTCAGGCATGTACTGAAGCTGATGTGACAGTAGATAGGAATGGTGTTATTAACCCTCTTGCTTCTTCTGGTCCAGGTAAGTGTCTTTGCAGGCTTGTAATAACTATTATAGGAAAGAGATCATTCTATGGAAGAACAGTAGTTTATCCTATTCTGGGAGCCTCCATCCTGAAGTTGTCTCTAGCTTTCAGGGTGACACCATAAATGTGTTTCTCAAAGTCCCTGTTCTAATGTATAAAGTTGTCTGGAAAAATTCCCAGGTGAGTCTCAAGGCTTACTTAATTATAAATCAAAGGCTTAATAAAAAAACCTTGTGCTTTGCTCATCCCTTTTCAAACTGAGGACCTCAGATTGCTTCTCACACCAAAGGGGGGAAGCAGTTCATAGGCAGTGGCTTGTGAATGAACCAGTGGCAGGTGTGAAATAACAGCTATGTGATCCTGGCTCCCATGCACGTTGTGAGCCACAGGGCTTCCAAGGCCATAGAAACAAACTGAATTCTGTCTAAGCAGTTGAAACTTTCTGTCCTGTGGCTTGATGCTTCTTTGAAGGTGCAGATTCAGATAGTGTAGAGATGGCTTCTATTGAGAATCCAGTAAATCCAGTGGATGTGTTAGTGAGAGTACTTTTCTTGTGACTGTGAGGAATATTTGTGTTCATACAGCTTGGACGTATGTGTCCGGATTCCAGAACTGCCCTCACTGCGATCCATGTTTTTGTGATGTACATAGCATGGAGACAACAGTTCCTCTATCTGGCAGTGAGCCCTCACAACTGAAGAAGTGCCTATTGGTTAAGAACTTGGCAGCAAACCTGCTCAGGAATATGGGCATCTAGGGACACATTACCATTATCTGTCACTTTCTTCTCCAGCTGTCCCTTGGACACATGGCCCATTTCAAAGTCCCAGTAAGGGGATCTCTGTACTGGAGTTCTCTGGTGCATGAAGAAAAAGTTACTAAATCCTATTCCACCAAAGCCAAAAATGACCCTTGTCTCTTCACCAGGCCTCCTCATAACCTCTGCTTTGCTTTTACACCTCTCTCCTAAATAACCTGCTGTCTCTTTGCCAGCGTGAGAAGAAAAGATGATCGGTGTTGTTTATGCTTATGGGAAGCAAGCAAATAAAATGGTGATGGGGCCAAATGAGAACTGATAGATACCATGGATTAGGCAGATAGATGGAAACGAAATTAGCTGTGAAGCCAGTGTCAAATAGAATAGAAAATCATTTCCACCCAATAACCAGCTGAAAGATTTAGCAAGACAAGAAGGAAATAATCAAGATTGCCTAATTGTCAAGTAACCTCTCAGTCTTTCTTTCACTCTCTTTCTTCCCTGATATAATCTGTCACAGATTTCTCTATTAAAATGGAGGAAAACTTCTTTTGATCTGTTCTGCAATGTGAACTGCAAGACAAGCTCAAAGAAACCCCCTTTGAAAGAAAAACCCTTTATGTAAAGCTATCTCTAATGTACCATACAGCTGCCTCACGAGATTTTGGGGTAAAGGAAATAAAAGACAGCATGCCTACAAATACTATGTATGCTCTTTCCTTCTGGGTTGGCTCTATTATCTAGCATGTAACATACAATGTTTGATATGCAAATGGTTGGTGAAGAATTAAGTGAATACCAGGGATATATGGGGTGCATTTTATCTCCATGAATTGCCGATAATCCCTTCCTAGGGGTGGACAGAGGGAGCTATGAGAAGCTGAAGAGCTTTATAATTAGAGAGATACCCTGGCCAGGTTGAGAAATGGTGTTCAATAGCAGTGCTCTTGGAGAAAACAGAATTTATACAAAGATTGAAGTGATGGAAATCTTTTCCTAGAAGCCTGGTGAAAAAGGGTGTAACTTGTGTTTCTTTTCCTTTTTTTTCTAAAGGACTTAATGATATGTAAAGATATAATGTATCTGTTGGTAGATGAGGTAGGTAAAGATGTAAATGTCTCAAGAGGCTGATAACAGGCGATTTAGATTTTCCTGCATGTGACTTGTTCAAACCTTGCGTCAGGCAAAATTGTCAGAGGTGACTCTCAGAAGCAAACTTACTTTTCCTCTTAGAGCTGAACCTGTGTTATGTTGAAAGTTAATGAGACAGTCCCTGCAAAGTAGACTCTCTCAATTCCTGTGACCTGCAAAAAAACAAGATGATGCTAATGAGGCACCAAAGTGGGTTGGGTGCCCACATATTTTCAGCGATCTGGGCACTTCTCCCTCTCCTGACCTGCAAGGTGGGGGTGGGAGCCTGGCTGGTCGTGGCCCGGGGCTTTTTCCAGAGCACAACCAGGGAAAGCCAGTCCTGAACTGTGAGTGCTGGTGGGGACTCTGTGTATGGGGTGGCAGCTCCATCCTGGCAGGTTTTCTGCAGAGGACAAGTGAGCTTGGAGCTCCTGTGGGAACCTGCGTAAACAACAAACGTCTTTTTTGACTGCCTGAACACTTCTTGTGAAGAACGAAAGAGGGCAAAGTGTTATTTAGACTATATGCTTTCCTTAAAATACCACTAGGCTGATATCTATATTTTCATTTCTACTCCTAGATTAAAAGGGATAGAAGCCTCCCATGAGAATATCTTGGCTGTGTTCAATGCTGAGATTAGTTTTTTTTCTTTTTTCTTTCCCTTTTTTTTAAAGTCTGTCATCATTGTTGAAAACTAAAGAACTTCCTGAATTGACAAAAGGTGTGATGTTACTAAATGAGGCAAATAGAAAGTTAAAATGGAGATCTCTGTGGTTTAGACCTGAGTGCATCTGAAAGGCAAGGAAGTAAAGGAGAAGTGCTTGACCTTTTTAGCAAGGGTGGGGCAAAGATTCTGCTGTAAAAGCTTTCCAGTCAGCACTGCTTTAAGTCCTGTCAAAATTGAGTTTTCAACCACAGAAGGCAGAGTGGTATCTAAACAGGTGTTTTGCGATGATGGTTGAGCTGACTGGGTCATAAGAGGCCTTTACCACATTTATATACGAGTTTACAGAACTGTGTGAGGGTGTGTCAATGCTATAAAAATCTATAAACCCCTTTTTTCCATGTGGCTATTACAATGAACAAAACTAAATGATGACTTCATTAATTTCAGTGTTATCTCTTTTACTCAAGTTGATACCGCTGCAGTGCAGGAGGCAGAAGGTAACTTAAGTTTTGCTGAACAAGGGAAGAGCAGAGTCTTGACTGAGACTCCTTGAACTGCTGCCCCTCGGCACTTAACATCACAACCGAGGTATGGGCAGTCTCCCCGTTAGTGAAGTCACTAGTTGGATTTTTGCTAGAGACGTCCTGTCATCACAGTCATGTCACAGTACCAAATTTGCAGGGGCAGTGGCATCGTGCTATCGGCAATGCTGGCTTTTGGTCAAGCAGCGTGCAGCCCTGCTGGGGCAGAAGGGAGCCAAGCTGCTGTGTATGGGTAGCTGAGGTTCCCACGAGCAGACAAGAGGATGGAGGCAGCTGTGCTCCATAAAAACAATCTGCGAACTAGTGCTGTGTTTCTGACAGGAGCCAGAAAGGCCTATTCTTAAAATAAGTACCTTTTCTGAGTACCTGGTTTAATTTTTGCTCCTCGGGGAGATTGCTTTGAAGAAGAGAAAAGTGCTTTTACAGCAGAGTTGCAAGCAAATCCTTTCCCCTCAGTGTCATTTCCTACTTGTTGAGAAAAGGAGAGCAGGTCTGGGGAAAGGAACATTGAAATCATCTTCTAAATCACTTTGGTTATGGATCTCTTTGGTATTGTGTGAAAACCTGGTGTAAATACACTGTTAAGAACAGACCTGGTTGCAAACAGGCCATATGTAGCCAGTGTATTCAGATCAAATGGGTATAGTGAAAGCTTTAAGTAAGTAGCAGATAAAGGGGGGGGGGGGGAAATGCCTGTTAAATAAATAAGCACACACACACAAAGACACATACAAAGCAAGCAAGAGAAAAATCTCATGTGGCTCTCGTGGGAAATAACATTACTGTAGGAGAGTAGGCAGAGGAATGAAGCTAATAAATGAGAAATATCTAGTAATCAGCTGTATACCCCAGCAGTGAATTGTGCTGTTTTATACTCCAGCTAAAGCTCTGGATTTTATTTATTTATTAACATAAAGAATCAAAATAAATGTTAACGATCAGGAGAGAGGTGTGAACTGAATCCATTGCTCAAAAGTTGCACTAACACAAATACGTGGAGGACAGCAAGGGCTAGGGAGACAAACTCCATCAGATCTGCAGAAGACTTTTCCACTTCATAGAGCGTGACAGTAGCATCAGAAAACTTGCTTCAGTTTCCCAAGGGTTCGGTCCTGAGTGATGTAGTACCAAAGGCTGGAAGTTCAGCAGTGTCAAGGGCAGCTCTGGAGGTCAGAATAACTTGTTTGTATGAGCTATTTTGCTGAGACCCCATTTACTGCTGATCTGTTGTTTTAACTTGGTCAGGAAACAGTTATAAGTGGCAATGTAACACACCTGGCATCTGATAAGGATGTAGAATGAGTACAGTTTGCACACCACGGAGTCAAGGGAAGCAGCAAAAAAGGTAACAAGAGGGCAAAAAATTATGCAGAGGAATGCTTTTTTTCTCCAACCCTATAGCTTTCTTAGGATTTGTTTAGTTCTTTTCCTGCTACAGAGCTTGTGTCATCCTCCATGCAGGCACACACACACTCAGTTATATAAATTACAATCACCTAAATGATCACTGAAGGAAATGGCAGCCATTTGCCCATCTTTAATATTTTACAGCTTAGCTTAGATGAAATCCCCAAATTAAGAATGAATATTTAGTTTTAACTCTCCTTTCCTGTACACATGCATTATAATAAAGCCCTTAAAGACAGTATAATAACATATCAATTCTCAAATAACACCACACAAGACATTCATATTTTTATATGAGCTTTGACAAATGTGTAGGATCTTGCAGCTGTTCAGTATTCTCGTTATTTCAGACAAACAGAGCTTAATGAAGGTTGCTGATAAGAAAAGTATCTGAACAATGCATCATAGAGGAAGAGATATTGTAAAGGCCATTATAGTGAAAAGCATTTATGTGCTAATGCATATGGAGTTTTGCAGATAGATTGCAACATGAGCTTGTTACAGACACAGGTAAAGTCCTGCTCCCGTTGCCATCCATATCACTTTTGACCTTTGATTTCAAAAAGTATGGCACTGTAATTTCACATTGTTCTTCATGTATGTATCCCACTAATTTTGATATCAGCATTTAATACAATTAAATACATAGGACTTCTCTGGTTTAGCACAGGGCTTTGTGGAAAAGAGACTGCTGTTCAGGAGACTTGCTGGAAAACTGTCTGGGTATGACTGGCCGTCTTCTTAGACTTGTTTCACTTTATTCCTTTTCTGATCCCTCCTCACTTATTCAGTCTCAGGTTTCACATACCAACCTTTTACTTCCAGAGCAGCTGTTTTTACCACTATTAAACCAGACCCTGGGCTATGATGTCCTTCATATCAGTAGTGATTATTCAGAAAGCCCAGGGAGATGTGGGACTCCTTTCTATTCATCGTTATGTTGTAGCCTCTACAGGCAAAACTGTCGTTCATTTGTACAAGTGAACAAAATACTCTAAAGAAAAAAGTTGTAATTTATGAACTGTTTGTATGTGTACCTGTCTAACTTGAAATCATGTGTCTCATGAGGATTTAGGAAGGCCTATCTTATGACAGATTCTGGAGTCTGTTTCTTTTATCAAAAATTTTCTCTCCTTTCTCTTCTTGATGAACTGAATTTCACTTTTGTTGTGATGGATCTTTCTGTGCTCAGGATTTTATTATTCTTAAAGAGATTCATTCACTATGACCAGCATGAGTTGGGGTCAGCCAGGACCAAGCATAACAGTCCTTGGATAATCCTTTAGTATTTGAGGTTAAGTCACCTCATCTGTCGTATTACCCTTCCATTCATGGAAACAGCAATCTCTGAGTTAAATCAACATAAGCATTCAGAAAATGTCATTAAGACAATCAGTCTTTCATGCAATATGCACAAATTATTACAGACTACTTCAAATTTGTCACAGGCTGATTAGTTGCAATCCATAGTGGTGGAGAATTCTCTCTCTCTCTTTCTCCATCCCAGTGGTGAGAAGACTGGGGCAGGAGACAGAAGCAGGGATAAGTTTTGGCTGAAATTTTTATTGATTTATTGAAAGGAACAATAAGGGAAAGGCAAAAGATTTTGGAAACCTGTGAATGCAGATGACCTGGGCCATGCATATTGAGTAGCAGTGTTGAAATCTGTGACCCAGGAGACACATCTGATACAGAATATTATTTGCAATATTAAAAGAAATAGTTGAGGCTGTTTTGCTTTGTCTTGAATGTATCACACGCATAGAGAAAAACAAGTTCATTAATACAATTTGAGAACAAATTATATGTAAGGTACAAATTATCTTACACTTCTGCGCAGCAAAGTTCGCAAGATGTCACAAACCACGTGGACTTAATACAGCTCTGTGCATCTGATACTCTAGCAAAAAGCTTTTGAAATTATGTACTAATAATTTACTATTCAGAAGTGTGTATAATCTCAAGGGAAAAGTAAAGAAAGCTAAATCTGTTGTTTAAAATATAATGTATAGTATAGGCAAATATATGACAACACATATCTTAATGAAAAGATAATTAAATGTTAAAATCTGTCAATAATTACAGGCAAGCCCACAAGGGTAATAAAATAAGTGCAACTGTCAAACATAAGAAAGAAACCTATGGCAAGGGGCAGCTTACATATCTGAAGTTTTAGGAAAAGTATCAGATAAATTTGAGAATTTATTCCTTCTAGTTGCTAAAGGTGGTGATAAAATGCATGTACAACTAGAGAATTAAGGTAATATTACCAAATTCTAACTGGCATTTGTTGGTTTTTTTCTTTTCAAGTTGACTATGTGTATGTCCAGCTGATTGATGCATCTCCATCTCAGGACTCTGTACAGAGGTGGGGAGAAACATCACAATCATTTTGCTGATGGGGTAAATAGAATTGCTTGCAATTACACGTCGGATCAGCAGCAGAGCCAAGAAGAGGAGCCAGATTTTCTTATGTTTCTTTACCTTCAGTCCTATGTCAAATTTCGTGAAGACTGTGGCTTTAAAGTTATATTAAATTAGTTGTCTGTTCCCCCCTCTCCCCTGACTTGTATAAATGTAATGGTCTGGACCCTCAGCTGCTGAAATCACTGCAGCTCCATCTGGCCCATTAATGTGTGTATACATGCCAGTGGACAAGATTGCAAGTTGTTACCTACTCCCTGCCTAACAAACCTGGCAAAGAAAACAAGAGCAATAAACATATAAAACTGTCATAAAAAATATTGCCAGCTTAGGTCATAGAGATTTCTCCCTCTGAACTATGATGGTGAAGATAATAGAAAGCTGAAAAGCCCTCATCCAATACTCTGTCAATAAATGACTGTTCTTCCAGTGAGTGTTGAGCAGAATTCTGCAAGCCTAGTATAAATACCCTGCAAACATATAATAAGATTCTTTTTTCCCCCCCTTTTTTTTTTTTTAATGAAAGCAAGAGAAAGAGAAATCTTTTGGGCCTTTTGCAGGTAACAGGTTCCTAATCTCTTGTCTCTATAACTTTAATAATGGAATCAATGACAGGATTAGCATAGCCACATCAAGATGATCTCTCACGTGAAACCAACAGAATGTCATGGCAAAGGGCTAGTCAGGAGGGATGCTTGATGATAACATTTTTTTTTCATCGATGTAGGAAAGCAGAGATGTACTTTCTCTAGCCTCGGTGCCCGGGATTTGGCAATATTCAGAAGTGTTTTGCCATGTGGGAAATTAAAATCTGCAAGTACAAAATTGCTTATTTAAAAACAAAGAACAGCAACAAAACCCATGTTAGTTCAATTAAAGGGTCATCCCAGGGAAGCCAAAATAGATTTTTTATTTGCTGTGAAGCAAGGGACTGGAAAAAGATACATCTACGTAGCAAGTATTTCTAATTAACCAATGGGAGTAAAGGCACTTGTTCCACTTAATCACAAAGCAACAAAATGGAAAATAGCCCTTCTCATCTCAAGAATATACTCTGGAACACAAGCCTGGAGGAAGAGAGAAGCTTGTGGCACTTCACGAATATGGTCTGTTCTCCCTTTTTCCCCACCTCCCCACCACCCTGTGCTTGCTTGATAATCAAGGCTGCCTCAGCCTATAAGCAGGTATTTATTTTTGGTTTTGCTTTAGGAGGGGCTAAGCAGTTTGTGATGAGCAGATGGGGATTTGATGTTACATTCTGCTTCAATTTCACTTTCAGTGAAATTAATTGCAATAATGATCCACTTCACTGATATAACTCCTGTCTCCAGAAGAATCCTACTGTACGAGTGTTAGAATCTAAGGAATTTAGAGTGAAATATCTAAATACAGGATTAATGCTAGAGATGGTCCTTGAACAAAATCCTGCATTCAGGCAGCTTGCTACTTGAGAGCTTGAGCAGAACTTTACATCTCACTCTTAGCTCTTTAATTGCTGCCAAACCAGCAAAACTATCAGGTGTCTATTTTGGTTCAGGCCTCCCATGTTGCAAGCTAAATGTTCTTGCATTTGGCTCATGTGCACACTTTTCTAGTCCCCATACCCTCCTCCATGTTGCACACACCTCCTCATCTTCCTACACAGCAACAGAACAGAGAGATTTCAGTTCCTATTAGGAAGGTAACTAGTTTTCTAGTATATCAGAAAGGCACTGATACTAAAGTGACTGCCTCCCTAGCAGCCAGGCCTCTGTTTTATATCCTGCCTCAAAACCAGACACAGAGAATTGCTTTTTAATTCACCAGTTTTATGTCTCTAGGCTTAGTGAAATCTAGTGCTCATAAAAGGTGAGAGACAGCTATTGCAAACGAAAGACTAACACGGTGCAAGTTTCATGTGTATGCACAGCTCTACTAAATGCACCTTAATTTTTATCTGTGCCATCTCCTACCCTAATAATTCTTCCTTCCCCATTTCTGCCACTCCCCTCCCCATTTTTTTCTTGGCATTTCCATTGTGACTTCAACTTTCCTTTTAATATTATTGGCTTGGGTCGCTCCTGAGTAGTGACTGAAACTTGTGCTGAACCAGTGCAGCAGATTTTGTGAAGATCTAGGATGAAACCCTCTCAATTCATTTTTACTTCTGATAGAAGCCAGACGTTGAACTTCACTTTCTAGATGGGCTAATGATTTGCCAACAGATCCCCTATGGTCTTTTCTGATTTAGGATCTTCCTCTGGGACATACTCTTACATTTAGGAATGAAGTCACTCTTACAGTACGCTGTGCTGAATTGGAAGTCATAGGCATGGGCCTCTCTGAGCCTGTTTTCTTTACACTAAATGGAGATACATTATCCAAATGAGAAAACCCTCTGTTCAGCAGATGTTTTTTCCTGCTTTTCATTCCTTTCCAGAAAACACGATGGAACTCTAAAGGCTAGAAGAGGTCAAATATTTTACTGAGCTTTATTCAAGGAGAAGGAAGGGATCTATCATGAGAGAGCGTACCGAGCACCCAGAAATGCCTAAGCAGCAGATTATATGGTTACCAGCATTGGGACAGCTGGTCTCAGGTGACAATGGCTGCGCAACTTCTTAGCACTTTTTTTCAACACTTAGATTTAAGATTTCTTCAATTCTGTCAGTCAGTCAGTCAGTCACACACACACACACACACACACACACACAAATATCAAAGATATTTTCATATCAAAGAGAATTTCAGGCAGAGAATGAAATTCTGGCCCTAGTTAAATCAGAAAGAGTTTGCCATTGACTTCAAGAGGGTCAGGATTTCACCTGAAGAGCTATGATTTGTCAGTCTCATTCCACAATGTGAAGTGTCACATTTTGAAAGGCAAGTGAGAAGAGATTACCACTCATTAAGGAGTGATTACAGAGGAACTGGCACACGCATCTTTTCTGTAAGGATAGATATGACTGCCGCAGATCTTAGGTTAGGCCATATGGGTTTGTTTATCCAGTCTATAGAGGCTGCCTTCTGATGGTAGTGGGAGTTATGCCGAAGTGTAGGGCTGTATTATAGATCCTCGATACATGAAACTAAAAGGATTTAATAAATATCTGCCTCTTACAAAATGTTTCCCTCCATGAATCTCCAAGCATTTTATGCCGGAGGTAAGCATCATTATCCCCATTAATGGGTTTTTCACATTTTTTCCTGCAGACATTTCTGGTTGGGTAAAGCCAGGTCGGCTGTGAGAGAAAGTGACACTGTTAATGATTCATTCTCTCACGCATGGTGGAGACCTAACTGACTGATGCTGTAGGCCAAGTTTCAGTGTGGGCAGGTCCTGGGCTTGCCTTGCCTTATGTGTAGTGAAAAACAAGAGAGGACAAATCACTGATATTTCCACGCAGTTCCAGTAGGTTTCTCCCAGGGAGTCGAGCTTCCACCTGCCCCTCCTTTGTCTTTGAATCTGGGTTGATTATTTTGGGGTAGTTGAAATACTGGGCTGGGTTTTGATGCCCACTTAGGTTATAATAGCAGGAGTAATCCTTAAATTCTGCCGTGGACCTGTCTTGTTACTTTGCAGTGCTAGAGTGGGTGTACACAACACAGTACAGAAAATCTCATCAGCCGAGTGCAGCGACAGACTGATGTGTCTGTACTGTGTCGAGTTTCAGGTCTATGTGGTTTGGAGCCTGCTTGTGTACCTCTGGGTGGGCACTCTGCTGCGTGGTAGTAAGCATGCTTTGGATGCAGAGGAATTAGTGTTTTTTCAGGAATGTTACAGCTGAGTTAGCCCACAATATTCTTCCAATTTACTGCCTGGACAGACACCTAAAAGAAAGTCTCTGCCTCTTCCTGGCAAAACCTTCTTCTTTCATTTTCCATGCTCAGTCTGTTGATATTTTGAAAGTAAGATCGGTTGGCTGCAAATGCTTGAAAGTGTATTTATTCCTCTGACTTCTCTAAAATTCACATGGTGAATGTATAAACATAGTCCATCTGTCTTCAAAATGCAAGAGAGGTGGGTGTGATGCCATTGGGGTTCTGGTTTTTGGGTCGTTTTGTTTTGTTTTGTTTTTTGTAATGTCAGACTCTCCTAGAGTGAGTTGATCATTCTTCAGCATGTCATAGGCTATTCCTGGGTCCAAAACTCCTTCTTAAAGGCTACTTGTCATTATCATCTGTCTTCCATCCTCTCTACTTGGAGAAAAACAAAAAACATTGATAACCTGTGTCTGTGAAATTCCAGCTACATTTGGACCTTCAGAAATTATGTTTTTGTCCTTTTGCATGCTGGAAGTACACTAGCCAAGCTCAGGAATGACTCTTTAGTGAATTTTCATTCAAAGCTGGCTGACTATTCTTCCTGAGCATTTTTCCGGTATAGTTATTAAGGAATGTTACCAGTGTGTATGGAAATGATTTCAAGATAGTTTGTCTCCTGCTCTCAAGCCGGCTGTGATGCTGGAAAACTCATTTCACCTTTGCACAACAGGTACCCATTTTGGAGGCTTTCTTGGTAATATTAAAATGGATCATCCTCTTAAATGTCTGATATGCTGAAGTTTTGTTGCCAGGAAGTCGTCCATGTCTCGTTCTCTCAGATGCTCTCCTCACATATGAATCAGTTGTTCATGGTCCTTACCTAAGATAGAAAGCAAGCTCTGTCCAAAGTCAGTGATACTCCTATAATTAGGAAAAGGACAGGAGATGTGAGCAGGGGAGGCACATACATTGTACATGGTGGCACCAAATGTCATGCATTGGGAAGAGTGCAGAGCCTGTCTGAGAAGGTTGCCTGTAAAAGGACCTCATATTCCTCTGGAGCCTGTTGCTGCCTCATATTGCCTCAAGAGCCACAGTTAGATAACAGTATTTGCTCTGTAATTTTAAGAGAAGGTCTTTGGAGTTTAGTGATTTTGTTTCTCATAGCTGAGAGCTATGAACACAGCAGAGATCACATTGTCAGTGCTCATTTCCTTCCAGCTCTTCATGGGAGCTGGTACCCTGAGGAACCACCACTGGCCCTGGTGCCTCTCTAGCTTGCTGTCATGTGAAAATCACTTCTTACTGCAGCCCTGTCTTGCTTGTGGCATCCCCAGTGAGCCACCTCTGTACCTCCCCAGGGCGACAAAAGCCTTCCCTGGAGAATCTTGCTAGCTCCAGGTTGTGAGAACTCTGCTCCCTGCAAGTCACTGATGGTATTTCTTGCCTTACCAAAGGGAAAGAATTAAGGAAAAAAACACCAAAGAAACCCATAAGAGGAATGAGAACAATGACAAAGCAGAGAAGAAGTCCCTGCCAAACTCACCCTCCACTTACTGTGCGAGAAGAGGGGAAGCCCAAAGCTGCAGTACAAATACTGATAATTCCTGTCAAGGATTTGCTGCTGTTGCTATGTTACTGGCCTCTTTGGAAAAACCTTGAAGTATGGGGCACATTAGGAGCTCATTAGGGTCCCAGCGACTTGTACTAAATGTACAATATGTCTCCATGCTAAACACACTTCAGGAATAACAACAGGAGCTTCCTGCCCAGAGTTCGGATGCCTTTCTTGTTTCCCCTTACTCCTGCCTTGTGCCGTTCCTTCTTTTATGACAGCCGAGCTGTTGGGCAAAAAGGGAGAGGTTGCCTAGAACAGATGAAGATGAGCTCCATTCCACTTTGTGAAGTTTCTGGATTTTCATGAAAGTTCCCCTGCAGGGGAGTGCAGAGAAGGAGGACGAATGGAGATGCATCCCTAATCTGTTTGGAGGGTAGCTTTAATGACACTCCAGGGACTTTCCTTCTCAGTGTGAAGCTGATGGAATGAGGAAGGCTTGATCACAGAAATCCAGGGGTGTGAACTCGGCACCCATATGCCAGGGAGGGCACTAAGCTCCAGACAACTTTTAGGTGTCTGAGCCACAGAACAGAATCTGTGGCCCCGAGTTAGGTGCCAAGGTGTGCTAGAGGAACACCAGTGTGCTGGCAGCTGGACGGGTGGTTTGTCCTCAAGGGGGACCTAGGCAGTAGGCCTGCAGCCAGAGATATCACACATGATCTCTATAGGGAGTTTAGTAATGTTTCGGGGCTTAACGGAAAATATGTGGATCTGCTGTTTTACATAATTTTTAATGCATGATATATTAGTAGCCCCAACAGGATTTTAGTTCTATTTAATGTAATTTATAAATTAAACAGTCCAGACTGGGTGGAGAAAATTAACCAGCAGGCTCCCTAGGAACAAAATGCGGGTCTTCAGAAAAGACAGCAACTATATTTACATGGATCACTTGCCCTGTAGCTAACTAGGCGTGAATTAAGCAGAGGAAGACTCTTTCGCATTGCAGAGTCATCAGCTTCCATAACCCGGCATCCTCACATCTACATTTGAATTGAGAGAAAATCTCAGACTGTTGTTTTTGGGAGCAGTAAGAAAAAAAGAAGCAAGAGAGCTTTGTCTGCCCAGAGCAGAACAGATGCAGAGGATCAGTCAACAGTTTTCCAGACTGATTTTGAAGGCTCAGGCATAAGGGTGGCACTCAAAGAGATGAGGGAGTAGCTGTGATCTAAGCATCATCAGATCTGGTGGCTGAGATGTCTAAAATATTTCTGGTTGAGAAAGTGGTAGCTAGTAAAGTACCTGATCAGGAGGGCGAGGATAGCACTGTGCTGGTACAGGAAGGGTGGTGGGTCATTGAAAAGTTTGTCATAAGGCAGTCGAATGGAGGAAGCCAGCTCAAGGCAACCTTCCTGTAAGACCCGTGGGTTGCCACCTCTTGTAGCTCAGCCATTTTACAGGAGATCTAGCCAAGATCTGTACAGGCAGGTGCGAAACCTGTTCCTGCATTGTGTTCAATATTTACTTTACCCGTAGACTCTTTTTTTCCCTCTGACCTGTAACCTAAAAGCCTGACATTAAGTGCTGCTAAGTGAACTTTTGCTTTGACGTAAAAATTTTATCTGTGTCGAAAGGACAGGAGAGCAGTGAGTTGGAATAGAATAGACAAACTTGAAGAGCGCAGTCCCCTTGGAGAAGGCGAGTCAGAATAAACCAATTACATGCAGACAGTCCTCAAGGAACGGCACCTCGCAACATCTTTAATGAGCATGGGGGCAGGGAAGTGGTTTCCACCACTCTGCAAAGGAGCAGAGTGCTTGCATTTTTGCAAGGGAATACCCTTGCAGGGTGCCCTGGCAGGCAGGAACTTGTGTCCACCGGCAAAAGTCAGAGTTGAGAATAAACATGCCCCCTGCATAAACCTGAAACCTCATACAAGCTTTCTATGAATTGCATGGAGGAAGTTAAGGGCCTCAAATGGCATTTGCCTAAACCAGCCTACTGGGCAGGGTTTTAAAAATAGATGTGGCAGGGGGCAGCCTCCACTAGCCTAGTGATTAAAGCAAACACTCAGAAAAGAATTCTTTGACTGTGTCTTACACCGTTAGATAAAAGACAGCCAGAGATCAGGCCACACGGCACAGAGCAGCTTGCATCTGCAGTGCTCAGGTGTCAGGTTAGCTATCTCTGTAGGAGATAGGTTTCAGACAGTGCTGGTTGGAGTGGTGCAAAACCCACTGAGAAAGGGAGGTAATGTTAAGCAGTGTGGTCAGTCAGGACCCAGTGCTTGATTTCAGCTCTTGCTCTGGTTTTGCTTAGCAATATGAGACATGTTTTTGGCCCAGTTTCATCTGTGCATCAGAGGGCTCAAGTGAACAACTCCTGCTTGTGGGACAGGAAGGAAGGACAACACTTAACCTTCCTATTTTTACTTTGTATGGTTAATTGAAGGTATAGAGGCTCAGAGCAGGCATGACTTTTTAGTCTACTGATCAAGACTAGGATGTGTTTTTGTAAGAATTGCTTATATATTTTCTCAAGAATTGTTTCACATAAAATACATAATCACTTCTTGGGGTAGGAAAGTGGAACCCACTCTATTCTTGGGTTTCCTTAAGCTTTTGCTTTATAACGCTCAGTAGGCCATCTCCAATTAGCACTAGTTAGGAGGATGATGCCTAGAAGCTGTGGATTGCAAGGCTCCTATCTTGAAGAAGTGGATAGAAGGAATATAGGTTTAGGTCCCAGGACAGGATCTGCATCGTGCAGGTTAGTGTACCGATATCATGGTATTTGCATTGCACTATGTTGCACTGGCCAAGAGCTATTTTCAGAGAGGAGTACTGGCTGCAGATCACCTCACCAGAAAAGACAGGATAGCATCAGTGATATTGCTGCCAGTTTTCTCTTTGTAAATGCAGTCTTGCAGAGAGTATCATATGACACCAATTTATGAGGACCACAGTGATGGACAAATGCTCCTGATAGGCCTGAAGGGTTTAGCATTTTACATTTCCTTTCAATGAGTTCCCCCTCACTCACATTTGTCCCTGCCCCGTAAAATCAGAGGGGTACAGTTAAAAAGCAAGTTGTCAGGGTAGAGACAACAAACAATTCTGCAAATAGAGGCACCTGCTCAATAAAGACTTGCTTTTACTTTGTTGTGGAGGGAGAAGCAAGATGTCTAGGAGAGCAGGCAAACAGCATGTATGCCACCTTCATACTGAGCTGGCTAAATTGCCTGCAGAGGCCAAGAGCAGTACTTCCTCCCTGTCTGCAGAAGAAGAGGGGCAGTATTTTGCGTAGAAAGGAGAAAAGGCCACTCTCTCTTCATCATTATAATTTCAAAGAAAACTTTCAAAGCAGGAACTAAGCCCTATCAACATAATGTAAATTCTGCTTGAATCAGTTTCACTGAGGGGGAGTTGACCTACCTCCTGTCTTCTCAATGGGGTGTTCACCCTGAAGCCTAATGATTGAATTTTAATGATCCTGCTCTTAATGCCAGCAAAAAAACATCCAGACTGGGGCTTATTCTTAACTGCTGGCTGTTATACTTGGCAGCAGGCAAGTGGACATCATGGAGGCTTTCTGAAATGGGTGAATTCAAATCTCTATTCTTCAGTTTTCAAACTATGTGCACCTTATTGCTAAATAGGATCCTGGGCCAGCATCACTAACTATATTCTGCTGAAAATCCTACTTCCTCATGGCACCTCAGTGGTGCAGGCCCACAGTCTCTGTATGAAATTTTATTGCATGTCAAAAAGACAAGAGCCCCAGAAAATAACTGGAATATAATGCAGAAATAAAGAAGACCAAGAATTCAGAACTAGTTGCATTATTAATTACATGAATAATGAGGATATAATATTCCACCAGCATCCTTAAAGTGCCCCTAAATCTGCTGCAGCAGTTCCCATGTGCTGCACTGGAGGGTTGTTTTAACGAGGACCCTTCCCAGAGTTTCAATCTTGTTTGCTACAGAGAACACAAGGCTCTGGCTCCCTGCTTTGCTGGTGGGTTTCAGGGAACTAATTAACTAATGTTTGCAAAGCCCTTGGAAGATAAGTATTTGCCTTTATCAGTGATAAAGGGCCCTGAAATACCTGTGGAGGAGAACGCAACCTCTTTGCCCACTGATAAGGCATGATTACATCAGCATCATCTCAAGGTGTCTGTCCAGCTACATCCCCTTAAAAGGTTACAACCCCAATTGCTGGTGGCCCTTAAAAGCCAGGATGCTCTCCTTTTCATGTTTATGTATGCTCCCATCATGGGCAGTGACAGCAACAGCCTTGAGCATTTTGGCTGCAGTGAGGACTGTAACAGTTGCACACTTTGATGAGCATCAAATTCGCACAGAATTAAAACCAACAGATAGATACCTTGGCAAGCACCAGCGCTGTGATTAGTGCGGGTGAGTGAATGGATGCTGCCACCTAGCAGCTGAGACTGGCTCCTACTGGCCTCCACGACAGCTTCTTGCCTTCCGTGCCAGGTCTCCTACCTTGAAGCAAGTTTGTTGACTATTAATTAGTTTCACAGGTGAAGGGCTTTTCTTTTCCCCTTTACATCATCATCACAGCATGTTGGGCTAAACGCTTTGAGTGGTCCTTGCTAAAAACAGCAGTGCAAAGCTAGGAAGCTGTGTGTGCATCTGTGGATCCTGGCACCTGTGTGTTTGTGTGCGAACATGTGTTTGTATGTGCATTTAACCATATATGTGGGCAGCTGACCTTTCTAGGAATGAGAGAAACCTTTCAAGCTCTAGTCACCGTAAGGCAAGGAACAACTGCAAAGTGTGGTAGGCCAGAGTTCCAAAAAGAGAGAGAGATGACTTCTCAATTTGCAGAGATAACACAGGATCACAGAAAATTCAGAGGCTTAATAGCTGTGTTACTAGTTTGGTCTTTGTAAGAGTAGAATGTAGTCCCCAAAGATCTGGTTATCTGGTACGGAGTGGACCCTTGATTTTAGAGCCAGGGACTAAGAAACGTTGATAGTGCAGGTGGAACACATTTACATATTTTTCAGAAAACTGAATGGTCTCCACAAGGGTCCAGTCCCTGTTATACTAGACATGTCCCAAAAGTATGGGCTCTGCCTTAAAAGGCTGTGTCCAGGAAACAAGAGTTTAAGGGATCAGTAAGCTCTTCAAAACAGCGGTTGGAGTGACCAAGAGTAGCGTCAGAAAATGAATTTCAAGAGTAGTCAGTTCATATGAAAGGCACACTCGATCCCATTGAAGTATGTGCATGCACTCGTGTATGTCAAGGATGGCATGAGCAGTGCCATGACCAAGGTTGTCTTTGTCCCAGTCTGATAAACTTGTATCCCATTTTAGTACTGAAATGGTTTATTCTGGGGAAGGAGAGAGGGGAATGAGGAGATTCCTATCCTATCTGTCCCTTGCAGTCCTGGTAGAGATAGCAGGGAAAGCACTTATCCCATACCTTCCCAATCTCAAGTTGGGGAACACTACCCAGTTTTATGCAAGTGCCTGTGATGATACACTTTCCCAGCATAACTGGCACACCATTCCCACCTATGTAGCGTTTGCCTTTGCCTCTGTTATCACTGCCATTTTATTTTGGGTTTGGCTTTGGAGGAGATGGAGTTACAAACACTGTTGTTGTCCATCCTTCCCACTGGGCCTTCCCTGGCTGCTTGTGCTTGCCTGCCTGTCCATCTGCACCCTGTGGATGTCAGCCTCCCTATGTCACTGCACTGGGTGACCTTGTGGGCATTCATGCCGCTGACCACCTGCACTCGGTGTCTTCATTTAGTCCTTCACCTTCCTTCCCTACAGCTTCGCACCCCCAGCAGCCTCCTCCTCCACAGTCTCACTCTTGTGCCACATGTTGATAGTCCTGCTCTTTCCCTGACCTCCTCACACCTGCCATATGGCCTCTTGGCATACCTTCCACTCTTGTCTCACCACACTTACCATTTCCCACCCTTTTTTCCCTAATCTTATTCCTATCTGAGGCAGTAGGGCAGAGAGACACTTTGTGTCTCACCTCTCACACTGCAGGGAGCCGGGGGGAGAGCTGCTTCCCCCAGTGAGATGTGGGAAGGGAAAATCTTTGCTATGTCAGAGAAGTGGAAGTGCTGGTCTGGCCCTCGTCTGAATTTGCAGCAGCCTGGTTCTTCCTTCCACTGGATGGATGACCTGCCCAGCTGAAGGTGGCCCAGGCTCCATTCTGCTTTGAGGAGATTTCTCTACTGCTCCCATGCTGAAACCCTGTGCAGGAGGTTTCATTGCATTTCCACTGATGCTGAGCAGCTTAGCAACAACCATGAAGTTTGGAGGTGGTGATCACAAAGCTATAATAGAAAAATCTCTTACTCTGCAAGACGCCTCTATTTGGTGTCTAACTGCTATTCTATGCCTCTGCATGCCCACAAATTGCTCAAACAATAATATGTTTACACTTGAATTTCAATTGCTTGGAGTGTATGTCTGTTTGGAGAGTGGAATTCTCCCAGGAAATGAGGGCAGAACAGAATAGGAAATTGCTGGGCCATATCAAACTAATGGCCCATCCAGTCCGGTATTCTGTCCTAACCACTGCTAGCGTTGGATGCTTTAGAGGGAGTTGTAACAACCCCCTAGTGTGCCTGGTTTTACAGCGCTACATAATAGGGAGACATTGCTTTCTGACCCCAACTTGCGATCATTTTATACCCTGAAGTGGGAAGACTAATAACCCATATGGTTTTTATTCTAGAAAGCCTAGCTGCAGATGCTATTCTTGTAAGGTCTAATCCTTTTCTGAATCTTGCTAATCTGTTTTCCTCTGTAATATCCTCTGGCAACAAGTTTCACAGGTTAATTATACGTTGATTGCACAGTCTTTCCAATCATAGACACAGTTCTGTTGTACCTCATCTTATCCATGTGCTGTAGGTTTTTAAGTCTCTTTCAGCAACCAGAAGTGCCTGCAAATTTCCTTCTGCAGGAAAATAATGAAAGAGACTCAGTTTATACTGAATTCTGCATGCATAGACCTTGAGTTACTGATATTATCTCAGTTTCCTTTGAATTCAGAGCATGCTTCTTTCCAAGTAATCTATCTGCTATAGCTGTAAAGAACTTCTCCTTGGGGTTCTGCCCTACAGCTCATGCCTCTAAAATTCACTCTTCCTTGTTGCCTATAACATACCCCTCTCCCATGTCAGTGATATGCCATTTAGCCAGACTGCAGCCAGATCATGCCTTTATGTGTTCGTATTTCACATTTTCTGCTTCCTGATCTTCACACCTCACTAAATGCTACATACTGGGACCTTCTGCCCCCCTGGAGAGCAAACAGCCTCTGTGAACCAGCCTATATTCCACTGTAGTCCCAACATCTCCCAAGGGTAAATTGCCAGTTACTCCAAAGAACATAAGTAATGTTGCTAGTGCATTTCCTTATGGGAGCAGGAGGGATTCCCCGATGTATGCACATCTGCTCTGTGCCAAGGTACAACCCTTCTTCCAGTTCTTCCAGAACGTCATGGTGTTCTGGTTGCGCTCTGTCCCCAGAGCTCCTTCACTAGGTATGTGTTGCATTTGTTGTATGCGTCACACATCAGTAGATGTAGCTGAGTGATGCACTGTCAGTATCTGTACTCTTTCTCTGTTAATGTTGCCCCGTTGAATGTATAGTGGGAGGTGAAAGATACTGTAATCCCCAGTACTGGCCAGTGTGGCATCATTGCTCCCAGATTGCTTGATACGGTGGGGCCATGCAGCCACCCATTCAAATTGGGGGTGGATTATCAGTCTTTTTTTTTTTCCAGGCTGCCATGCCTCTGGACTGCCTTTGGTTTTCTGGGGTTTTTTTGTTTTTTGTTTTTGAAATGACAGTTCTCTGCTTCTGATGTCCCAATTTTAGCCTTGTGATCTTTCTAACTCCTACTCCTGTTTTTGGTTAGTTGTTCCCTGTCATCGGTTAGTTGTTCCCTGTTATCATTTGGGCCACAATCCCATGGGTCCTCCCTGAGCATGAGCAAGCTGACCTTCAGCTGTGGTTGCATCTAGGTGCTTGCCTCTTTAGGATTCCCCAGTATATCCAGTGCCTGTGGTGGAAGACAGGCTGCAGTTGAACCTTGCTGCCTCTCACAGTTGGTGCTCTTTCCCTTTCCAAACAGTACTTGCAGTTGTGTCACTGTGTCTCTACTTCAGAGTCCTTTATGTACTGAATACACTTGTCAGGCCAGGTAATCATTATAAACCTTCACTCGACAGAGTGGGAAAGTGAGGCAGAGGAAGGTAAAATGACTTGCTCGAGGTCATCTGGTTTGTCAGCCCAGCAGCCAGCTCTTCTCTTCTTGTCCTATATCTCAGCCACAGGGCTGCTTTTCCTACTGGCATGCAGTTGAAATACTGCTGTGACTCCCACACTTCTCTGTTAAATGGCTGTTCTATAAATAAAGTTTCTATTGAAAACAGCACATTATAAAAATGTTACCACGTAATTATTTTTTTATTGAGGGTTTTAATTCATTGCATAGAGAAGCCCCACTTAAAAGTCAGCTACCTTACCCACATTCCTCTTCTCTGTTCATGCTATGGAATGGTAGAGCACTTACCTCTGACAAGAGCCAGATTAAACATACTGGTTAAAACAAGAAAGTGCAGAGAGCAATAACTGAGCTAAATACACTTGCAGCCTCCTTCAGTACAGGATAGAAAGGTAGTTTTTCCTCACCTGGCAAAGGTATTGTCCCTGTGACATGTAGAAGCAGACACAGGAGGAACTGAAAATAACAAGCTCATTGAGACAGAGGAGAAAGCCTAACACCTATGTATAAGCAGGAAAACATAGGGCTGAGTGGATGTAGGCTCACTGTTTTGTTTTTAAGTTGCATGTTGAAATGCTGAAGTGTCTAAAGTCTTTCCCATTCGGATTCCTTTCTGCTGGTTCCTAAAATATCGATATCCTTTTCTGCCTAAAATTTTACTTCCTTTCTATCCTCTGTCCAAAAATCCAAGTAGCGCATAAAGAAAAGTCTACTTACGGTTATAAAATAGATTTGAAATTTGGGAAAAATAAAAAGATGGCATTGCATTGAGAGTTTTAGGGTGGGCTGGAGAAATGAAGTCTAGCAGCATGGACATTAGAGCTAGTCTTTCCCAATACCATTTTTATTGTGCCTGCAACTGGTGTGAACAGAACCAGCCCCATTTTCCCCATCTATGGCATTGTTGTAGTAGTACTTCACATGGTGGCTGTGAAGTATATTAGAGTGATACATGTAAAGTGCCTTGCAATTCTGGGATCGAAGGGGCTACGGAGGCACAAACTGCTTTTCTAAGCTTGTTGGCAGACACCAAGGGATTCACATTGCTCTTCTCCCTCTGGTAATGAACTCCTGCAGAGAAAGTACCAAGCAAAATGTCTTTATTCAATCCATCTGTGCAGGCATGGGTTTATGGAGTCCTCCCGGTATCTGGGAAACGGGTTTAAAAGCTTCTTCCCAGCAAGTCTAACCCCTTGGAAATAACACTGGTGCTGCAAAAGAGGGTGGCCACCTGGTTCTCTGGCTGCCTGCTGTCATGCAGCAAGGCCTAATGAACCTCTTAGAGGGAACATCCGCCAAGGGAGGATGATGAGTCTAATAGGCGCTTTGGTCCCTGGGGCTGGGAAGTATAAACAGCAGCAGGGATGGTACGTATGAGGGGGAGGGATGAAGGGCTGATGAGCCTTCTTGCCATCTTCCCTCTCAGTATTGAACTTCCCACACGCGGTGGCTGGTGGTGTGTGAAAGTGGGGACCCAAAGTTGGCACAGCAGGACTCTTCTCTCCGTTTTAGAGCAGAGCTGCTTTCCTTTCCTGGCTGCCCTCTGAGACTGGGTGCTGCCCATGCCATTGGCTCTGCTCAGCTGCTCGGCAGGTATGTCGTCAGCTTAAAAGTGTTCTTTGCAGCTGAGAGCCTGGTAGGCTGGGGCAGCCCTTTGAAGGACCAGGGATGGTATCTGCTCTGCAGAGCTTGCTGTAAATGCTGCCACTTTCCTGTGAGGAAGATTGTGCCTTAGTCCCAATCACCCTTCTACCTTATAAATCAGCAAAAGGGAGAAGGTGCCCAGTATAGGTGTGTCCACCCTTGTCACATCTCTAGCCATCTATAAGCCATTCTCTTTTAAGTTATTTACTGGTTGCTGGCCTAGCTGGCTCAATCAGGCAGCCAACCAGCCCTTTTGGAGGAAGACCGAGGGCTGTAGATAGTCTCAAAAATAAGCGAGGCTTTCTCATTGTGTCAGTACCTGTAGAAGATCTTTAGAAGAGCTATACTTAATGGAAAGACCCCACTCTGCCTTTACTAAGGCTCTATTAGGTTCTGGTAGGATTATTTACTGTATTCGAACCCTGTACTGCAAAACTACTGAATTTTCAGTGTTAGAGAAGGGTCTATTGCTTTTTTTGCACTCTGCAAAAAGATGTGATAGTGGTTTATAATCTGTAATGAGTGTGATTGGTTGTGTTTATCCCAATACAGTGATACCAAGAGTGCTTGAATAGCGTGATGATGGTTATTGCACAGGAAACTAGAGAACAAGGTAAATACTATGATCCAGGTGAATATCCTAGCTTCAAAACACAGTCTTCTAATGTGCAACATCTGCCACTATCAGACTGAAAATTGCCTCAAGGATTTTGGAAATTAGGTCATAACAGGGAAGAAATTTCCATTCCTTGGTAGAATTTTATTGCTGGATAGAATTCATGAGACACATTGCTTTTTGTGTGTGGGAAAGATGGGTGGACAAGATTTGCAACAGAGTTTCAGCCCCCAAAGCAACTCAAATAGTAGGAAAGCTACACCTTAGTGGAAAGCCTTGAAGATCTTTTGAGCAGTCTTCCTCTGTCAAAATTATGTGAAAGTTTCTGCGCGGTTTCCCATGTAAGGGGGGAAGAGGCTGTTCTAAATCTCTCTTTGAACAGTCATTCCTTCTCCCTCTTCCCTACAACTGCTTGCAGAAAAGTAATACGAATGCATATAGGGATGGGAGAGGCTGCTTTGCCAGTTACTTTCTGTGACCTTATCAAATCCCTTTGCACCTCCTTGTCCTCTTTTCCCCTCTCTGTAGTGGGAATCTTATGCTGGGGAAGTTCTTTTTTAAAAAAAAGAAAAAACAAAACATAGTTTGTACTGTAAGGTGCAAGACAATAATACTTGGGTGCTTTTAGTGTTTTTAATGTTTTTGCAGCTCATGTCTCCCACCCTTGGGTAAGATGAAAAATAACCAACTCTGTAAACTCAGTCATGTAGGCTAAATTCCTCCATTTACAAAGCTCCAAGGACTGTTGTTTGTTAACCAGACTCCGTCATGCCTCCCATTAGTCCCAAGGTTGAACAGAGCAAGCTGCAAATGGCTTTCTTCCCCCAGAACAATTAGGGAAGCAATATGAAACACCCTTTATCTTTAAGGAGCCAGATCTTCAGCTTCCATAACCCATTCCCAAGCTAGACGTTTTTGAACATTTCAGCTGAGCTTGAACTTGCTGCGGTCTAAGAAATCCTCTTGACAGTACCATGACCTTACCGGTTTGGTATGCTTTGAGGGAAGACACTATCAATCCTGCAAGCAGCTGATCCTTCCTCTGCTTCTTAACTGGTTGTGTTTGGGAAGTGAACTGTCTGCTAATCAAGGAGATCATTGCAGTGCTGCTTCTCAGACTTGTCTCCCATCCATGTCACAGATGATGTTATTAAAATTAACAACAGCCAAAAGAAAACTGAAGTTCGGGCTCTGAATACATAAGGCTTCCTGCGTTTGAGTACAGTTTCTGTCCAATGGTTAGTGGATGCAAAATTCAGGCACTGCATCCAGACCTCCATGAGCTTTTAGGAAACTGAGATCTGCTAGAAATACTAACTAACATTTTCAGTGACATCAGGCATCTCCTTGGCCACTGATCAATATGTTATTCATAGCAAATCATTTTGAAAGTGATTTGGACATACAGCTATTTTAAAACTTGAGATCCTTGTGGATGCAGAAATGGGCTCAGTGAATTTTTAAGACAACCAATAGAAAGGGCATTAAATACTCGCAGACTTTTCAGTATCACTCATCCATGTCTTCTCTGCTTAAGTATCTTTACAGATGTGTCTCATAGTTCCTTTCTCTAGCTAAGTTCTCCCAAGGACTATGTTAAGCTTTGATTCAAGGGTATAGTGACAACCACGTAGCTCATCAGAACTGCTGAGCTCTGCTGAAGACAGCTCTGCTTCCTGAAATTCAGTTTTGGGAATGGGCAGACTTTCAAGAATTCAGCAGATCTGCAGAAGTAAATATGTATTTCTGCAGCAATGTGGATTGCATGGGTGTGCAGGTAATATGAAGAAGAGTTGCTTTTAGAACCCTGTTTTTTTCTTAGTGGTTTCTTTCCTTCCACAATTTGCTCCTTCCACCTAAACAATCCCCTATTCTTGATTACCCAACCTGTTTTGCTATGGGTTATGTAATTTTTCAATCTTTCAATGATATTTTGAAAGGGTAGTTTATTATATTTATTTATTACAGTTTGTGACATGTGGCTATAGTCACTAGGACCATACAATCTTTGGCTGTTCTAAAGATAGACCAATTGTTAACCATTCGCACTTGTCAAATGGCCAAGATAATTCAAAATGGACTTAGTGTAGTTAAGTGATTAAAGCTGAGCAGGTGGGCTCAGACCTGTAGAGATTATTTTGCAGAGCTGAAAGATGTATTAGGATTCTGACTGTCTGCTCTAGTGGAGAAGGCCCCGGCTGAGAAGACAGAGTTGTACAAAATGAGTGTCCAGTGAACCCAAATAAAAACATTTAATCAGATTCTCAGAGTTTAAGAGAACTGAGATTTAGGATTCAAGGCTGTATGTTGTTATAAAAACTAACTGAGAGGCAGGAACCACCTTAAAGCATTACATGTCCCAAACTGTCCTTGCCTTGCAGCAGTAATCATTCTCTGTTTGTTTTTACAGTGCTATAGTGGAGGGAGCTAAAGAGGGAGAATGGCTGATTGGTTTTCTGCTGCCATATAATTGCAGTATCTTTCTCCAGGCAAAAGAAGGCAGAGTCTTTTGCTATTTGTCTTCCTAGGTCTTCATTTTATTGTATTTGTGTGGCATCGCATTTTTGGATATATGTACAATCATGTGCCAGTGAGAAGAGCGTGTGATGTATTTCCAGACTGGCCTTATGAGGGTCAGTTGGCAGGACTCTGTTCTGAATTTAATATCTGACACCTATAGTTGTAAAGAAGCTGGTAAGGGCTTTAGTGAGTGACTTGGGCTCCTGATATGCAATTGAGGTTGCAGGAATTAACCATGCTTTTCGCTGTGCTAATGTATGATAAGAAAATGTGGAGTGTATTTAGATTGTGAAGACTGTGCACATATTACAGAATAGTTTTTGGATTGTCACAGCATTTGGAATCTGTTTGCTAAGAAGTTTTTGCCCATTACTACCCGAGACAGAGGAACAGAGACAAACTTAGACCAACATGTATTTGTCCACATAGCTTTTTTATCAATATCCCCGACTTCATCACTGTGCAGGTCGAAAAGCATGTGCTGAGAATGGGAGTGCTGAAATAGGAAATAAAGCTTAGCGATCATGAACCAGACCAGGACTCAGGCAGCCTGGGTTGTAGTCACAGCACTGCCATGAACTTTCTGGGTGACCTCCAGCAAGCATCTTCATTTATGTCTGTACTAATAAATTAAATGTACCCTGCAGCACTTCCAGGCCTTAAAGCCAACTGGCATGGAATGATGCTCACCTATGCTGGTAAAACCACTATAACCCCTCGCAAAACAATGTAGCTTAATGCAACCCTGCCTACTTGTGAATGATCCCTGGACTGTCCATGTCTGGGAATCATTCAAGGGTGAGTGCTAGTTTTAACAGGCCAAATCGGTGCCGGCAAACCTGCATGCCATTTAATAACATTCCTGTGTCCAGGAACATTCCTGGGCACATCTGAATTTACTAGTTAAGGACAACCTTAGTTGCTGTAGTCGAGTCTAAGCTGATGGTCTGGGAGAGCTTTCAAGTTCCTACTGGGGCAAAAAGCAGGACTCTACCACCTTCTGTCTCCATCTTGCAGTTCCTTGTTTTGATGGAAAGGAAACTCAGTTTTGCAGGCTGAAAGGAGCTGTGGGCTCTCAAACCAGGTCCTTCATTGGACAGTCAAGGGACCAGCACAGCTGGGCATACTGCTGTGCACCCCTCAGTCATGTGTCTATAAAATGAGGATAACAGCACTTCTTGCCTATGATGGAAAGATAAGTTCATATTTAGGAAATACAATTTAAAACAGCACATTAATTGTTGAGGATAAAAAGAAATATTAAATAGTTGCTGTGTTAGCCAGCACTGTCCTCCTTTAAGTTACTTCTGTGTCTGTAGAACTATTCCATATGGGCAGGTTATTCTAAAACTGTCCATGGGATGTTTCTTATACAGTCAGTTCCCAATTACACAAAGTAATAGGAGGTAGGACGTCTGTGTCTTTGCTTCCTCCAAGCTAACACAAGCTTGGATGGTGGCCAGATGGACCACTCACTGATCCCCCTTGACAGATGCTATGCCTTGATCGTTGGTAGGGATTGTGCAATACTTATAACAGTTGTAGAAAAGCAAGAGGAAGATGTAATTCTAGGATCCAGGAGATTTTCAGGACCTAAGATACTTGAATTCTACTTTATTACTGACTAGGCCAAAAACTCTCTTTAAATTCTCCTTCCAACAGCTGCACATACATTCACTGTGGGGCAAAAAAGCCCTAACGTGCCAGTTATGCTCATCTCTTCCACATTCCCTGTGGGAGCACAGTGTTCAGGCTTTTCAGCCTGTGTCTGGCGGTGTTCACATTAGAATAGGCAAATGAAACAGCTAGAGTGTTCAATGAAAGTGAACAGTGGAGTATATCCATTCAGTGCCTTTGGCGCAGCTGACTTTAGACCCACCGACTGAGCCTGTTTTTTTTATTGTTATTTCTGTCTTATCAGCAGATGGGTGGCTTCTTTTGCAGGGCTGCTCTTTGCCTTAGCAGTTTGCAAGAAACACCCTTTGCAGAGCTGAAAGAACATTAATGTGCACTTCATAATGTGGAATTATAACTTTACATTCGCAAAGTCAGCTCCTCATTTCAAGATCCCCTTCATTTGGATTACATAAGACTTTGAGATCAGTGCAGTGCTCTTGCAGTTTCTGGCTTTCACCCTCTCCCCATTTCTATCCCATAGGTCAAAACTATACATTACAATAATTTTAAGGGTTCCCTGGCATGGGCATTTAATGTAATTTTAAAATATGGTGCTGCTACATGAGCCACAGAAGTTACTTCCAGGACCTTCAATAATCCTAGAAAATGTGGCCTAGTTCCCTTACTGCTTGGAATCTTACAGACCTGATATTCTGTGAATGTAGAAGTAAGCTGCAGCGAGATTCAACTATAAATATCCTTTTGCTCAAAAGCACCTACATAACATGCAGAAGAATATTCTCCCGTATCTTATTTAAAGGTAGAATTTTCCCACACTAGCATACTGTTGTTTCTCCCCATCAGTTTTGGTAGCTGCTATACTTGTCTCCTCTGCTGCTTTTCTGATCTCTGTCAAGGTCTCGGCAACACATTGACAAGATAGTCTTTTGCTCCTTGCCATTCATCGAATATCCTGAATGAGCTTTTTTGCTCATTTTTGCCTCCCACTAGATCTCAGAAGTCCTTTCTCCCTGTCTGTGAGAATGTACTGTAATGAATTTGTCAAGACCTATGCAATATGAAAGAACAAAAGCTCCATAGGAAGTAGAGGAGTAATCATCTTAAATCCAATGTTGCTAACACATGAAGTCTTTTTTAGCATAACCTCTGGTAATGCTGTCTCCTGATGAGTTGCAGTCTTGCAGTTACAGGTATAAACTCCTGTTGGCTTATACCCGAAGAGCTCAGGTTTCTGTTTCACCAAAATTTCTTACCTCTTCCTATTCCCGCACTCTGAGTTGTTGATATCATCTTTCCTCCCTGGTTTATGCTTCTCTGAGTCTTTAAAGAAGTGCATTTCTCAGATTAACATTTTGACCCTGAAGTTCTTCTTTGTAATCATGTTGCCGGGGAAGTTTGCCAGAATCCCCTACCACATCTATTCCAGCCCCAACTCAATAATTGTGTTTCCTGGTTTTATTCTGTGTCAAACAGAACTGTTTTCCTGAATAAACAGATCATACTTGCGCTCTCATTTCTTTATCCAAGCATACCTTGTTTCAAAAACTTTTTTGAAATGTGCATAAATGCCACACTTTCTCTATGTATGCCTTGATCAGCATAATGATCATTTGCATGTTAATAGCTCCATCTCTGTAGGTGGTTGTTTTTGCCAGTCTTGAATGTTAGAAAGAACACAGATCCTTTTTAGTCCTAATCTTAATTGCAAAATGATTATAGTTTGCCATAATTCCCTATTTTTCAGTAATTTTAATCTATATCAAAGATGATTTCTTGACATGCTATCATCTGCTTTGTTTATTATGCACAGGTTCTGTACATCTTCCAACAGACATGCTAATAATCCAAGCTATCTGGTATTTGAACTAAATCTAGGCCCTTAGCAAATTCTTTGGCTAAGGACTTTGGTAAAGGATGAATTGCAATTCGGACTCATACTTTATATCTTGACTGTATTTCATTTGCTTTGTTCTTCATCCTGTTTGATGTATCTGATAGTGAAGTGACCAGCCTGGCAAAGTCCTGCTGGCACAATCCTTTCCACTGTGGGGCAGTGAGGTCACTGTGATGCAAGGTTCCCTGTCATCAGCAATCCAACATTGGTGGCCTTTTCAGCACCAAATGCTTGGTGCTGAGTACACACAGCAATGTAGATCCTGTGTTTTTAATGACCACTATTAAAGGAAACTATTCCTGATGTTGCTGATGACCCACTTTTGACAAGGATTTCCTCTGCTGAGGTGCTACTGGAGACCTGCTTAGATTAGCTAAATGTACGGAAATGTGATTCAGGAAAGTCAGAACGCAGAGGGGAGAGCCACCTGAAGTAGTTGCTAGGAAATGCTAAGCACAGGGGTATGGCTTTTAGCCTATACCTCTTAGGGTCTTAGCTGTTTGTGCTCAAAACACTTAGTCTTGAACTTTCTTCTAGAGTTGGATAATGTTTAAAAAAGAAAAAAAAAGCCAAGAACTGCTCACTCTTTCCTTTCAAGACAGAAAGACACCAGTGGCGGTAGCCCATTTTTTCTCTGTGGCTGAGCTATTAGAGCACTTAGCTGAAGAAGATTTCAGACTTTCCCCTACTGGAAAGGGAAATAAACCCACAATTCTTGCCTCTCAGGAAATGGTTTAGTCACTTAGAGACTGGTTCTTTGGAAGGACTCACTCTCCTGTAGATTGAACTGGAGATAAAAGTAAAAGCGAAAGTAATTTTAAGACAGAAGGGGCAGATGTAAGTTCCAGTTCAGGGTTAGTGAGTATTTTATACCAAAGGCAATAGTTTCAGCGAAAGGGTAAGACAATCACAGATTCATAGAAATGACATTTGGAAGGATCCTCCAGAGGTTTCTAGTCCAATGTCCAACTTGGTTGTTCCTTTTTTCACTTTAGGAATACCCGGAGGTGCAGCGAAGTAGCATGCAGAGCAATCCCAAAGCTGGTCTACACTGTTTCCTAAGAACTGTCAGCACCATAGCGTTTTCTAGAGTCACTGTCACTCAGTTATACCAGGTCTATGCACCTTTTTGTATTGCTCCCTAGCAGTTTCAGGGTTGACCCTCATCAGCTTCAACAGGGAGAACTAGTCTTTACTTTCTACTCTAAGCATCTGTAGCAGAAAACAACTGCCACAAAAGCACACTGCAGGTCAGGGCCTGCTATTACAGGCCTTGCATGTACTGTCATGAAACTCACTTGAGAAAACAACTTTCTGAAAACAAGCAAAAGATGCTGGTGTGATCTTAGCAAAACATTTCACAGTATGGAGAATCCCAGGCAGGATATTCATCGCCTGGGACAAATGCCAAATTAAGGAGTGCACCTAGATCCAACAACAGACTGGAGTATACTTGAATCACAGCATGGCCTGAAAGTTTGTGTGTCTTCCTGAAACTGGCAGAGCCAAACTCCCAAGATGCTTTCTGACTACTTTCCAGACAAGGACAGGAGTAGCACAGACTGTTGTCAGCCCTTTTCAGGATGTCTCTGTATCCATCATTGAAGGCCATGTTCTGCTGGGCTGAACATTGCCAGATGCTGTAAAGATGCATAAAAGTGGTGAGGAGGGGAGTCATTTTATTTTAATAATCTTTAAAATAATCTTTTCTTTTGGCTTCTAGCTTACTGACTTCTCATAGGATTATTGGGCCTGGGCTTTTCAGAGTAGGAGAGACTGTCTCCAGAGTGCTGTCCCATGTAGCTCAAATCTGCGAAGAGGTGTTCATCTGTCTAAGGCAGAGCTTTCTGAAACATGGTCTAGCTTAATGATTTTTTTCAGGCAAGGGCACCCCACTGAATCAGACATGCTTGCAGAGATCAGCAGACGTTAATGTACATGGTAGCATGTGCTTCATATATGTACATTCTGCTTTAACATCACTTCCCAGTGTGAATCTCAAAACAGTCTGCATCTCATAGCTTCCTTTAGAGAAAGAGAAGGAGAAAGGCTCCCATTTGACAATGACTTAACCTGTATTGCAGGGAGGCTGTAAGAAAATGAACTCACCTGATATGCTTACCTGCCCTTCATACAGCAAACACATAAAGTTGAACTGAATCCATGAAGCTGTTTATTTTCACAGTGCTGACCACCTAATCAGTGCTGACCACCTTTCCTCCTGCCAGAGGAATGGATTCTTAAAGGGAAAACTAGGGCCCCAAAACAACAACAGCTGAGACTGGTGCTTACAGAGTCCTCCACCAGTAATCATAAGGGCCTGGAGTCCTCTGTGGATGGATTCTCGCTGGAACAGCACATGTAAAACTGCTTTTGTACTGACAGAGGTGATCCATTTTTACAAAAAGCCCACTAGGATTAATAAAATAGATGTTCACCTCTTCTCTTCCTTGCATTGCCTGACCCAATCCCCATGCTTAAAGCACAGCTTGCTCAAGGCAATGAGTCAGACATCTGTCTTCCCTTTGGAGGATCCAGTGGAAACTACTACGAAGATGGACAGGGGCCTATGGCGTATGTCCTGTGAAGAAACACTGATGGGTCTGGGCTTGTTTAGTGTACTAAAGAGGAGGCTAAAAGGTGATCTAGTAGCCAACAACATTTGAAGTATGGTGACAACGCTATCAGAATCAAACTCTTCTAAGTATCAACAAATGGTAAACTGTGGTTTGGGAGGTCCAGACAGGATATTAGGAAAAAAAATGTCACTGAGAGGGTGGTGCATCACTCGCAGAGTGATCCTGTGAGTTGTGGAGTCTCCTACCTGGAAGGTCTCAGGACCAGCTGACCTCACCAAGTTCAAGAACTGCCAAATAGGTTTTAACCCGTCTGTCTCTCTTGTACTGAGTACGGACCGAATCTAGCAGAAGGTGTAGCCTTAAGACTCATTCCAAAATGATTCTCAATCTTTCTAATGGCAGGAAGCTCATTTTAGATCTTTGTGAGGTCATCTTTTCCTGGCTTGGCTGTGCTTTTTCTGGTGATCTTCTCTGCTGGCGCTCTTCCGACTCTTGGATGACTGTGTCTTGAGAACGGAATCACTGTGAGCATTTGTGGGAATGCAATGTCATTGCTGTTACAGCACAATTGTTGGGAAAGATTAGAACAGATTGGTGCCATGTGAAGTGCCTGTCACATGCTCTTACAGAGTACAGTTGTAGTGGCATCTAAAAGTTTTATCAGCATGGATTTGGGAAGGCAATTTCCCTTATGACTGGAGAAATGGAGAATGAATAGTGCACGTAAAAATTTTCTTTGTTCCTTCCCTAAGTCTGTCTCCAAATCTCTGCTATTCACTAAGTGTTGTTTGTGCAATTACAGAAGGCAGGCTGGAGTACATATGACAGAAAAGGGGAATAGATCGCCAGTCCTTTGGAGGGTCCTTATGGAGAAGTGATGAGGCAAGAATAAAGAGGGAAAATAATCGCAAAGAAATTATGCCAAGAGGAGATCAATAACCAGAAAATTACTCTCGTCACTCGACACCAGAACAGATCTGTTTGAAAACTTTCCTTCTACAGAGGAGTAATCTTGAAATTGACCCATTCTGTCTAGCTTATTCTTTTTATGTTAAAACAACAAAGAAATTATTGAAAAAGCAATGCTGCCTCTTTTTTACCCCAATGAAAAGGTGCAGCCAGCCCCCTTTCTCCATGCATGCAAACCGCTGAGTTTGGACAGACCTGCCACTGATAGTTCTCATACTAAAGCCATTAAACACAGCTCACCCATATGGGGAATGATCTAACAAAAGAACTCCCTGGGGAGTGATTGCAGGGAACACTTCCAGAGATTAAGGCAGACAAACACATAAAAGTGATTATGTGCTGTTACCTTGTGAGGTCTGCGAATAGCGCTGGCGTACAGATAGACTGCAACAGGAAGAGACAGGCAGATAGGGAGAGGTGGGGATGGAGAAAACACTAGAAGTACAAAACAGTTCCTCTAATGGGAAGCTGTGAATGAAGACTGTGGTGTGCTTCCCAGTGGAGGGTAAAGAGGGTTATGAGAAGAGCAGGGGAATCAGTCCATGCAGTGTGGAGCCCACACAGCCACCAGAGAAGTGAGTAAGCAGGGAGATCTTATTTTTAAATTTTGGAAGGTGCTACTTTATAATGCACCTTGCACCTTGTCCACTTCCCATCTCACCAGTTTGTTCATGCCACTAGAAGACTAATCTGGCAAGAATTCAGAATGGTGCAAAAGGGTAAGGGAAGCCAAGGACACAAGTCAAGTGATGGCGAGGGATTGTCCTGTTTTTCCAAGCTCAGTTGATGAGATGCCAGGCAGTGTTATTTTAATTTCATGACAATAGATTGGTCCCTCTTCTTAGTCTGTTCCATTCTTTCTCCAGCTCATTTCTTTGTAGGAGGAAAACTGAAGGGTTACAAATCTAGAATCGCAGTTATCTCCAGTTACACCTGTGTTAAGCAGTTTGATTTATTTATGCTTTTTGTTACAAATTTAAATTGATACTTATTTTTTTTATTGTAAGACAGTAAGAGGTGAATTTGGTGCATTACTAAGTACATAATATTTGCAAATACATAGCTACTGTTTCTATGTGTGACCCAGTGCAGTTAAAGCTGATTGTATCTTTCTGGAATGCCTTTCAGTCATGTTCTTATTCTAGTCTTGATTTTTACATGGGTCAATATTTCAGTTGTGGTTTTGTTTTAATTCTGCCAGATTCACATTGTTCTTGTTTAAATGAAGCTCAGAGTTTTGAATTCCATTTCAATTCTCATTAATAAAATGCGAAGCTTTCAGCGCTTGTTAAAGCATAATCCAACCAGTGCTGATAATATCCAACTCATGAGACTCTGTAGGGAATAAGAAGGATGAATTCATGAGTGGGCTGGTGACATCCTGGAGATCAGTTAATAGCTCTTGTATTTCCAGGCAAACTACTTACAGTAACATTTTGAATAAGGCCAAAGTGGCATCCGAGCATATAACTCTTTTTCAAAAAAGATTTGTACACCGAGGAGTCCAAATTGCTTTGATTTAAGCTTCTGGTTGCCTACTTCTTTTTCTTGAAATGGGAGAAAGGCCAAGGGCCAGATATTCCAAGGTGTTCAAGCATGTCATGATGTGGGTAAATACATAGTAGGACACTAAAAAAACATTAAGTTGCTCACCTTTCAATTAAGCTAATGAGGATTAGACATTCATGTGCATTTGAAAACCCTGCTTCGTGATTACCCCCATCATTAGACATAATTTAAGTTTCTTTCAGGAGCTTTCTCTGTGCTTCCATTTCCACTCAGTGCAATTCAGACAATAGCTTTTCTTTACCTTACTACTCTGTTCAGAACATTATTACAAACAGGATCATGTAAGTCCCTTAAATAAAAAAAGCAACAAAAGCCTCTCTATAGCCAAGAGAATTGCCTACTAGGTTTAAGGGTGTTACAGAGAGGAAGAGGAAAGTAGTAGGTAGTACTGGATGGGGCAGGGGGATTTTTCTCTGAAAAACAAGAAAGGAGAAAGATATTGCAGGCCATTTGTTCCTTTGGTGGATGGAACTTGTATGGGTTAACACCTGTTGGTGTACTCAAAATGATGCTAAACATCTCTTCCATGATTTGTGACTGAATAACATCCTTGGGGCACTCACTGTATCTGGTTATATTGAAATGTTACAATCAGGCAAGCACTTAACGCATTTTTCCCTCGCTTCAGCTGCAAGGAAGGAGGAGGAATCAGTGACCTTGCACAAGCCTTCTGCATGTGGTGGTGATTGAGAAAACTTTCTCCTGCTCTAACCCAGTGTTACCCAGCCAGCTTTAACCAAAATGCCTCTCTGCTGACTGAAAGAGCTGTCACCACCATCAACGGAGTTGCCCTAAAGAGAGATTTTTATCACATTATGTTGCAAAAGGGGTGTTAGCTGATATATGGGCAGTGCTTTTTACTAAGCAGGCATTCTGTAAATACTCATTATTTACAGATAGGTATGTTTAAGATTTAATATTAGATTTATAAGTAAAATGTATAGGATTTTCAACAGGGAAGGAGAGCAAATAAGAGAAGACCAAGAACAGGTTACGGTTCTAACTACTTCAGACTTTGCTAGAAAGAGTGATGAAAACAAGACATTCAGGGGTATGTCATGAACAGTCATGTGTGGGTGCACCATCTACGCTAGGTTTCCCAGAGAACGTGCTTTTCAAAAGCTGGAGTAGGCATCTGTCATGTCCTAGGTCAGAAAGACCCATTCCTGAAGTAGAACAAACTTCACAGCACCTTTGCCCTGGTTCTGCTTACTTACAGGCAATCATCAGACTCCCTCACTAAGAAACTATCATATCACAGACCCCAACACATGCTGCTGCTAATGACAGTCATCCTAGTTTAGGTGCCTGTGGCTTTGGGAATAAATAATTAGTGTTCTTTCCAGGCCATTGCTGTGTGGTCCAAAGAGTTGTCATGGGAGGTACAGCAAGAGTGATGAAGTCCTAGATCAGCACAGTTATGAGACAAGCTGTTGTTATGAACAGAGAAGTTTGAGGGCAGGAGTGGAAAAGAATTAGGAAACTGTTTAAAAAGTCTTTGCCATCTGGTACTTTCCAGAGGCCAAAAATGTGCTCTTTGGAAGCATCTTTCTGAATCAGGGGTAAACCAACCCTTCCAGGGATTGTCTGGGGTTTTTTTGGAAAAAAGATTAACCTCACCATAAACAGATTCATTTTGCAGTCTGTGTGGCTTGCGTCCTTATTGCTGCCAGGAACTAGTCCTTCGGGTCCTTGGAGGAGAGCTGAGGTTCCAGTGTGTTAGAGAAGAGAAAAAAGGAGAAGAGAGGAGAGGGAGCAATAGCATTAGACTTGCAAACAAGTGCTGGGAGCACAGCAATTGAGCACCGGTATATTAAACTTCAACGCTGGTGAATGTCTGGCTCCCTTATTAATCAACCCATGTGAAACCTCCTGGGGGGAACTAGGGTGATAAATAACGTGGTTCTTCACACACATACACACGCACATGCATGCACACACACACACACACACACACACACACACACACACACACACACACAGAGCCCATCATGTTTCAGTTTGCTCTCTAATGACATAGCAAGCCTTATGGATAAGAAACTTGTCAATATAATGAACTTGATTCTCCAGTAAAGGTGGGAGCTTCTTTTTTGTTTTAGGGAAGTTACAATATAAAAACAGTAGTGTCCATTCCAGTGTATCTTAGCCACTATGAAGCATTTAATTAGAGATGAGCATGAACCAATCCTTAAATGCTAAATCCTTTTATTTTTGGAAAGCTAGATCCAGACCAGAAGCAGCATACTTTGCTATTTGGCTTCCTTTAGAAATGTGTGAGAACAGCCACATCAGTAAAATTAAGCCTGAGATAGCAGTAATTTTGCCAAAAATGTGTCTTTCGAGATTTCTCTCTTTTGAAACTGAAATTTCAGGGACTGTTGTTTTGTCCTTGAATTTGAACTCTAACTTTGATTCAGCCTCAAACTCATACACACACTCTCTCAATTCAAGTGCTATTTCCTTGACCCCCTACCTACATTTGATCCAGGCTCATGAGTTCCTGAAGAATATAAATTGGATGGAGTTACTATAGAACAGTTAACCAAGTGTTGGTTAGTTGTCCATCTGTACCCCAAAAGTGTCCATTATTATTAAAACTTTAGAGTCAGGTTAGGCAGTAGTGCATGGACTCCTATGTGTATGTGCTCTAGATCCAGTACTGCTCAATGTTTTCATTAACATTTTCACTGGAGGCTGGAATGGAGCGTATGCTAATCAAATTCATACGCAACACAAAGCTGGAAGCAATTGCCAATGCATTGGAGAATAGGATTAGCCCAGAGTCCGACTATGATGAATTCAAGAAGTGAGCTGAAATCAATAAGCTGAGATTCAATAAGCACAAATGTAAAATAGTTCACATAGGAAGGGATAATTAAATGCACAAATGGAAAATGGAGCTGTCTGTAGGCAGCTAATATGGAAGGGGAGAGAGAGAGACAAAGAGGTTTTGCACCTTAAACCAAATCTAGGAAGACAAGGAATCATTTTTATTCCTGATAGTGAACAGCCAATAGCTCTGAAAATTAGCCTCATGTCCAGATCCAGCTTTTAGCTCAACATGAGCTTGTCATTGATGATGCATGACTAAAGGTAAAAAAAAATATCAACCCCCCAAAAACTAGCTCAGCTTTTTCTGTTCTCCACAGAAGAAGGGATGACCTCTTAGGCAAAGAATTTGCAAGATTTTCTGTTTTCTCTCTTCAGCTATCTGTGATATCCCTTTGTCTTTCCATTCTCCACACCTGATGTGGACTGTCAGAGATGCGGGTTTTCAAAACCATGTTGACATCTCTTTTTGCAATGAACAACTCCTGGGACAGGTGTCTCAACCTTCCGTATACAACTATTTTATTTTTCTGATAGCTATTTTATTTTTCAAAAAGAACCACACATTTTGTCATAATTATTGATCTCTGCAGAAGAGTTTTAGACCTCCATGTTGACAAGAGTGTCTGTTTATTAGGCAGTGAATTAGTAGAAGTGTATGCAGACCACGATGTTTAAAGCTGGAGTTCTGGTGTCCTGAACCGAGATATATTAGCAGAGCTGTGTACAGCATTTGCAAACTGCAATAGCAAAGGATTGCATGGGTCAGTACTCTCTGGAGATGACATGGGTGGGGATGGGATTGAGTGAATTCAGCTTCTCCCCTTCAGGCAGGGGTACTGATGGAAAACATGATGAAAACACCAGTCCACGTTTCTCCTGATGGGGTCTGTGGTGTATCGACAGATTGTCTGACGGTCATTTGCATGGCTCTTGCCTGCAATGTGTCTGTCTTGTGCCCGATCTGTCAATACTTAGCAGACACATCCCTTGCCATAATTTCTGTTTTCTTTGCAAGAAATATCCACGCTACTGCTTGAAGGGAAGTATCGCATTTTTCAGCAGTATGGTGAAGTCCTTCCTCTGTTACCCCAACTGGGCTGTCTTGAGTCAAAACAAAACCTGGTGTTTATTCTCCAAAGGGGTGGTCTTCCCTTTCCAAGCACTAATCAGGAGTAAGCAGAGTGCCAGTTCTGCAGATGCTGGTGTCCATGGGAAGTCCTAGCTAGAGAACATCAGGAGATTGCCTAACGTAGCTATACCAAAGGTCAAAGTCTGCCTTCATTCAAACAGGAAACTGTGATTTCTGGAAAGCCCTTAATGTCCATGTTCCCCTATTAAATCCAGTCAGGCTCTTTCACGGAGTACACTCTCCTCAGGCTAAGGGCTGTTTTTATTTTCCAGTCTCCTGATCCTTCCCCTGTTGATCTTGGACTAGAGATTGCCTTTTTGAAAACATGGTTACTTCAACGAAGCCCAGGCCTGAGCTCTTGAAGGGCCTTTTGAGAGGCAAAAAGAAAATCATGTTTTATTTATGTGCTTGAGGCTGTTAAAGAAGAGTATTTTTTCTCTGTGAGACCATGAGAGAAGCTTTAAGTCAAGTGGTTGTTAAGAGATGAGGTGGAGCTGTCAGTGTGTTCTTTGCATTAAGCTATTTCAGAGTTTGTAAGGGAGGAAGGCAAATTGCACATTGGAGGTGTTAGATGCTGTGGGTCACCTTGACTGAAATCTTAGGTTCAGACTTCTCTCAAAAGGAACATCTTTGTGTCAGAATTGCTTCTGCTGAGGGATCTTGCCACATCAAGGAATTTCTTTGACTAGTCAAATCTGGCATTGCCTGTGTAGATATGGTGACACCATGCTGTAATCATCTCACAACTGTTTTTTTTTCTTTTCTGTCTCTCTTCCCGCAGCATCCCTAGCTTTACCCCCACAGCAATCAAGCTGTGAGATAGCAGCAAATTGCAGTGGGACACTCTACTCCTCCTTACCCTATAAAATCTCATCTGTGGTGTTTTTAAAGCTAAATTTTAGGAGTAACTGCCTTAGGATAATCTTTGATTAGTATAGCACCATTTTTCTGCTCAGTTGTGCAGTAGACAATGTATCGGGTCATAGGAAGAAAATGCTTTATTTCCAGCTACATCCCTCCCATTATAAAGTAGCAAAATTCAGAGCAGTCCTGACGTTCTCAACCATGGTGTAGAATGAAGTGGCATGTAACTGCTTCCAAAATCAGGAGCAGCAAACAACTGGTTTAGGTTTCTCTCCATACCCAGCAGTTCCTGAGAGTGGCTGGGAATACTACCATGCTGCTGAGAAGGCAGCTGCAGTACAAATTCAAGTTCAGGGTGCATCAAACAAACTGAACCAAAGCAGCAAATAATGTGATATATATATATATATTTTTTTTTTCCAAAGATGTTCACCACTCCCACAGGGATATGGGCACTGAGGAGGAGGCATGGGGCACATTCATCTATGAGAATAATTTTTGGCATAACTGACTTAATTAAAACCTGGTGGGGTAATGAACATGATAATAATGTTTAAAATATGGCTATTGTCATTAAGGAACAGGAGAATGAATAACAGGGGTGAAATGGCAATCTGCATAAAGATGCTGTGTTCTTTTCAGTTACTGATAAGTCAGAACTGCAGGGTCATGTATGGAAGTACAGCCAAGCGCTTACTAGCAAAATCCCAGGAGGAGGATCACCAGTGAGAATACATCTATACTAATAAAATAAGCATGCCCAGGAGTGTTCCCACGTACTGAGGCCAGCCGGCCCAGAACAGCTGTACCCAAGCTGGTATATGCTTTTGCCCTTGAAACCAGGGTGGCTGGATACAGATTGCATGTTGAGACTGGTCTGAGGAATGCTCCAGTTCCCAAACTGTGCCTGAGAGTTGTTTGGGAGGGTGCTAACAGAGCTGTGCTGAGGCCATACTGTTTAACAGTACAGTTGGTTATTTTTCCTTTCCCAGGACCACTGCCAGGCACTGTTTAATTTATGAATATAGATGCACCCTGGCAGCCCATCCAATCATACTGGAGAGCAATATGAGTTACTCCCCAACACACCTGTCTGAACACATACAAAGCAACTGGGATGTTAGGAGGATTTTGTTGCTGGAGATTTGCTGAAGGTCTCGCATAGTCATTATTATAATTTCTTAAAAAGCCTAGGTTATAAATTTTAGCTAAGTGTAAGGCAAGAGACAAAGGTAGGCAGAGATGAACAAATGAGAGGGTAGAAGGAAAAAAACAAAAAGAAGCAGTATTGCTCAGCCTCAGTGGTAGAGGTATCTTAGTACCTGGATCCTAATTGTCATCATTATTGTTTTGTGAGCATCGCGACTTTCATATAAAAAGGACAGTGAAGCAGCTTTGCAAAAGTTTAGAGAAAAAAGCTCAAAGGTGCTGTTTGAAAACATTTCAAGTCTGATGGTGGCTGCCAACACTGGCCCATCTGACCTAGGAGCTAACCTTTCATTACAGATTCAGAAGGGATGCTTGGATGAGGCTAGGCTCTAAAGCCTTGTCAGTGAAGATGAACAGCTTGTGTTTCATGAAATAGAGAAGGGGGAGCCAAGAGAAACATTTACAGAGAGGTGCAACATAAGCCAAACCAAAAGGCAGGGAATATGACCTTTGTCTATCTGCACTGACTTGAGCAGGACAAGTTTGCATTAAGGTGAGGAAAAGGATGCTGTAGTAATGTAAAGTAGGCTGGTGTGAGCCTGGGCAACTGTTTCAGCTGCAGTGAAAAAGGATCAGGAATTCGTAAGGAATTGCTGATCTTGCTAGGAAACATGTCTGAGGATTTGACATGTTTCCTAGCAAGAGTCTTCAAGATTTAGGCAAAGTCCAAGTGTGAAGTCCAAGTGTGAAGAAGGCCTATAAAAATATTTGAATGTAAAATAATGCCCCGCTTATAGATCAGAGTGATAGCTGGCCACGGTGCTGGTATAGTCTGCAGTAATGGAAAAAGCAGGTGTTTTTTGAGGAGGCTTGCTTTTTGCCCATGTTGAATAATCACAGCTGTTGGCTTCCAGTTTCCAGCCCAGCAGTTCATTCATTTGCCTGTCTTTTGATGAAAGTGTGAAAAAATTGCATCATGTTCATGTAGAGCCAGTTTCCTCCTAGATGTTCCATATGGGGCCTTGCTGAGGTGTGATGGGGAGTTCCTGGAGTGCACTGAAGTCCCATATGTAGAAGAGTTTTTAGGAAGCTGATGCAGGTGATTTAGGCTAGAACATGGTAACTCTTGCTCTGCTCATGGGGATGACAAGGCACTTTCTAGTTTGTTAATAACTATGATGGATGTTAGGTAATACTTGCTAAAGGTAGACATTTTAAATCAATGGTAACTTTTGGTAACTTGCACCAAAGCTCACAAGTTAATTGAGGTCATCTGTGCCTCACAGATATTCATTTTGAATCTATGTGGGATATTGGTGGAATAACGAAAGGGTTAAAAGAATGTTAATACTGTACAAAACAATCAAGATGGCTTGAGCAACAGTAGGGCAGTTATTTTGACACTATTCCAGAGTACAGAATGAAAATGATGATGTAGAATCCAGCCGATAAAGAATTAGAAGGTAAGAATGTCATTAGCACTAGTCAACACAGATTTAAGGAAAACAAGCTTTTTCAAACAAATCTGCTCTTTTCTGTGGAATTACAAGTCTGCTTCTTAAAGCTGACTTCATATGTGGACTTTTCTAACATGATATAGCACCTCGTGGCATTCTGATTAAATGTTAACATTATACAATACCAATAAAGCAGAGATAAAATGATTTGAGAGAAAACTAAATGATAGATCTCAAAAAGCAGTTGTCAATGGGGAATTATCATCAAATGGGAGCATTTTTGACAGGCTTCTGAAAAAACAAAATACAAAGTTCCATTTTATTCAGCATTTTCATTGATGATCTGGGAATAAGCATGCTGATAAAAAGTATGTATGACACAGAGATTAGCAGAAGGATACAAAAAATAATGACAGTAAAACTCTTATGCATGGATTGTTCAGCATGACTAGATCCCTTCATAAAAAGGTATGACCCAAAATTAGTTTGAATATTTAGGAAAACAGAACAGTACAGCATGCTTTCAAATAGCGGGGCTGTATGTGGAAAGGAGGAATAAGGTAAAGGTATTGTGCAGGTGGATCTCAGTTTTCTGTGTGGTGCAGTAGTAAAAGAGGGCTAAGTGACCTTAGATTTATAAACTTAGCAGCCATGAATTGTAATGTGAGCTGGCTTTGTCTGTCATATGACATTGGTGAGTCCGGTTCTGAAATACTGTGTCTTTTTCTGGTATCTGCATTTTCAGAGCATGTCACAAAATTAGACAGGGTGCAAAAAAAGAGCCTTCAACATGACTTTGATAGTTGGAGAAAATTACTTGCAGTGAGACTTCAAGATCAGTCTGTTTAATTGATCTGAAAAGACTGAGAGGGGACTCGATTACAGAGCATAAATATCTTCATAAATAAAAAAAATATAGGTGCTATGGAATGCTTTAATCTAGTGGAGAAAGGCATAGCAAGGACCAAGACATGGAAATTGATGTTAGACAAATTCAAATGAGAAATTAGGCCCAACCTTTCAACAGTGAAGGTGATCAAACACTGGAACAAACTCCCTTAGGACATGGTAACTGTCTGTCACCTTCAAATCAAGACTGGATACCTTGCTAAAAAAGGGTGTATTAGCCAGGTACAAGTCACTGTGCTCAGCAGAAGGATGGCTGGGTGAGGATGAAAGCCCTGTGACGTACAGCAGGAGCTAGCATGTGTTAGCATTGCTCTTACAAGTCACGGTCCATACAAAGCCTAGATGTAGTGTCTTCTGTGTAGGTTCAGTATTAGAGCACAGTAACAGAAGGGCACATTTTACACCCAAATTTGAAGCCAGTTGGCAAATGGGCAATATTTATCACCCTGATTTTTTTTTTTTTTTTTTTTTTGGGGGGGGGGGGGTGGGAACCAGTTTGTGAACTCCTCCTCCTGGCATTGCTGTAAAGCTTATCATTTCTTCAGGACTAGAGAGCATCTCTCTTAAAACGAAGCTACTTAAAAATCCAAAGGTCTAAATCTCATTTCTTGTACCATTAAGACAGTCCTGTCAGTGAGCAGGCAGCCTATTTGGGCCACTGGAATCTGTCAACTTAGCATAAGCCTCTGTGCAAACAGAAGGCTAGCGCTGTAGTTCAAAGATGATTGTTGAACAAGATTTGCAAGTCGGAGGCTTGAAATTCCACAAAGGGAAGAACAACCTCTTTCTTTTTAAGAAGCATTTCATTTCTTTAGGGGTCTGGACAGTTTTCATGCAGAAAATAAATGCAGAAATTTTATGCAGAAATTAAATGCCGTCATTGATATATACAACAAAATGTTATCCCTGACACACACATTGTCAACTGCCAGCTCATCAGCATATCTGGAAATCCACAGAGATGGTCGCTAGCTAGCTGGGTTCAGAGCTGTTGTCAACAGAGATCACACTCTGCACCCTGTTTCTGAAGGCCACGTACCGAGTTTTACAGATAATTTTAGAAGCGGCTCCAAGCCTGCGTGGTATCTCTTATACAGACCAAACTAAAAACATAGGCCCAAGCACCTTTGAACTCTGTGACATTTGAATTTCAAATCCTTTTTTTCTGATGTCAGTCCATTTCCATTGTTGATTTTTAAAACACAGCAACATTCCCCCCCCTCCCCAGCTCTTGGCTTTTCAAAACTCGAGCAGGCTGGAGAGTGATAATTCTGTTTCATGACAACTTCCACAGTTCTGAAATTTGTTTCTGATCCATGCTGGATTGCACCCAAAACATTTCAAGCATTTTAATGAAGCAGAATTCAGTTGAAATGTCTGCTTTTGGAATGAAAATGTCAAGTATTTTGATTTGGGTCTTTCTGTCACCCCTTGGAAGTGATTGGATAGTCTGCCCTAGACTTGAAATGTTTTGGCTTCCACTAAACATCACTTTTTGACCAGAAAATATTTAGCTGAAAATGTTCCAACTAATGGTACTTGAAATTCTTCCACTGTAACGGTAGTAGCTCACAGCACATCTCGTTGTTAAATAGATGATACTAATTGCAACCTCTGCATTATGTTGAAACAAGCAAGCAAATAGCTCCTGAGCTGGGTTTCTGCAACTGCTGTTCATTCTGCAGTGGATAACCATGGGGGTGCCATTGCTCTAAATGTGAAGGCCATTGCAGTCCCTTGCAGGACTGTTCTGGGCCTGTTTGGATGCATGTGTGCATTGCTCTTTGGGTGTTACAGCTCTCATGAGCAGGAGCTTTGGCCACACACATTGTGAGTGCGTTGATAGCTATTTAGCTGTTGGTCTTTCACACCATGCCAGCTGCAACAGTCAGCTTATTCCAGATTGTTTAAAAATGATCCTTGGGAATTAACTAGCAGCTGCTCTACTCAGAAATATTAGCGGAAATGTTAGGTGAGGCTCCTCCAAGAGCCTAAAATTTCATCAATGATATCACAGCATTGAGTTGGAGGAAGTGGATAGGGTGGCAGAAAAATAGAGAGAAGACAGACTTACTAGAAAAGCAGAGACCTGTCAGGTGCCTGAGGACCCCTAACATAAGACTTAAAGAAAGTGCCCTAGGTCACTGTTTCGAGGCCCTTGCTGCTTTGGCAACCATCTTGTACAACCATTCTTTTCTTAAGTGTATCCAGCGTCAGCTTAAAACCAGCTTTGAATTTTTGGTTCTTATTTCTCATTTTGGTAATCTGTATCACAGACCAGAGAGCTGGCTGAGGCTTCCCGAGATGATACAATATATAATCAATCTCAAGCTGATTAATTGTAATGCCCTTGTTATCATTTACAGCCTTTCTTAAATGTTTCCCCTGTTCGATCTGCTCTGATGCCCATGGCTGATATCATGGCAAAGCGGGAGGTTGCAGAGGGATTTGAACGCTGGTGCACTTCAGACGCTTGGGATGACAGGGGAAATGTGTAACGTGGATAAATGTGCACCCCGTCCCTCTGTAGTGGCTAGTGCACAGCTGTAATAAAAGCTGCCAGCTGCAGCAAGCTAGCAGATGTTTGAGTTCAGGTAGCTGAGACCTGCGCAGTGGGCGGCGGAGGTACGGGGGCCTGGTGCTGCTGGCAGCGTGTAGCCAAGCATGGGCATGCTGGTGCTGAAGGACCTCCCATCGTGCAGGAAAGCAGGGGAATGTTTTAAGTATTCTTCATCCACGCTGGATGAGTGCTGTCAAGTAGTTTTCTCAATTCTTTCACCAATTTGTCTTGATTGCATTGACACTCTCTTGGCATCCACATCCTGTGATTATTCCAGCAAGCGCATTTATGATGAGAAAAGTTTGTGGAAAGAGTGGGTTTCAGGTAAAGCTCTCTGACAACAAAGTTTGAATTTGCAAGTGACAATATCTGCACTCAGAAATCTGATTTGAGGAATTGGACTTATTCAGGTAAGGGAGGGAAAAAATATTCCAGGTGACTCAGGAGTCCAGTCCATACTGCTCAAGCTTTTATAACTCCCTCTTTGCAGGAGAGCTCTCGCATGTGAGCAGTGCACTCAAAAATACTGATGGAGATTATAGGCAAATAAGTTTTGATTTGGACTACTTTTAGCTATCAGAATCTGTTTCTAGTTTGTGAACGGAAGTGTTTGTTGACATATGTTTGTTTCTTTCATTTTGAGCCTTTAAAAAGGAATGGAAATGAGTTTTAAAAACCCCAAAACACTAAAGTATTGTGGAATTGTTTGCAGCTGTTACTTCAGCCTCTCTCCCTGTAACTCATCACCTCACCTCACCTCACGATTAAGTAATTCTGATTCATTTTCTTTGTCAAGCCATTGCACCCTTCTCATTCCTGCTTTCTAATGAATGTGGTCTGGGTATGGTCCATGATCCTCCCGACGCGGGCAGGGGCATCATTCACAGCAGCAGTATCACTTCTCTCCAGCAGAATTCTCAAGAAATGATTTCCTGGCTCTCCCCTTCAATCACAGGAACACAGATACTTCCAGGCAAATCCCAAAGCCAGATTCTTCACTGAGGAGTATCAGTTGTCCAGGGCAGATCGCAGTGATCTGGGTGTTTTGTTTCCTTTTAAAGATGTGCCTTGTCCCTGGGAACATTTAATCCACTGCAAGTTTCCTTGTTTTCGAGTATGAAGTATGAGCTCTTGGTTAAAGTGTGTTAGGATGAGGCTCTGTTTCCAGTTCTGCCCAAACTTACTGATTTTTTTGTCCGTCTCTTCTGTAAAATGGAGCTGAAATGCACTATACAAGGTTGTTAAATTAACTCATCGCACAGGCTTAATAAATTGCAGTACATGAAGCATTCCAAGGGAAAAGGGAAGAAAGAAGTCCAAAAACTATAAAAGTACTATTTTTTTTTCCACCCTAGTGCTTTCCACAGTAGCAGGAAGTGTACATTCTGTGAAAGAGACTGCTCAGTCTTCTAACTTCATTTCCACAGACTCTGATTTAATCAGACCCCATAAACCAGATGAGATTGAGTCTATTCAGTGTTGAACAGGTCCTTTCCAAGGAACCTGGCACTGCTGTAAGGAACTGGGTAGAGAAATCCCCAGGCTGAAGCCCTGCCCTGGCCTGAGCTGGAGCAAGCCTTTAGGACAGCCTGGGTTGTGAGGAGAGGTCACCTTCCAGACAAGGTTGCAAGTAATGATACTCTGCAGCCTTGCACAGGCCCGTAGCAATTTCTTGTGAAATACGAACCCCTGTATCCTGACTGCATTTCTGAAGAACGATAGTATTTTGCTTTCCCCCATTTAGTTGAATGCGGTGCTCTTCAGGCTCCTTACTAAATTGCTGCATAGTGCTGATACTCTCTAATAAGCAGTTCCCTGCTTGCAGCCCAGAGGTGGCTGCAATCCTGGGATGAGTCGAGTGACACTCATACAGTGGGCGCATTTTTTTAGCCGAGTGTTTTGGGATCTTTCTGGCTGCTAAGGACTATATAAATGCTGTGCATCATTATCAAGTAAACTGTGTTGCTTCGTAAGTTAATTTCTAATTACACAAATACTTTATGTGGCAGTAATAAAAAGTAGTGTGGTATTTTTCAGCAAACTGATTTTAAGTAAATAATTTTTTGAGACAAAATGATTTATTAAATTAATTCTTTATTAGGCCTAATTTAGACTTCAAGCCATTTTTGCTAGTGCTATAGAGTAAAATTATGACATAATTAGTAATACAGTTGTCATAAGTAATTTTTTTACTTAGAACGTATTAAAAAGCATTAGATTTTTTTTTAAGAGAGTGCAAGGTCTTGGGGGTAATAATAATAACGGATAACTTACTGCATTCCATGTTTCCTATGTTTGACCATGCTTTGGAAGCAGGGTTTTATGGAGGTCATCTCAGCTGCTAGATGTTTATGGGGGTGGGACACACCACATAATTTTATGTTCAGTGAGTGACTAATGAAGTTTGGGGGGTGCAAGTGGCTTCAGCCTCCAGGTTCTACCAGATGTTACCAGCCCTCAGCAGGGAGAGCTGAATGGCTCATGAAACAGCCCCTTTGCTAGCGTGGTTTTACAGGCAGCCTGATAAGGTAAGCCAACGTCAATTTGATTCACGCTAATCGAGTGCTCCATAAAGTGCAGCAGCTGACCTAAGAGCTGTTGGGTTGTCCCATATGCAGGAGCTGCAGTCTCTGGGAGAGGGGCTTGATGGAGGGCTGCGGGGCTGTGATGCCCTCAGCCATCCCCACTTTATTTGCTTATGCGGGTGCGACGGCACTCTGCAGCATTTCAAACTGAGCAGGTTTGAAATTGATGTGGGAAGTGAAGAGGAGCTTGGCCAGTGCATGTGCCAGGGGAACAGCAAGTGGCGGAGCATAAGGGCACCCGCTGGAATTTGTTCAGGACGCCAGGGCTAACAGCCAGCGTTCCTGTTGGAAAAGGGAAGGAAGAAGGGAAGGGTATGTAACCACCAGGGATACAAGGGCTCTACTTTTTCTTAGCCAAAACAGGGGCTTTAGCAGGGTGTACCAGAAAGCATTGTGATTCAGTGGTTTTGGCACTGCAGCCCCCTGTGGTAGTGCAGCAGTCTGCTTGAGTCTGCTGTTAGATTTGGTGGCCTGACATGCAATGTGTGTGCCATGCTCAGAGCTGTTGCCATAAAGGGTTGATACCATCAGGCTGTGGAGGATTTCAAGGAGAGCAACACAGTGCTGTACCTGTGCCTGCCTTCCCCTCAAAGGGACTGGGAATCTATGCCGGTTCTTCCAGGTCGAGTTTCCTGGACAGGCTTGTCAAGGTCAGCTCCTCTCCTGCTCTGGTTTTGCGGTTAAAGCCTCTTGCCCGTGGAAGCCTCATACCTGAATATAAAATGCAGAATCTGAGCAAGAAGAAAAAACTGAGCAGCGTGAGCCCTGGAGACCCCCACCCCAGGAAGCAGGCAGGCGTCGCAGGGGAAGGCTTCAGCCTGTGACTGAGTGGCAAGGGAGAGTGGAGTAGAGCACCTTTAGCAGCAGCCGCCTACACCTTTCCTTTTATGCCCATTGTAAATAAATTGCATTTATCATTACCTGCACCCTTTGTCTCCAGGCTTCTGAGGTGTTGAAAGCTCCATTTAAATGGCTTGCCCAAAGAAAACACTGTTGTATTTGCATAATATTTTCATAGACACCAAGCTCAACCTGAGCCTGAAGGGAGACAAGGATGTTCCCTGCATATTTTATATTCCCTTCCTCAACTGCCACCAAAAGCTGACTCTGAATTGTGGCACAGATACAGATGTGTGTGTATAATACATACAAATATATATAGAGAGAGATAGATGTATACATATCTATATATTGGTATATAGATATATATGAGAGAGGGAGAGAGAGCGAGAGAAATGGCCAAGAGGTGTAGAAATATCTTGGGTATTTCCAGACACTCTTAGTTTAAGAAGTTGCCTACACCCCACAGAAAACTCTGAAACAGTGCTGTTTAGAAACAAATCTGCTTCCATTTCATCTCTCTTTCAGTATTCCTCTTCTCTCATTCTTCATTACTAGGGACATCTGCATGAAAACAGAACCCTTTTTTTTTATCTTTGGAGTTCATCTGCCTCTGCTGATTATCCCCTCCCTCCCCTCTCCTTCTGAAGTCATTATCTTCTGATTGCATTACATTTGCAGCCATCCCACCACAGGCTCTCTTCTCATCACAATTCTTTAGCTAAGCAGGGGAGAGAATAGGTCAGCCCACAAGGAAAGCCTGGACCTGACAGAAGGAGGTGCTGGGGTGCAGTCTGCGTCACTGCCACTCTCAACCACGGCCATGCACAGTTGCTGGTATTTCTGTAGAGACACAATAATTCCAGTCCAGTTTCTCCAAGAGCCAGTGTCTGAACAAGAGTTGGGGAAAGTATTTTTGGCAAAATGTGTGTTTTCTGCAAAATGCAGCATCATTCACAACCCCTAGCCCTGCAGATGTTTACCAAGCTTGAATCGAATTATGGAAATGGTTTCATTGCAGGGGTGGAAGGAGTAATTGGAGATGCCAAGTCCTGTTCTTTCCTTGAAGCCAGAACTGGAAGCCTTAATTACAATAGTAACACTCATTCCCTCTCTAGCCAAGTAATATCTGTTTATCTGAAGTGGAACAGCTTCATTGGGAGGGATAGAGGGGGATCCTTCTCAGAGCACCTATGGCAGCCCAGGGGTCCCAGAGCTTCCCTGAGAAGCAGAAGACCAAAGTTTGTATCCTAACTTTGAGTAAAGAAAGTGGATTTGATCATGGGTTTGCCAAGTTATTTTAGCAGTGCAATTTTGCCAATCAGTTGTCTTATGTGCTAGAAAACCTCCTTTTGTCTATCCACACACCTTACTGTGCTTAACAAGTGCTACCGGAATTATCCTCATGAGTATCATTTCACAGGAGAGGACACAAGGTGGTTGTTGGTTAGCTAAGGTCACAAAATGAGCCAGTGCAAGAGTTAAGACCGAATTCCAGACTTTCAGCCATCCAAGTCTGCTTTTTAGCATATACCGGTCTGCCATCTCTTTCCACAATTATGCCATCCTTTATTTGAATGAATCCTTTGTGAGATTTAAAACAAAAACAATATGTCTGCAGTGTTTTGCATATTCATATTTCTCTGCCGCTTCTTCCTTCAACCACAAGAGAAGGCTCCAAAATAAAATGATAAAATAATTCATAAAATAAAGAGGATAAAGTATATATTCTGTATAAAATATAGGGTATTTGGGGAACATCTCTCCTAACAAATCTTTTCTCGCTTGACCCATCAGAACAACATTGGCATCGTTCCTTACCCTGCTCCTTACTACCTGCAAGTGGCATCAGAAAGGCATTAGGTTTGTTTCTGTTGTTCTATTCCAGCTCCTTATGTGAAAATATTAAAAACAACGGCAACAGGTCCTTTTTTTTTCTCTTGTAGCAAAACCCACACATGTCCAAGACAGCAATAGGCAAAGCAAAAGACAGAGGAGTTCATAAATTATTTTGTACAGGGTGAGAATGACAACCGTTTTTTTCCTGGACAGATAGGTAAGCTGTTCTGGTTTTCCCCAGGAGGCATTGCAAAGGTAATTCTAGCTAACAGCTCCAATACATGCGTACACTTTGTATCTCTGGATAGGGGATGCCAACAAATACTGAATTTGCTGCTAGAGTTAAGCAACTATGCAACAACATGTTATTCCATTTAATGCTACTTCTGTATTGCAAAGGGTATCGGTGATAGAAATCAGTTTAAATGTAGGATGATCTGATCTCCCAGTATCCCATTACAGCTGGTAGCTCTGCAGTGTTATTGCATCTCTGGGTTGATGGGTGCACCTTTCTCAGGCATACTTGCAAAAGAGTAGACAGCACAGTGGGTGGTTTGATCCATCAGGCCCAGGGTTTGTTCCTTAAGGATATATCCGGGTCAAGATTGTGGTCTGTTTTCTATTTTAAATCATCTAAGTCAATTAATTTCAAGCAAGTTATGGATTTGTTTTGGGTTTTGTCCCCTATGGGGTTTTCTCTTGGGATGGGACTAGACAGGATGAGCTCTGTATGCAAAAGAGACTGCTTAACTTGAAACCAAGTGTATGTGCAGAATGAATATCCCTGTGGATGCTTCCTAGGGGTGATCCATACATAAAGATGATAAGGGAGTTGTTTAGGTTACTCCCAGTTGTGTATCCTTTAGGGAGATGAGGCAGAAAATAAGTCTGAGGCCAGCAGTAATACAGCATCTGGTGAGCCCAGCACATATCCTGCTTTGTGTGCTATATATTATGGCTTTAAAAAAATAAAAAAGGCAACAGAGGAATTCACATTGTTAAAGTTAATCGCTGGATTAAATTACCATTTGTCAATAGCAGTGTAATTTGTATTGCAAATTACAGCAGCCTACTCTCAGATGCATTTTATCAATGTGTTTCAAATTATTTAATAACAATATTTTTCAAAAAATAAGCAATGCCACTTGTTCCCCCCCGCCCCTTTTTAAATCAGCCCATTCTGAGGGTTTCCATCAGTGTACTAGCCGGCTCTGCAAAAACTCCTGCTAAATAAATTATCACCAGGAGTCTCAAAATCCATTACCATAAACAAAGCCATTTTCCCCTCCCCAATCGATGGCCTGCTGTGCTGCTGCTAATGGGACTGTAAGCACATGTTGCACAGAAAGGAATTCATTTGCAAGTTCCTCTGATTTTTTGTTTGGTTTTCATTCTTGCCTTTTTTACCTTACCGAGAATGTCTTCCTGAACTCAGTATTTAGGGCAGGGAATGAGTCATTCAGTCTGCAGATTTGCAGGCTGGAGGGGAATTTTCTGTACAGATTCATAGCAGAAATGGGAGGAGGAGAGACAAGAGGAAGGAAATGCTGTGGAACATAACTTTAGTCGGGACATCTTTTGCGGACAGAAAAACGTCCACATATTCTACTGCTGGTTTCCAAATGCATTGCGGACATTTTCCCTGCTGTATCCTTCTCTGTTGCGGTCCTGCCTTTACTGTGCAGTTCTGCTGTTGCTGGCAGGCTGCTCCCCTGCTCTCCCAGCCCTCGGCACCCCTCGCCCGCTCTGCTGACACACTGCAATCATTTAATGCTTTCTTTTCCCAGAGAAAGGATAGTTTTCTTTTTAAAAAATGAATAGTCATTGATATTTCTTTCTCTTTTTCTTTTCAGGTAAGTGGCCGTTCCTGTCTTTATAAGACTGGTGAACAATCAGCGAACCTCAGCTGTCAAAGGTACTCTTTGTGGTGTGGTTTCTTTCTGCGCATCTTGAACTATTTTCCTCATCTGAGTTTGTACAGCATCTCAGCAGGATGTTGGAGATAGATATAACTGGGATGTAACTTTAACCAAAAATAATTTCTCTTCTTTGACTTCAGCTGCTTCACCTAGCCTTACTGAGGTGCCCAGAAATAAGGAGCTAAAGGAAGAAAGGCAGGAGAGTTGGTGGAGCTCGAGCCACTAGGTACAAAACCGTGAAAGGCTGCTAGCCCAGTGGTAGGCAGGCTGTGCAGAGCTCAGCCACATATAGGGCCAGTTTACACAGGTGCATTGCCCATTGCAAATGCTGATGCCTTCTGCGTTATTCTCTCTGGGGGCCCATTAGAGAAATGCTGTGGAGACGTGTAAGCACAGGAGCTCAAGTGTTCAAGGTAGTTTGTATGCATTTCTGAGTCTGGCAAGGCTGATGCTAGCAGCAAATATCTGACTGTATGTTCTGCTGCTGCTTCTCCTGGGAAGGCATTGCTCAAAGTGCCAGCCAGAACCATGGAAAAATAGTAGTTTAGCCCCCCTAGAATCGTATGATTGACTTTGATAGTCATGAAGTTTTTAAGCCATATACTTTTACTTGCTTTTTGGTACTGGCAACCCAGAACACTTTCTTTTTCCCCCCCTCTATAGCATGAAGGTGTTTAAAAGGATTACAATATATATATATATTTATTCTTAGGAATGTAGAAGATGTGTCCTTAAGGAGAAAAACGTGACAACAGCTCGTCATAAAATGACATAAGCAGCATCAACCATTGGAGAGAATACTGGCACACAGCGAGGCTGATTCAAATGCAGGATTTTGAGGGCACTTCCATGAGAAGGCAAAAAAAAAAAAAAAAAAAAGAAAAAAAGACATTATATTGCTTAAAAACAGACAACCCCAATTCCAAGAAAGACAGGAGAATTTTAAAGGCCTCTGATTTGTTGCATGATAATCTTTGGTGCTAAATCGGCAATTATTTTCTGGTGTGACTAAACTATTGTCTCAGATGAGTTAGTTGGACATAACTCTGAGTATTACCAAGAAATGAAAGTCTGGAGCACATTAAATATCAATATTAATTAATGAGTCTTGGACACATACAGGAAATTGCCTTAAACCTCCAACCTTCTGAAAATATCTTCAAGTGGGATTAATGGCATAAAGGATTTGATCTAATTAATAGTGCTAATTTCCTTTATTATGGTGGTAGCAACACTGTTGTTAAAAAAGCACAATCAAGATAAGTCACCTACAGTATTAGCGTTAATCCTCTATCTGTATTACTAATATTTTAAAACCAAATCTTTTAGAAATTACCATCACCGGTGCTGCTTCACAGTTTATGCAGCGTCGGCAATTACAGAGTTTAATTTTCTCATCTTGATGTGTTGTTTTTGGTTTTTATTTCTTGAAGCTTTCTTCTGTGAAATTGGCATTATGGGTTACACTTTCCCAGCCTTTGTGTGATTTGAAATGCTATTTGTACACCATCAGAATAGGAGGCAGGTAGATAGATTGAAATGATGTAGCAAGATTATGTGTTTTTCCCCCTGGCTTAGCCATTAGAGGTAAGCAAACTCTGTGAAATAAACAAAATCCAAGAAACTGGTGATGAGGGGGGCAGGAGAATAATGACAAAAAAAGGCATCTGTTAAAAGATAAAGCGCCTTCACACCTTCATCTCCCTGGCGTGATTTTTTTTTTTTTTTTTTGGTGTATGTAAGGTAACCTGTTGGGATGGGGCCTCTGTCTCGCAAGAAACTGAGCTCTAAGCCTGGCACTTTTGTGCTAAGACTGAGCAGAAGGTCTGACGGCAGCGGCAGGAGGTGGAGGCGAAGGCTGTTCTAGCCCTGTGCCGTGGTGGAGAGGAGAAACTTGCTCTGCTAGCATCCTGGGGAGCGGATACTCCTGGCTGTCAGTTCCCATCCCCTGAAATCTCTCAGAAAAAAAGACCACAAGGGCTTGTAAACTCTGTGAGCCCCAGGGCCTGCCAAAAGAGCACGTAGCCTTGAGAAAGCTCCTGAAGGAACCAGCCGGCTCCGTTCCCTCTCAGCCCTCAGCCCAGGGAATAGAGGAAACTCAGTTGACAGCCTGCTGCCTCCATTGCTGATACGGAGAAGTGCTGCCTATCTGTGCAGTTCATTATCTCCTACTCAGATCTTAGTGGATAAAGTTGCTGCTGAAGAAATCCCATAGACACCAATGTCATATCAGACAGCGCAACATGCTGTCAGCTCTTAAATGTCCAACTCATCAACACAAATTCGTTCCTCTGAACAGCAATCCCATGCAGAGATCAGTTTTCCCTTGATGGTTCTTTTTTTCTTCTGTCCTGGTTTTCTTTCTCATATGCTTTGAATGGTCAAGTGGTCTCTTCTTGTGTATATCTTGGAGTATTTTACTTGGAAAACAGACCTCATCTGGAAATGAATGTCTTTTATTGGTGTTTTGATTTGTTTCTAATGTTGTTGTATTGACAACTGTTTCTGGGTAATGATCCAAACCTCTGCAGTGCTTTTATATAAATAGGTGAGGCTTTGATAGGGATAACAGGTGGGGAGAGGGCTGTATAGCTGGCAGGCTTTGATTCAGCAGTGGTTCCAACAGGTACAGGACCTATCACCCGCTCCTGAGCAGACAGCAATTAAAAAAGTACCACTTTTTAAAGAGCTGTCTGTTTAATTGCTGTGCATCAAAACAATTGCACAATGAAGGGCAGTGCACAGGACAGATATGAGAAAACCTGGCAACTTCTCGTGTGACAGTGACAGCCATTCGCAGTTCTGCAAATCAGTGAGTAAAGATGACAATAACAATGATAATAAAAAGAGAGTGATGGCAGTGAATCACAAAATAAACTTTATCCACTTATTTTGAAAACTGCTAATTGTTTCTACCTTTGTAGCACTCTGGAGCAAATTTCAGAAGAGTAATAAAACTTTGGTAATACGAAAACTCTTACTCATCTGCAAACATCAGTGTTTGCTGAGCAGCGCGGCAATATTATTGCAGGTAGGGATCTTTATGTGGAATGCATTAATGAGTCTTTTACATATAAAAAGAGGGGAGGGACACTGGAAGTGTCTTCCAGTGACACAGTTGCTATGTGCAGCAGAACTGAGAGCTAAGTTCTGGAGGAAATGGGAGCTGTGGAAGGTGATGGAGGAGGCGTATGCATACAGTTGTCCTCTGTGACTTGGAGAATGAAGGAATGAATTTAACAGGAGTAATAATAACTGCTCCTGTCTGCATGTATGTACATATGTATACCTACACCTGCAAGCTCCTAGAAGTGTACACAAACACATGTACCTTTATCTGTCTCACTTTATGCCAGGAGACTTTAAAGGGATGAGGAAGGAGGCCTATTTAGTTTATTCCATCTGTTTTATAGATTGAGGCAGCTAGGCATAATTCGGAAGTCACTTATCAAAGGTCACCCAAGCTGGTCATTAGGACTCAGGCCTATCGAGTCCTAGCCCAACACAATATCCACCAAGGCACTCTGCTAGCTGCTCTGAGATCTCTGCATACCAGCAGGGGAGCAAAGGATGCTCCTAGTTGACAAAAGGAAAGTTTGAAGGCTTTGCTGGTATTCCTGCACATAGCTCCCCACCACCTCCCCCCAAAAGGCCCCAATACAAACTATATCTCCTCTCTTTCTCCAAAAAATTCCCTGAGTGGAAAAACTTCTCTACTGATCTGCCTATGTTTGGAAGACTTCACAGAGAAACAGGATTAGAGAGCTACTCTTTATTTATTTAGTTAGTTGTTTAAATGAAAGCATAGTTCTCAGGGAGTTATTTGGCACCTTCTTTAAAAATCTGACGTCTTCTTCTGATGTTTCTAACTCATCATTGACTTGCTTCTCAAGTTTTCCTTTCGCCTTTGCCAAACTGGTCCCACACTGCTGGAACTCACCAGCTCTTTCAAAGAAACTCCACTTCAAGCTTCTAAAACAAGCTGCTTTTTTAATAAGGCATTGCTGAAAATCACTGAAAGCATATTCCAAATGTTATACAGCATCTCTGTTTTGTTGAGTCCCGTATTTCAAAAATGGCTTCTCTGAATCTCCCTACAAAGTATTCTCTGTGGATTCAGGCAAACACTCCTTTTTAGCTGCTGGTAGTGTAAGCTTATGAAGTGGAAACCACCTTATCTGAGAAGTGAAGAGGTCTAAAGGAAGAGCCAGACTCTCTTTTAGTACAAACATGGCAGAGACTACCGTTTTTTCAAGAGAACAGTAGGTCCTATTGGTGACTATTTAAATAATGCTATTCATAGTCTTTTACTGGGACAGGCTATGAAAATCTTGCTCGTGGATGGCTTTCCTGGAAGGGCTATAGCTGCTATGACATTTATCCAAGAAGCAACTGGGGAGGGGGACACCGCGCGTCAGTTCCCTCAGCAGCCTGCTCAGAGCTGAGCAGTTGTACTGAAGCTGCAGCTCACTGCAGAGGGATTCACTTCACATGCTGCATGTTTTCTGTGGATGGAGGTGCAGTCAGGAGGATTAGCTGCTTGTCTCTCTACCTGCCCAGGCTGTTGTTTTTCTGCACTTGAAACCTCCGTATTTCTGCCCTAGCTAGCTGGCTGGTCCCTCAGCAAACCTCTGGCTAGCAGATGATTAGCTGAGCAGCATGGGCAGCTTGGGAGCCTGACGGTCTGTAAATCAGTTTGTGCTGTGCAGCAAGGCTCTAGCTTAACGATGAGTCAGAAGAAAAATGTTATTAATATTTAATGTGCAAGCTGAATGTCTGGCGTGCCGTTATTAGTTACACATCATGAGGGGTGCAATATCGGCTACCAGTCAATGCAGGTCGCTTCCTCCAATGTTCTCATTCTGCAGACTTAATTCGTACTGTATTTTTCCATTCACTGAGACAAATATCTGCTCAATTTAAAGGGGCTTTGTCAAAATCTTCTAGCTAAATCTTTAAATTGGCGCGGCTAGCTTTCAAGACCCCTTTCTGTGAGACACTCAGTTACTTTTGAAAGCAATTTTTCGAGTGGTAGGGCACTACCATCTTTTAAAGGGGTGCTGTGCTGTACCCTCAGCCAGGAGATTCTGCATAGGAGGAAGCACGTCAGGGCTGAGCTGTGGGAAATAAGGAGCAGAGATCTCAGCTGCTTGCTTGCCTGAACCTCTGTGCTTCCCAGTGAT